>NW_027397072.1:86731148-86753695 GCF_003265705.2 Callorhinus ursinus
TGGGGGAGGGGTCTGTTGCCGTGGTTCCCAAATGTCTTTGCCAGAGGTGGAATTGCCCCGCCCTTGTCGGTCTGGGCTAAGCAAGCTGCTTGGGTTTGCTCTCTGGAGCTTTTGTTCCCTGCAAGCTTTCCATACGGCTTTGGAGGATGACAGTGAAAATGGCGGCCTCCCAATCTCCGCCCCAGAGGAGGCAAGAACTCGGGGCTCCGCTCCTCAGTGCGCCCCCAGAGAAAAGCAGCCAGTCACTCCTGTGCCCCCGGTCTCCGGCCGCACTCCGTGCTCACCTGGCCTGTGACTGAGCGTTTCTATCTCTGGCACCCGACCCTGTGTGGAGTCTCCAAACCCAGCAGATCCCTGTGGTGCGCTCCCGTGCCGCTCCTCCCAGGGGAGGAAGGGGAGTCTCCCCAGATCTGCCGCTTGTTGGGTCCCTGCTGGTGGAGCATTGGCCCGACTATGCCGTGGGTCACAGTGTATGCCCACCCCAAGCTGAGAGCCTGCACCTCGCTCCGTCTCTGCAGCTGGCTTCCCTGCTCCAATACCCGGGAGCTCTGCTGCACTTAGGCACCCCCGGTCTTTCTGTGACCCCAAGGGTCCTGAGACCACACTGTCCCGCGAGGGTTCCACCTCCCGCTTAGCCACTAGAACGATGTCCCTCCGCGGAGCCGACTTCTAAAAGTTCCGATTTTGTGCTCCGCGGCTCTATCACTTGCCAGAAGCAGCCAACGGAGGCCCCCTCCCCCGCCGTCTATCCTCCCGAATATTGCCTCAGATTCACTTCTCCGCACGTCCTACCTCCCAGAAAGTGGTCACTTTTCTGTTCAGAGAGTTGTTGCTACTCCCCTCTTCAATCTCCTCTTGAGTTCATAGGTGTTCAGAATGATTTGATCCCTATTCAGGTAAATTCCTGAGACCAAATGAAATCCAGGTCTCCTACTCCTTCGCCATCTTGCTCTGCCTCCTTGGCAATGAATTTTTAGATCTGACACCAAAAGCAAAGGCAACAAAAGCAAAAGTATCTAAGTGGGACTACATGAAACTGAAAATCTTCTGCTCAGCAAAGGAAACCATTAAAAAATGAGAAGGCAACCTACTGAATAGGATAAAATATTTGCAAATCATATATCTGATAAGGTGTTAATATCTAAAATATGTAAAGAACTCATATAACTCAATAGCAAAAAAAGCAAACAATCATATTAAAAAATGAGCAGAAGATTTGAAAACACATTTTTTTCCAGAGAAAACATCCAGACAGCCAACAGACACATGAAAAAATGCTCGTCATTAATCATCAGGGAATGCAAATCAAAACTACAATGAGATATCACCTCATACCTACCAGAATGGCTATTATCAAAAAGGCAAGAAATAAGTGCTGGCAAGGATGTGAAGAAAAAGGGATTTCATGCACTGTTGGGGAGATTATAAATTGGTGCAGCCAAAAACACTAATTCAAAAAGATATATGCATCCCTATGTTCATTGCAGCATTATGTATAGCCAAGATATGGAAATAACTTAAGTATCTATCAATGAATGGAATACTATTCAGTCATTAAAAAAAGAATGAAATATTGCCATTTGGGACAAGGATGGATCTAGAAGGTATTTTACTAAGTGAAATAAGTCAGACAGAGAAAGACAAATATCATATGATCTCACTTACATATAGGATCTAAAAAACAAAAGAAATGAACAAACAATACAAAATAAAACTCATAGATACAGTGAACAAAATTGCAGTGAAATATCCAATTTAAATATCTTAATGTTAAAAATCTCTCTGACTTAGATTTCTATAAAAACATAATTATTCTTCAAAATTGAAGGAGGAATAAAGACTTTTGTTGACAAACAAAAACCAAGGGAATTTACCAATAGCAGGATTACCCTGCAAGAAATGTTAAAAAGAAGTTTTTTAGATGAAGGAACATAATGCAGGTCAGTAACTTAGATCTACATAAAGAAATTAACATCAGAGAAGAAATAAATAGAAGGAATATAAAATAGTTTATTTTTCTTATTCTTAATTAATTTAAAAGATAAATTTAAAAGTAATAAAAGTAACAATGTATTTGGTAATTATAGAATATTAATAAGTGAAACAAATGACAATGTGATAAGAGATAGGAGGGAAAATTTGAAATACTCTTATAAGATACCACTATTGCAATTAAAATGGTATAATGTTGTTTGAAGGTGGACATAGATTACTTTAAAAATGTACATTTGAGGATCACCTGGGTGGCTCAGTCATTAAGCATCTGCCTTCGGCTCAGGTCATGGAGTTACTAATGGCATTCCACTCAGCGAGAAGCCTGCTTCTCCCTCTCCCACTCTCCCTACTTGTGTTCCCTCTCTTGCTGTGTCTCTCTCTGTCAAATAAATAAATAAAAGCTTTAAAAAAATGTATATTTGAAACTCTAAGACAATAACTGAAATTTTTTTTAGTATAATAGGGATATTAAAAGATGACATAAAATGGAATAATATTAATGTTCAATCAAAACCAGAAAAGACAAAGAAAGAAGGGGATAAAACAAAGCAAAGAACAATGGATCAAATAGAAAGCTTTTAAAGTATGGTAGATTCTAATTCAACTATATCAATAATTATTTTAAGCCTCAGTAGTCTAAATGTCTCAGTGAAAAGCCAGAAATTGTCAGAGTGGATGGAAATGAAATCTAACCATATGTGTCCCCCAAAAAACACACTTTAAATATAAAGATTCAAACAAGTTAGAGTAAAGGAATGGAGAAAGATCTACCGTGCTAACACTAAATAAAGAACACTGGAGTGTTATTTCAGTGTTTATTTCAAACTAAGGTGAATTCAGAAAATAAAAATTGGGGCGCCTGGGTGGCTCAGTCTTTAAGCGTCTGCCTTTGGCTCAGGTCATGATCCCAGGGTCCTGGGATCGAGTCCCACATCAGTCTCCCTGCTCGGCGGGGAGTCTGCTTCTCCCTCTCCCACTCCCCCTGCTTGTGTTCCCTCTCTTGCTCTGTCTCTCTCTGTCAAATAAATAAATAAAATCTTTTAAAAAAAAGAAAATAAAAATTATCCAGAATAAAACAGAGCATTACATAATAAAATTCACTAAGAAAACATAACAGTTCTTAAAGTGTGTAAGTCAACTACAAAGTATCATTCCAGTCTCTTGATGAAAAGGAGTCCAATGTAATTTTTAGTCTTGATCCTCTGTAGGTAGGTAGGTGGTGTTCCTTGACCACCCCCAGCTTCTTTCTAGATTTTCTCATTGTTTCTGATATTCTACAGTTTGAATATGATATGCCCTGGTGTAGTTGTCTGGTATTTATTTAGTTTTCTCTGAGCTTCCTGGATCTGTGGTTTTGTATCTCATGTTAATTTTGGAAAAGTCTGCCATTAGTATCTCTAATATTTCCCCAGTTCTCTTTTTTTTTCTCCTGGTATTCCCATTATGGAAATATTATACCTTTTGTTATCGCCCAGCCCTTCCTTTGGATGTTATGTTTGTTTGTTTTCTTCTTTCTTTTTTCTCTTTGCATTTCATTTTGGGAAGTTTCTATTGACCTATCTTCAAGCTCACTGATTCTTTCCTCAGCTGTGTCCCATCTACTTATCCACCCATCAGAAGCATTCTCGTTTTAGGTTACAGTCTTTAAAAATTATTTATTTATTTATTTGTTTGTTTGTTTGTTTGTTTGTTTGTTATTGCTACCATTTCCTTTGATTCTTTCTTAGAATTTCCATCTCTCTATTTATGTTAATGATCTGTTTTTGCATGTTGTCTACTTTTGTCATTGGATCCTTTAGCATATTAATTATAGTTACCTTAAATTCTTGGTCTGGTAATTTCAATATCTCTCTTATATTTGAGTCTAGTTCTGCTGCTTGCTTTGTCTTCACACTATATCAAAAACCCTCTGCCTTTTGTAAATGTCTCAGTCCCTCAGGCTGCTATAGCAAAATACCACAGAATGCATGTTTCATAAACAGCAAATGGTTATTTCTCACAATTCTGGAGACTAGACACCCAAGATCAGGATACCAGCATGTTTCCATTCTGTTAAAAGGCCATCTTCTGGATTTCAGACTGTCAACTTCTCACTGTGTCCTCACAAGGTAGAAAAGATGGGAGCCCTCTGGGGTTTATTTTATAAGGGCACTAATCCCCTAAATGAGGGCTCCACCCTAATGACCAGATCACCTCCTAAAAGCCCCACCTAATTATATCATATTGTGTATTAAGATTTCAACATATGAATTTGAGGAGAACACAGGCATTCAGATCATAGCAGTATGCCTTTTAATTTTTTGTTTAAAGCTGGACATATTATACTGGATAAAAGAAAATGAGGTAAATAAGGCATTTAAAATGAGACTATGTTTATCTGGCTAGGAGTTAGGCTGTCGCTTATGGTGTGCTATAGTTGTATGTGTCAGAGGCTAAAATTTCTTCTGCTGTCCTTGTTTTGTCTCTTCTGTAGTCTTTGAGTTTCTCTAGAGACTTCATCTTAGGTAAGACTGAGCCATGCTGGTTTTTGGATTGCAATCTCCTGCTACTATACTGGAGCCCTATTGAGGTGGTGATACGTTTATGGAGGATGCTAAGCATTCTATAGATCTATGATTTGGTCTTTTAGTGAGCTTGTTCCCCTGGTCTGTGACCTTCACAGGTGCTCTTCAGAATCCCTCCCCGAACTTAGGTGAGACAAAAAGACTAAGGGTGACTGATCTTTGGTATTTCCTTTTTCAGTTAGGCTCTGGTAAAGCCCAAGGTGGTTAGGCTCTGGAAAAATAATTTCCCTTGAAGGTAGATTTTTGTTATAGAGAAAAGAATATGTGGGGTGGGTTTATTTGTTTGTTTGTTTATTTATTTATTTAAAGTTTCAGAGGTACAGTTTAGTGATTCACCAGTTGCATATAACACCCAGTGCTCATTACATCATGTACCCTCCTTAATGTCCATCACCCAGTTACCCCATCCCCCCACTCTTCTCCCCTCCAGCAGCCCTCAGTTTTTTCCTACCATTAAGAGTCTTTTATGGTTTGTCTCTCTCTTTGATTTTGTCTTATTTTTCCCTCCCTTCCCCTATGATCCACTGTTTTATTTCTTAAATTCCACATATGAGTGAAATCATATGATAATTGTCTTTCTCTGATTGACTTATTTAACTTAGCATAATACCCTGTAGTTCCATCCAGGTCATTGCAAATGGTAAGATTTCATTCTTTTTGATGGCTAAGTATTATTCCATTATTTCACATCTTCTTTATCCATTCATCTGTCAATGGACATATATGGGCTCTTTCCATAGTTTGGCTATCATGGGCATTGCTGCTATAAACACAGGGATGCAGGTACCCCTTTGAATCACTATTTTTGTATCCTTTTGAGTAAATACCTAGTAGTTCAATTGCTGCGTTGTAGGGTAGCTCTATTTTTAACTTTTTGAGGAACCTTTATACTCTTTTCCAGAGTTCCTCTACCAGCTTGCATTCCCACTAGCAGTTTAAAAGAGTTCCCTTTTCTCTGCATGCTCACCAACATCTGTTGTTTCCTGACTTGTTAATTTTAGCCATTCTGACTGGTATGATGTGGTATCTCATTTTGGTTTTGATTTGTATTTCCCTTATGGTAAGGCTTATTTTTAAATGGTTAGTTTCTATATCCCCACAATTCCCACCCCCCTCCATACCTCTAACCCCTATCCCCACTCCCACTATAAGAACAAGGGGTTTTTTCTTGGGTCCTCACCCTGAGAATCTGGTATTTCTCCTGTATCAAAGGCTAGAGTGGACTGGAGTTGGATATTTCCTTTTCCCCAGTTTGGTTAAGCTCGAGTAAAACCCCACTCAGCCTTTGGTAAAATAATTTTTCTTGAGGCCAGGCCTTGCTGAGAAGTACAGAATGCTCTTGGCATATTTCAAAATAGCTACCCACCAGCACTCTTTGCCAGAAGCACAAGGGAATTTTTCTCCAATTCTCACTGAAATCCTAGTAGGGCTCCTGGAGTTAAAATTCATGGAAGTGTGAGAACTCCCATTAGACTGGCCCCCTGAGTTTTTAAATCTCAAGCTTGTTCACATTGAGTCCCCAGTTACTCACCAATTACAGTTCAAATTTGCACCCCTGGTATTGGCAGGTTTCTGCTCCAATAGGCTATGATTGTCCGTAATCATCTGCCTCTCCCATTCTGGGAGAGTAGTCTGCTTTGTGTCCTCAATTTTATGATAGATCTGGAAAAAGTTGTTGATTTTCAGTTTAACTTTTTTCTTCTTGTGAGGAAGTGAATGATGACTTCCAAGCTTATGTCATACCCAAAGTGACTACTTTATTTCTCACTTTCTTTTTTTCCTGCATGTTGTTCATACAAGAAAACAAATATAAAAGAATGGTTAGAAATGTATCATTGTTTACTCAGATTACAAATTCCCAATATTAAGAATGCCTGAAAGGCTTATGTCAAGTAAAAAATAAATACATTTATATATATAATTTTTCATGGTTAAAATTCTCCACTGACCTCTGTGAAAATTTCTTTGTCATTATATACAGAAAAAAATTACATATGCCTTGAGTATTTAACTGGCCAGTGCACAATTATGCTTTTTCCTTTTATAATTTGTATTCATGTTTCAAATCATCCCTTTCTTTTTGTTATAGATCCCTGACCTCTAGTGTCCTCTGATACAGATTTTTTTTTTTTACCATGGTCTTACCAATTCTTTGTGGTAAGATGATATTACCTCACTGATCCATGAAACAAAGGGAATGTGCAGACTGAAATTACATTAACTTTATATTACCCTAAAAATTATAAGCTTACTCTGCAATTTATTGTATGCTGTCATTCAGGCTTTTCTATTTTATAAGCAACATAACTGCCTCTCAAGATCATCTTTTCTAGTACTATCTCTGTGGAGTACTTTGATTCTCAAGATGTTCTAAGATACATTTTTCTAGGTTAAGCATTACCTCATTTTTCCTGGAAATGTATACAATCTCACCAAACTCCACGTTGCCATTGAGGTCTCAAATAAGAAGGTGAATGCCTTCCAGACATGATATTATCTGAGAATTAATTATTAAGGCTTTTAATCCTCTCACCAAATGGCTAGAGAGTAGAGCTAAAGCCACCTTGCTGTACAATAACCCTGGATTTGTACCACTCAAACAGATAAAATGCATTTTTGTTATTATTAAAACTATAGATTACCAGTAAATAGGCAGTCTTTTCTTAAATCACTGATAGTAATTAAGCATGCTGAAAGTCTTTCCTGATTTAGCAGCTCTGTGTTTTCCACATCAACTATAGCTAATATGTCATGGGTCATAGCTAAGAATAAGACAGCTATTTGAGACTAACCACAGCAGCCAAAATGATACAGCCTCTGTTGGAGAAATATTTGCTCCAGAGCCTGTGTCGAAGGACTGCTTCTCTTGGTGCTACCATCTGTGACTTTTCAACAGACAACATAGGTCTTTAGATTGGGAAAAAAGGGTACATTTAAGCAGCCTTATGGTTCATTAATTTATGCATTCAATCACTCCTTCACTATAGTGAGTACATGCTGTGGCTCAGGCTATTTCATTTCCTGGGAATGCAGTGATAGATAGCAATCACTGTGTTTTGCTAAGGACCAGCTCAGAGATTATGGAGGTTACATGGAGGTAATACCAAAGGGTTATGGAAGAAAGCAATGAAAGAATCTGACTTTGATAGTAATAAGGGGAAAAATAGTCTTCATGTAGGAGATAGCATCTCCAAGTTGCACCTTGAAGATTAATAAAATAATATCCAGATGAGGAAGAAGATTGTGTTTCTAGCAAAAGGAGAAGCATGAGCAATGGCTAGAAGAGCTGAAATAATCTGGGAAGGCTTGAGTATGATCAGGGGAATATAGGGTAATCTTTGTTTAAGATAAAAGATATTTGCACATACTTACATATGCATATGGAAAGTAGCCCAGAATAAGGGTCAGCAAATAAGGGAGAAACCAACAGAATGGCCGAGGGCTCTTAGCAAATTAGAAGCACATATATTTTACATAGGCTTAAAGTTAAGAGAGTGAAAGTATATGTAATGATTTTGCCAGCTTTCACTAAGTAACATTTCCTGGGTTTCCAATGAGTAATAAAAAAATGATCTTCAGTAAAATAAGATTAGTAGAAAAGTCAAAATTTACTATGGGCAGCATTAAATATCTACAATATAATGGAACACACAATGCATTTGTGGCAAACCTAATGGATAGTTTAATCCTTTTGACCGTCAGTGCCTTGACTTCTAACATCAAAGAAAAGAGGCAGTGGATATTACAAAGAATACACATTAGGAAGTTGTGGAGAAGTAATGAGAGAATAAACAGTGTTACACAGTAGAGGGCTGACACTGTCAGTGAGTACAGGGCTCACATGCAATCCAAAGGAAGAGGAGAGGCAAATGAAATTGAACCAGGGGTTATTGGGCTGTCTATACTAAAATGGAATTGAGAGGGGAAAGATGAAGGCACAGATTTACAAAATAAGTAAAAGAAAGATGAAGTCAGAGAAGAAATGGTGGAAATTCACTAATTTGAATATTTGAATAATTCAGTAACTTGAATAAGTAGTTTCAAAAGATTCAAAAGGCATTGAAATTTAAGGTTTCTCAAAGGGGTTTCCCCCCAAATGACTGAGGATAATGACTCAATGTAAGAGAAACTGTGATGTTTTTAAGAAACCAAATGTAAGTAAAAAAAAAAAAAAAAAAGACTAATAAAGCCTTCACACTTTGTTCTTGAAATTAGATTTCAGTTTCTTCAGTTAAAATCGTTCTTCATACGATCTTCCACGTCTTTCACAAATACTGGCTCTTGAATTAAACAAAACAAAACAAAACAAAACAAAAAATGCAATACTAATGTATACATGCCTGTTTTGTCTCATTTCAATGCTATGTTCATACTCTGCCCCCTAGTACTCAGCCTCCAACCTGCATGTGACACCAAACGTAGACATTATCTCCACTGAAAAATCTTTCCTAAACCCATGCTCCTACTCCAGCTAAATTATTCTCCTTTATTCTTTGCTGCTAAATAACCCTATGTAACCATCTAGCAACCCATTTACCATATAATACCAAACTATGACCATCCTTCCATGCAAGGCTCTCTAACATGGATTGGAGGCAATCCTGACAAAAAGCAGTATCTGGGGAGGAGCAAGATGACAGAGGAGTAGGAGACCTAAATTTCTTCAGGTCCCAGGAATTCAGCTAGATACGGATCAAAATATTTTGAACACCTACAAACTCAAAAGGAGATTGAAGAAAAGAATAGCAGCAACTCTCTGAACAGAAAAATGACCACTTTCTGGAAGGACAAAATGACAAGACAGAAAACATCACCTAAAAAAAAGAACAAGAGGCAGTACCGAATGCCAGGGACCTAATCAATATGGACATTAGTAAGATGTCGGAACTAGAGTTCAGAATGATGATTTTAAAGATACAAGCTGGGCTTGAAAAAGCATGGAATAAATTAGAGAAACCCTTTCTGGAGAAATAAAAGAACTAAAATCTAATCAAGTCGAAATCAAAAAAGCTATTAATGAGGTGCAATCCAAAATGGAGGCTCTAACTGCTAGGATAAATGAGGCAGAGGAGAGAATTAGTGATATAGAAGACCAAATGAAGGAAAATAAAGAAGCTTAGAAAAAGAGAGATAAACAACTACTGGATGACGAGGGCAGAATTTGAGAGATAAGTGATATCATAAGATGAAACAATATTAGAATAATTGGGATCCCAGAAGAAGAAAGAGAGAGACAGAAAGTATATTGGAGCAAATTATAGCAGAGAACTCCCCTAATGTGGGGAAGGTAACAGGCATCAAAATCCAGGAGGCATAGAAAACTCCCCTCAAAATCACTGAAAATAGGTCAACACCCTGACATCTAATAGTAAAACTTATGAGTCTCAGAGAGAGAGAAAATCATGAAAACAGCTCAGGAGGAGAGATCTGTAACCTGCAATGGTAGAAACATTAGATTGGCAACAGACCTATCCACAGAGACCTGGCAGACCAGAAAGAACTGGCATGATATATTCAGAGCACTAAATGAGAAAAATATGCAGCCAAGAATACTATATCCAGCTAGGCTGTCATTGAATATAGAAGGACAGATAAGAAGATTCCAGGACAAACAAAAACTAAAGGAATTTGCAAACACAAAACCAGCCCTACAAGCAATATTGAAAGGGGTCCTCTAAACAAATAGAGAGCCTAAAAGTAACATAGACCAGAAAGGACAGAGACAATATACAGTAACAGTCACCTTACAGGCAATAAAATGGCACTAAATTCACATCTTTCAATAGTTACCCTGAATGTAAATGGACTAAATGCCCCAGGAAAAAGAAACAGGTTATCAGATTGGATAGAAAACAAGACCCACCATATGCAGTCTGCAAGAGACTCATTTTAGACCCAAAGACACCTCCAGATTGAAAGTGAGGGGGTGGAAAACAATTTACTATGCTAAGGGACACAAAAGGAAAGCTGGCGTGGCAATCCTTAGATCAGAAAAATTAGGTTTTAAACCAAAAACTATAATAAGAGATGAGGAAGGAGGGCGCCTGGGTGGCTCAGTTGGTTAAGCGAATGCCTTCGGCTCAGGTCATGATCCTGGGGTGCCGGGATTGAGTCCCACATCGGGCTCCCTGCTCAACAGGGAGTCTGCTTCTCCCTCTGACTTCTCCCTCATTCTCTCTCTCTCAAATAAATAAATAAAATCTTTAAAAAAAGAGAGAGAGATGAGGAAGGACACTATATTATACTTAAAGTGTCTACCCAACAAGAAGAACTAATTACTGTAAATATCTATGCCCCTAACATGGGAGCAGCCATTTATATAAGCCAATTAATAACAAAAGCAAAGAAACACATCTACAACAATACAATAATAGTAGGGAACTTTAACACCCCCCTCACTGAAATGGACAGATCATCTAAGCAAAAGATCAACAAGGAAATAAGGGCTTTAAATGACACACTGGACCAAATGGACTTCACAGATATATTCAGAATATTCCATCCCAAAGCAACAGAATACACATTCTTCTCTAGTGCCCATGGAACATTCTCCAGAATAGATCACATCCTAGGTCACAAATCAGGTCTCAACCAGTACCAAAAGATTGGGATTATTCCCTGTATATTTTCAGACCAAAATGCTTTGAAACTAGAACTCAATCAGAAGAGGAAAATCGGAAAGAACTCAAATACATGGAGGCTAAAGGGCATCCTACTAAAGAATGAATGGGTCAACCAAGAAATTAAAGAAGAATTAAAAAAATTCATGGAAACCAATGAAAATGAAAACACAATGGTTCAAAATCTTTGGGATGCAGCAAAGGCAGTCCCTAAAGGAAAGTATATAGCAATACAAGCCTTTCTCAAGAAACAAGAAAGGTCTCAAATACACAACCTAACCCTACATCTAAAGGAGTTGGAGAAAAAACAGCAAATAAAGCCTAAACCCAGCAGGAGAAGAGAAATAATAAAGATCAGAGCAGAAATCAATGAAATAGAAACCAAAAGAATGGTAGAACAGATCAATGAAACTAGGAGCTGTTCTTTGAAAGAATCAATAAGCTTGATAAACCTCTGGCCAGACACATTAAAAAGAAAAGAGAAATGACCCAAATGAACAAAATCATGACTGAAAGAGGAGAGATCACAACCAACACCAAAGAAATACAAACAATTATAAGAACATATTATGAGCAAATATAAGCCAGCAAATTAGATAACCTGGAAAAAATGGATGCATTCCTAGAGATGTATCAACTACCAAAACTGAACAAGGAAGAATTAGAAAACCTGAACAGACCTACAACCAATAAGGAAATTGAAGCAGTCATCAAAAATGTCCCAAAAAACAGAAGCCCAGGGCCAGATGGCTTCACAGGGGAAGTCTACCAAATACTTAAAGAAGAATTAATACCTATTCTTCTGAAACTGTTCCAAAAAATAGAAATGGAAGGAAAACTTCCAAACTCGTTTTATGAGGCCACCATTACCTTGATCCCCAAACCAGACAAAGACTCCAACAAAAAGGAGAATTACAGACCAATATCCCTGATGACATGGATGCAAAAATTCTCACCAAAATACTAGCTAGTAGGATCCAACAGTGCATTAAAAGGATTATTCACCACGACCAAGTGGGATTTATCCCTGGGCTGCAAGGTTGGTTCAACATCCGCAAATCAATGTGATACAATACATTAATAAAAGAAAGAACAAGAACCATATGATCCTCTCAATAGATGCAGGAAAAGCATTTGACAAAGTACACCATCCTTTCTTGATCAAAACTCTTCAGAGTTTAAGGAGAGAGGGTACATACCTCAATATCATAAAAGCCATCTATGAAAAACCCACAGCAAATATCATTCTCAATGGGGAAAAACTGAGAGCTTTACCCCTAAGGTCAGGAACACAGCAGGGATGTCCACTATCACCACTGATATTCAACTAGTATTAGAAGCCCTAGGCACAGCAATCAGACAACAAAATGAAATCAAAGGCATCCAAATTGGCAAAGAAGAAGTCAAACTCTCACTCTTTGCAGATGATATGATACTTTATTGGAAAACCCAAAGACTCCACCCCAAAACTGCTAGAACTCATACAGGAATCCAGTAAAGTGGCAGGATATAAAATCAATGCATAGAAACCAGTGGCATTCCTATACACCAACAACAAGACAGAAGAGAGAGAAATTAAGGAGTTGATCCCATTTATAGTTGCACCCAAAACCATAAGATACCTAGGAATAAATCGAACCAAAGAGGCAAAGAATCTGTACCCAGAAGACTATAAAATACTCATGAAAGAAATTGAGGAAGACACAAAGAAATGGAAAAACGTTCCATGCTCATGGATTGGAAGAACAAATATTGTGAATATGTCAATGCCACCTAGAGCAATCTACATATTTAACGCAATCCCTATCAAAATATCATCCACTTTTTTTCAAAGAAATGGAACAAATAATCGGACAATTTGTATGGAACCAGAAAAGACCCTGAATAGCCAGAGGAATGGTGAAAAAGAAAAACAAAGCTGGTGGCATCACAATTTCAGACTTCCAGCTCTATTACAAAGCTGTCATCATCAAGACAGTATGGTATCAGCACAAAAACAGACACATAGATCAATGGAACAGAATAGAGAGCCCAGAAATGAACCCTCAACTCTATGGTCAACTAATCTTTGACAAAGCAGGAAAGAATGTCCAATGGAAAAAAGACAGTCTCTTCAACAAATGGTGTTGGGAAAATTGGACAGCCACATGCAGAAGAATGAAACTGGACCATTTCCTTACACCATACACAAAAACAGACTCAAAATGGTTGAAAGACCTAAATATGAGACAGGAGTCCATCAAAATCCTAAAGGAGAACACAGGCAGCAACCTCTTTGACCTCAGCTGCAGCAACTTCTTCCTAGAAACATCACCAAAGGCAAGGGAATCAAGGGAAAAAGTGAACTATTGTGACTTCATCAAGATATTTTTATCTTTCTTTTGCACAGCAAAAGAAACAGTCAACTAAACCAAAAGACAACAAACAGAATGGGAGAAAATATTTGCAAATGACATATCAGATAAAGGGCTAGTATCCAAAAGTTATAAAGAACTTATCAAACTCAACACCCAAAGAACAAATGATTCAATCAAGAAATGGGCAGAAGACATGAACAGACATTTCTGCAAAGAAGACATCCAAATGGCCAAGAGACATGAAAAAGTGCTCAACTTTGCTCAGCATCAGGGAAATCCAAATGAAAACCTCAATGAGATACCTTCTCACACCAGTCAGAATGGCTAAAATTAACAAGTCCGGAAATGACAGATGTTGGCGGGGATGTGGAGAAAGGGGAACCCTCCTACACTGTTGGTGGGAATGCAAGCTGGTGCAGGCATTCTGGAAAACAGTATGGAGGTTCCTCAAAAAGTTGAAAATAGAGCTACCATAGGACCCAGCAACTGCACTACTGGGTATTTACCCCAAAGATACAAATGTAGGGATCTGAAGGGGTACGTGCACCCTAATGTTTATAGCAACAATGTCCACAATAGCCACACTATTCAAAGAACGGAGATGTCCATCGACAGATGAATGGATAAAGAAGAAGTGGTATATATATATATATATATATATATATATATATATACACACAATGGAATATTATGCAGCCATCAAAATGAATGAAATCTTGCCATTTGCAACGACGTGGATGGAACTGGAGGGTGTTATGCTGAGTGAAATAAGTCAATCAGAGAAAGACATGTATCATATAATCTCACTGATATGAGGAATTCTTAATCTCAGGAAACAAACTGAGGGTTGCTGGAGTGGTGGGGGTGGGAGGGATGGGGCAGCTGGGTGATAGACTTTGGGGAGGGTATGTGCTATGGTGAGTGCTGTGAATTGTGTGTGACTGATGAATCACAGACCTGTACCTCTGAAACAAATAATACATTATATGTTAAAAAAAAAAAAGAAGAATATAGCAGGAAGGGAAAAATGAAGAGGGGGAAATTGGAGAGGGAGACGAACCATGAGAGACTATGGACTCTGAGAAACAAACTGAGGGTTCTAGAGCGGAGGGTGGTGGGGGGATGGGTTGGCCTGGTGATGAGTATTAAAGAAGTCACGTACAGAACGGAGCACTGGGTGTGATACACAGACAATGAATCATGGAACACTACATCAAAACTAATGATGTATGGTGATTAACATAACATAATAAAATTAAAAAAAAGAAACTTTGTACTATTCTTGAGACTCTGAATAACTCAAACAGGTTCTTAGATCCAGCAGTGAAAGGCAATTAACTAGATGAATTGATAGATATCTTAACTCACCTTATTGTGGTAATCATTTTGCAATATATGTGTATACCAAATCTCACGTTGTACACCTTAAACTTAGATAATGTGATTTGTCAATATCTCTCAATAAATATATCTCAATAAAATGGAAAAAACACAGTTAGAAATGCCAGAAAATAAGCAAATTTTTGTAAAACCCAACAAAAAATTGTGAGGGAATGTTGTCAGAAAACACTACTTCATGTTGCTATAAACAATATCTATACAGTCAAAATGATGTAAATATTGATTATGTAATTAATGGTAATCATAAAACTGTATGAGGAGGCAGGATGAGAGGAAACAGGATGCTCTATATGGCTAAATCTTCATTCATCAGGGCAGGAAGTCAATATATAATGTCTAAAACTGATGAATCAAGGAATAGCAGAAGTGGCAGGCTCAGGCAGAGGTAGAAAGAGATAGCTCTTCTTTTATTATAAGTTCCATCTTTCTTTTTTCTATTCCAATGATATATGTGTTATTTGGATACAAAATGAAAATGTATTACACTTCAATATATAGATACAATCTTAGGCAACTAGTTAAATGTTCTATGGTGGAAGAAACCAGTTTCTCAGTTCTTTATATCTCCACTGAGACAGAGAGAGAGCACTCTTGATTTGTGAATCATTAGCATATAGATAGAATTGAAGCCATGAAATTTTTGAGCTTGTCCAAAAAGAGCCTGGGAAGACAAGGAAAGGAGCCTGAGATAGAACCCAGACATATCCAAGAGAAAGGTATCATAAAGGTCAAGGGCAGAAAATTTGGGGATGGATCAGTAATCATCAAGGAGGTAAAATTTTTGAGTTCTTGGTATGTTTCATGGGATGTCCTTTTATACATGTATTAACTCATTCATCCTCCCTTTGATATTGATGCTATAATGCATATTTTCCAAATGGAGAAAATAGGGATTTTGTATAAATTATGTAAATTTAACCCACGTTCACATAGTTTATAAATGCAGGGCCTGGGATTTAAGCCTGCAATATCTCTCCAGAGATCATGCTTTTAGCAACTAAGTTATATCATGTCAAACATGCTACATTCAAGCAACCTGGGCCCGAAGAGATCCCCTGGTTTTGTGTCTACTGCAGTTACTGCCTTGCCTTTAGGAACTACAGCTATTCTTAAGCACGGCTTGGGCAGGGACTTATTCCACAAACTATACTCAAACATCTAAAATGCTCACATTTCTATCTTGGGAAATGTTGAGTGAATACAGAGACCTGATATATATGACTCCTACATTCAAGGAGCTAATACATAGCTGAACTCCCCATTCATGACTGCCAAGGTCTAGAGAAGTTTTTCAGTTAACACATCCATCCTTCTGCCCCACAAATCCTGTTCAGGCAAAGAACGTTTATTTTTGGCCCTCACAGCAACATCTTCTCCAATTAAGAAATGGGTCCTGTTTTTATTCTCTTTTTTTAAGCTCTATGTGCGTGAGGAGAGCTTGATTATGCTAACCAACATTACTCAGCTTCTAGATTAAGCAAGTGTTCTCGTTTAAAATCTAGGAATGCTACAGACTATGAAATTGGGTTAATTTGGCATGCCTTTGCTGTGTGTGTGTGTGTGTGTGTGTGTGTGTGTGTGTGTGTGTGTTGCACAGGTGTGTGTGCAGGCACATAATGAGAAGCGGGGGCTCTCTAGTTAGGACAGTGCCGAAAGAAGAAAACACCTGTGCTGCTTTGAAATAACTCTCCCCATCTTGATAAAAGAGTCCTTTTGTTCCTGGCTGTTCTCCTTGCTATGGTTTTCAGAAATTGTTTCATTTTTCCTGTTCCTTTGTTTTTATTTCTGTCACATCCTTTCTTCTCTGGCTCTTTCAGGAAGCCCCAAAATTCACAAACGGCTTAATTTACCATGGCATAAAAATGTCAGGAGTTTACCTGTTGTTGAACAAATTAAAGGCTGATGCAGAAGGAAACACCTTCACAGAGCATTTCTATTCCATTCTAGCCTGCGGGCAAACTCATCTTGCTTGCTCTGTTTATGTCATGCATATTGATTCTAGGACTGTTCTGTATAGATATCCGGAGCATCACCTCACAGAAAAGAGCGAGGGCGTATAGATGTGCAATTACACTAGTGGAGCAACACAGCGTGATGTAGTCAGTGAACAAAACATACTCTTCATTGGAGGTTTAGGCTTTCACTAAATACAGTGCCCTAATTTGCCCTAATTCTCTGTCTTCTGAGCCTCAGTGATGAACAGCCAAGGGTGGGGTTTGGGGAGGGGGCGCTCCAGCTGAGCTGAATGGAAGCCCGAGCCAGCCCAAAGCACTTCAGCTTTAAAGCAAACCCCTCATTAAGAAACTTGTAAAGCAACATTGGCTATGGTAAAGATGGAGGCAATGAAAAGTGAACACAGCCTTGGTAAAAATAGCACACATTTACTCTCCACACTGGTATTTAATCCATTATGGAGTCATTTCTGTCCCTTTTTCTGATTCAACATTCCTTTCAAAAGCCTCCAGCCACGCTGATCAATGAGAGCAGCTGTGCTTATCTAAGTGGTGGGTTGCAGATCCGCAGAGTGAAGTCAAAGTTGTTCTTCTGGTGGCAGCCCCAGGGAGCTCAGGGACACATTTCATAGTGTCACATGGGACACTCAGAGACCTTTTGAGACCCGGTTCCTCCTACTATCATATTTCATCTTTATGTGAAGTGTTCACTCTCATTTAAATAAACTATAAAATGAGAGGCATCAATAAAGATAGCACCCATGTCAAGTCGGGCTTGAGTGTATAAATTTCTCCAAATATTCCTTATTAATTAAATAGCTTGGAGCCACTCCTATGGTAACAAAGCCCTCAAGTTTAATGAACCATCACAATGACAACTGGTTACGTGGTCTTAATTTTACCCTCTAGAAACATTCTCAATGAGGAATTAGTCTCACTATATAAATATTTTCTTGATCCCAAAATTAGCCCTAAATTTCAGGTTAAATCGGCTTTTCCTCTTTATGGCAGAATTGACAAGTTTGGGTGACCTGTACTTTGAAATTTCAAAAGCAGGTGTCCTACCTTATATAAAATATAAGCTGTAGAGTCTGTTTGTCTTTGTTTCATATAGAGATTAGTTGTTTTATTTTTTTAAGTGTTATTAAGTCATAATACAAATTCAGGACCTGAAATTGTTGATACTTTGTTTCAAGAGAAACAGTGCTTCTTGAAGCTATTTATTGAAAGGTGAGAAGGTGAAGGAACGGAGAAGCTGTCTGAGTGCTGTTGGTGTGCCTGCCATAAAGGGCCCCTCACTTTGCACCTGCTCTTCTATACTGACTAGGTCTGGCTTTATTGTAGCCATTTTAACCTTGGTCTTGTATTCTCTTATATTCTTGTTTCTTCCATCAAATTGCTCTTGTCCTGAGAATTTTCCTACCTTACTTAATTCTATAGCCCCAGCATATGGACAGTACTTGTCACACAATAGGCACTTAATTATTGCTTTTTACATGAATGCTTAATAAATATCAAACCTAAATTTACAGAACCACTAAACCAGCTGTGAAAAAAATCTTTGTCTAGTCTGCACTGACTAATGAGGAATGTAGTTTCTTCCCTAATAAATACATTCTCAAGTAGCAGACTCGGGACCAGAACTTGGATCACTGCAACCTGGCTACTTCCCCATGTTGTCAGTCTTCCTCCCCCAAGGCTGCCTCTCATACTTGACTTCACATTTCCTTTAGAGTCAGTTCTTGTCTGAGCTGGGCTGTGGTGTGAAGTGGATCAAACATTTGTGTGCTAATTCAGAAAGATGGGTCAGTAGTGATTGCCTGAAATGCCAGGCATTCTAGACCTGTGCCAGGGTTCAGAAAGAGTCCCAGTGCTGGGTGGTGATGAGCACCTGGTGAGGGTATGAGCGTGTTGGTGGTTGTGCCAGATGTTCAAGTGCCACACATGAAATTTAAGTAAGTCCCTGCTTGTTGAGCACCTGCCTTGTGCAAGCCATTCCAGCAGATGCTCAGGGTAAGGGTGGCATTTAAAAATTAATGAGGAGTTTACCTAGGATCAAATATTAACCAAGCAAGAAAATCGTTGTGACTTCATAAAAAGTCAGGGACTCTGAAAAGAGATGTGGCACCCAAAGACCTTAGTTTGAGTTAAGAAACAGCCATCTAGCTGGTGGGCAACACTGGGCATGTCATTTAACCTCTCTGAGCCTCAGCATCTTTATCCGCAAAAGGTATTAAGGGAGAATGCTTTCAACAGTCAATAATAAAACACTAAAATCACTTAAATAATAATTTGTTGTCTCATTTAGCCAGAAGTGAGGAAGTAGGTCATTCTAGAGTTCGTGAACTCAGTAGCTTGTTGATGATATGAGGACCCTGGGCGGCCCCACCTTGCAGCTCTGCCATTCTCAGGGTATCGGAAGTGCCTCCACAGGAGTCACAACATGGCTTCACCAGCTCCAAAAATTCAATCCTCACACCACAGTGTCCCAGAGTAAAAAAAAAAAAAAAAAAAAAAAAATAGGAGGGAGATGGTGGTCAGTATTTACCTGTTCATTTGCATTATCATTTTCCCAAAGTCTCCTTTTTGTCACATAGGCTGGAACTAGGTCCCAGCACCTGATACCCTAGGTCTGCCCATGGTAAAGGGGAGGGGGGTCTGGCATGACTGATTTTGATGAGCAGAATTCACTCCCTGGGGCCCAGGTCAACACTGCCACACACCTGAATGAAATCCGGACTCCGACAGTAAGGAGGAAGGAAGGAATTAGGACTCGTCAGGAAACCAAGTGGCCTGCTACAGAAACCTAACCTGCAAATCTTTTGTGAAGCTTGAAGTAATGGGAATGAAAGTGCACTTTGTAAACTATAAATCACTGCACAGCTTAAAGTTATTATTTCTGTCATAATTATATTTGCTAACAGCAAGTGTTCTCACCTGGGGCATTTTGCCACATTTCTTCACTGTGAGGAACTTCATAATAATGGGTTATCCAGGAAAGGGAAAAATACCAACTTGTCTCCAAGTTCCTGAACTTAGATAAATATAGCTGGTAGCTACTAAAATTAAAATATCTATGCACTTTCTCCAAGGGAATGAATGTTTCCTGTTAGAATTTGAGAGAGTAATTGAGATGAGGCCTGAGGACCAATGAGGCAGGGAGCTCCAAGTGGACAGACGCCATCTGGAGTAGCTGCCTCACTCCCCCCAAATTGCTTTTCACTGGAAGCATCTCCAGATAGACATGTCTGTACCATGTGGTCCTACCCTACTGGTCAGAAGGGATTGGTCCAGAGGAGGACCCCAGACTGATGCTGGATCAGTCATATTCTCTCTGCGATGAAGTTTGGAATAGAAACACAAACCTGGAGGTGCCAAGTGGAATACCCTGAAGACAGGGCTCTGGTGGGAAGGCCCCCAACCTCCAGCTCCTGAAGCGCTTAGCACTACCATGGGCCACTAGATGCCATAGGTTACTATAGTACCTTACCTAGGAGGGTATCAATTTCAAAGCAAATGACATTTTCCCTTCCTTCTTGATGCCTCCCCTTGATCTTTTCCCATCACTGACCACTAACCTGCTAGTATGGACAGCTATTCTTTTCCTACCTTCTGAATTTCAAAATTTTATGTCTTTAAGAAGGAAGAGAAAATTTTCTTCTAATGAGCCATGCCTATTATTATATAAACCTGATCTTATGCATGCCAACTTAAAATAATACCCCATCAATACCCCATCCTTTACCTATACCACCTTCTAGAAACTGCCCCATTTCTTTATTCCTATTCACAGCAGAACCCTCAAAAGATTGCCTCTACTTGCTGCTTCACTTCCCCTTCTCCTATTCCCTTGTGAACCCACTCCAATTAGGCTTCTGTTCTTATCACGATGCTTAAGGTGGGCTTGTCAAGGTCATTAGCAACCACAGCTCCATTAAACCTAATGTTAGTCTTCAGATCTCTGTAGGGAAGCCAGGCAGCAGCATATGGCACTTGAAAGAGTATCTCCACTGAGTCCCAGCATGCCATTTATAACATTCTCTTTTGACTTTACTGCCCCATTCTTTCCTGTCTCTTGTACTGTTGCTGTTCTCTTTTCCTACTTCCCATTTTGAAGTGGCTCATGGCTTAGCCCCTTGGACCTCTTCTTTTCTCCACCACCCAGGTGGTCTCACCCAATCATGGTTCAGCCCTTGGACCTCTTCTCTTCTCTATCCATACCCACTCCCCAGGTAAAGTCTATACTGATATCTCCCAAATGTTCATGTATACAGCTGTCAATCCACATCTCCAGGTGAATGTCCTATTAGCATCTCAGATCTAACAGGTTCTCTGGCAAACTCTTGATAACTCTTCCACACAATTACTCCTCTTATAGTCTTCCCTGTCTCCACAAATGGCAAGTTGACTCTGCCAGTTTTCAGACAAAAAACCTTGATATATCTTTGTCCTATCTACATCCACTCCATCTAAAACCAAATTATGTTGGCTTTACGTTCACAAATGCCCAGAATCTGACAATTTCTTATCATCTTTACCACTAACACTTGACTCTAGGCCATTAACATTTCTTACATAAATTATTGCAATAAAATCTTCACTGGTCTGTTTTTTTCTACCTTAGGCCTCTTACAGTCAACCACCATAACCCCAAAACATTCCTTAAAATGTGTCAGATTATGTTACTCTTTGTTTAAAACACCCAAATTTCTTCCCAGCTCACTTAAAGTAAAAGACAGAATTCTTACACGACCTACAAGGCACTACTTGATCTGGCCCCCTCTTCTACTTCTCTGTCCTGATATACTACCATCTCCCTACTACCCATTCATTCTTCTCTGGCTTCTTCACCTTTACTCAAAGATACCACAAATTCTCCTGTCCCAGGGCCTTTGCACTGTTTTTTTTTTTTTTCTTCTTCTACCTGGAACATTTTGCCTGTTGTTGGAATAATCCACTCCATCACTTCCTTCTGATATCACTCAAATATCCACTTTCCTATAGGCATTCTCTGTCAACCTTTGAAAATCTCATATACCATTAAGTGTTAGTATTTAATATTACAGGGCTGCCCCTAAAGTTTGGGGGGCCCTGGACAATCTATCTTTGTTAGGGTCCCTGTCCACATAAACAATTTGACTCACCCAAAATTGGCATGTCACAGCCATTTTGACAGCCCAACTCATGCCACCCCTTGAAAGATACACTGCTATGACCAGTGGTACCCTCCTAGAATCAGAATCTGGCTATAAGGCCCTATGATGACCCTATACATGTAAGTCACAGAACTTCTCAGGGAATTTGGCCCATCCTATGCAAGAGATAGGTACTCAGAGAATGCCCCAGAGTGGGGACATGGGGTCAAAGTCTCTTTTCAAATTTGAAACATCCTAAGTAGATGGTACTGCCAGGCACAGCTTGACCCAGACACCACAGGGACTTGCAGAATTTTAAGAAACCCATTCAAGAATGCAGAGCTCCCTAAGATGCCAAACCCAATCAGGCACTCCACTTGCCCACTTTTTTTTTTTTAATTTTTTAATTGTTATGTTAATCACCATATATTACATCATTAATTTTTGGTGCAGTGTTCCATGATTCATTGTTTGTTCATAACACCCAGTGCTCCATGCAGAACGTGCCCTCCTCAATACCCAT
>NW_027397072.1:86758695-86813255 GCF_003265705.2 Callorhinus ursinus
TCTGATTGACTTATTTCACTCAGCATAACACCCTCCAGTTCCATCCATGTCGTTGCAAATGGCAAGATCTCATTCCTTTTGATGGCTGCATAATATTCCATTGTGTATACATACCATTTCTTCTTTATCCATTCATCTGTCGATGGGCATCTTGGCTCTTTCCACAGTTTGGCTATTGTGGACATTGCTGCTATAAACACTGGGGTACACGTACCCCTTCGGGTCCCTACATTTGTATCTGTGTGGTAAATACCCAGTAGTGCAATTGCTGGATCGAACGATAGCTCTAATTTCAACTGTTTGAGGAACCTCCATACTGTTTTCCAGAGTGGTTCCACCAGCTTGCATTCCCACCAAAAGTGTAGAAGGGTTCCCCTTTCTCTACATCCCCGCCAACATCTGTTGTTCCCTGACTTGTTCATTTTAGCCATTCTGACGGGTGTGAGGTGGTATCTCATTGAGGTTTTGATTTGGATTTCCCTGATGCCGAGCGATGTTGAGCACTTTTTCATATGCCTGTTGGCCATTTGGATGTCTTCTTTGGAGAAATGTCTGTTCATGTCTTCTGCCCATTTCTTGATTGGATTATTTGTTCTTTGGGTGTTGAGTTTGATAAGTTCTTTATAGATTTTGGATACTAGCCCTTTATCTGATATGTCATTTGCAAATATTTTCTCCCATTCTGTCGGTTGTCTTTTGGTTTTGTGGACTGTTTCTTTTGCTGTGCCAAAGCTTTTTATCTTGATGAAATCCCAATAGTTCATTTTTGCCTGGGCTTCCCGTGCCTTTGGCGATGTTTCTAGGAAGAAGTTGCTGCGGCTAAGGTCGAAAAGGTTGCTACCTGTGTTCTCCTTTAGGATTTGGATGGACTCCTTTCTCACGTTTAGGTCTTTCAACCATTTGGAGTCTATTTTTGTGTGTGGTGTAAGGAAATGGTCCAGTTTCATTCTTCTGCATGTGGCTGTCCAATTTTCCCAACACCATTTGTGGAAGAGACTGTCTTTTTTCCATTGGACATTCTTTCCTGCTTTGTCAAAATAAGTTGACCATAGAGTTGAGGGTCCATTTCTGGGCTCTCGATTCTGTTCCATTGATCTATGTGTCTGTTTTTGTGCCAGTACCAAACTGTCTTGATGATGACAGCTTTGTAATAGAGCTGGAAGTCCGGAATTGTGATGCCGCCAGCTTTGCTTTTCTTTTTCAGTATTCCTCTGGCTATTCTGGGTCTCTTCTGGTTCCATACAAATTTTAAGATTATTTGTTCCATTTCTTTGAAAAAAGTGGATGGTATTTTGATGGGGATTGCATTGAATGTGTAGATTGCTCTAGGTAGCATTGACATCTTCACAATGTTGATTCTCCCAATCCATGAGCATGGAACGTTTTTCCATTTCTTTGTGTCTTCTTCAATTTCTTTCATGAGTATTTTATAGTTTTCTGAGTACAGATCCTTTGCCTCTTTGGTTAGATTTATTCCTAGGTATCTTATGGTTTTGGGTGCAATTGTAAATGGGATAGACTCCTTGATTTGTCTCTCTTCTGTCTTGTTGTTGGTGTATAGGAGTGCCACTGATTTCTGTGCATTGATTTTATATCCTGCTACTTTACTGAATTCCTGGATGAGTTCTAGCAATTTTGGGGTGGAGTCTTTTGGGTTTGCCACATACAGTATCATATCATCTGCAAAGAGTGAGAGTTTGACTTCCTCTTTGCCGATTTGGATGCTTTTGATTTCTTTTTGCTGTCTGATTGCTGTGGCTAGGACTTCTAATACTATGTTGAATAGCAGTGGTGAGAATGGACATCCCTGCCGCGTTCCTGACCTTAGGGGAAAAGCTCTCAGCCTTTCCCCATTGAGAATGATATTCGCTGTAGGTTTTTCATAGATGGCTTTTATGATATTGAGGTATGTACCCTTTATCCCTATACTCTGAAGAGCTTTGATCAAGAAAGGATGTTGTACTTTGTCAAATGCTTTTTCTGCATCTATTGAGAGGATCATATAATTCTTGCTCTTTCTTTTGTTAATGTATTGTATCACGTTGATTGATTTGCGGATGTTGAACCAGCCTTGCAGCCCAGGAATAAATCCCACGTGGTCATGGTGAATAGTTCTTTTAATGTACTGTTGGATCCTATTGGCTAGTATTTTGGTGAGAATTTTTGCATCCATGTTCATCAAGGATATTGGTCTGTAATTCTCCTTTTTGATGGGGTCTTTGTCTGGTTTTGGGATCAAGGTAATGCTGGCCTCATAAAATGAGTTTGGAAGTTTCCCTTCCATTTCTATTTTTTGGAACAGTTTCAGGAGAATAGGTATTAATTCTTCTTGAAATGTCTGATAGAATTCCCCTGGGAAGCCGTCTGGCCCTGGGCTTTTGTTTCTTGGGAGATTTTTGATGACTGTTTCAATTTCCTTAGTGGTTATAGGTCTTTTCAGGTTTTCTATTTCTTCCTGGTTCAATTTTGGTAGTTGATACATCTCTAGGAATGCACCCATTTCTTCCAGGTTATCTAATTTGCTGGCATAGAGTTGCTCATAATATGTTCTTATAATTGTTTGTATTTCTTTGGTGTTGGTTGTGAGCTCTCCTCTTTCATTCATGATTTTGTTGATTTGGGTCATTTCTCTTTTCTTTTTGATCAGTCTGGCCAGGGGTTTATCAATCTTGTTAATTCTTTCAAAGAACCAGCTCCTAGTTTCGTTGATCTGTTCTACTGTTCTTTTGGTTTCTAGTTCATTGATTTCTGCTCTGATCTTTATGATTTCTCTTCTCCTGCTGGGTTTAGGCTTTATTTGCTGTTCTTTCTCCAGCTTCTTTAGGTGTAGGGTTCGGTTGTGTATTTGAGACCTTTCTTGTTTCTTGAGAAAGGCTTGTATTGCTATATACTTTCCTCTCAGGACTGCCTTTGCTGTATCCCAAAGATTTTGAACAGTTGTGTTTTCATTTTCATTGGTTTCCATGAATTTTTTTAATTCTTCTTTAATTTCTTGGTTGACCCATTCATTCTTTAGTAGGATGCTCTTTAGCCTCCATGTATTTGAGTTCTTTCCGACTTTCCTCTTGTGGTTGAGTTCTAGTTTCAAAGCATTGTGGTCTGAAAATATGCAGGGAATGATCCCAATCTTTTGGTACCGGTTGAGACCTGATTTGTGACCTAGAATGTGATCAATTCTGGAGAATGTTCCATGGGCACTAGAGAAGAATGTGTATTCCGTTGCTTTGGGATGGAATGTTCTGAATATGTCTGTGAAGTCCATTTGGTCCAGTGTGTCATTTAAAGTCTTTATTTCCTTGTTGATCTTTTGCTTAGATGATCTGTCCATTTCAGTCAGGGGGGTGTTAAAGTCCCCCACTATTATTGTATTTTTGTCAATGTGTTTCTTTGCTTTTGTTATTAATTGCCTTATATAATTGGCTGCTCCCATGTTCGGGGCATAGATATTTACAATTGTTAGATCTTCTTGTTGGATAGACCCTTTAAGTAGGATATAGTGTCCTTCCTCATCTCTTATTACAGTCTTTGTTTTAAAATCTAGTTTGTCTGATATAAGGATTGCCACCCCAGCTTTCTTTTGGTGTCCATTAGCATGGTAAATGGTTTTCCACCCCCTCACTTTCAATCTGGGGGTGTCTTTGGGTCTAAAATGAGTCTCTTGCAGACAGCATATGGATGGGTCTTGTTTTTTAATCCAATCTGATAGCCTGTGTCTTTTGATTGGGGCATTGAGCCCATTTACATTCAGGGTAACTATTGAAAGGTATGAATTTAGTGCCATTGTATTACCTGTAAGGTGACTGTTAACTGTCTGTTGTCTGTGTTCGTTTCTGCTCTTTGCTGCTTTTAGGTTCTCTCTTTGCTTAGAGGACCCCTCTCAATATTTCTTGGAGGGCTGGTTTCGTGTTTGCAAATTCCTTTAGTTTTTGTTTGTTCTGGAAGCTTTTTATCTCTCCTTCTATTTTCAGTGATAGCCTAGCTGGATATAGTATTCTTGGCTGCATATTTTTCTCGTTTAGTGCTCTGAAGATATCTTGCCAGTCCTTTCTGGCCTGCCACGTCTCTGTGGATAGGTCTGTTGCCAATCTAATGTTTCTACCATTGTAGGTTACATATCTCTTCTCCCGAGCTGCTTTCAGGATTTTCTCTTTGTCTCTGAGACTCGTAAGTTTTACTATTAGATGTCGGGGTGTTGACCTATTTTTATTGATTTTGAGAGGGGTTCTCTGTGCCTCCTGGATTTTAATGCCTGTTTCCTTCCTCACATTAGGGAAGTTTTCTGCTATAATTTGCTCCAATATACCTTCTGCCCCCCTCTCTCTCTCTTCTTCTTCTTCTGGGATCCCAATTATTCTAATGTTGTTTCGTCTTATCGTATCACTTATCTCTCGAATTCTGCCCTCGTGATCCTGTAATTGTTTCTCTCTCTTTTTCTCAGCCTCTTTATTTTCCATCATTTGGTCTTCTATATCGCTGATTCTCTCTTCTGCCTCATTTATCCTAGCAGTTAGTGCCCCCATTTTGGATTGCACCTCATCAATAGCCTTTTTGATTTCGATTTGGTTAGATTTTAGTTCTTTTATTTCTCCAGAAAGGGTTTCTCTAATAACTTCCACGCTTTTTTCAAGCCCAGCTAGTATCTTTAAAGTCATGATTCTGAACTCTAGGTCCGACATCGTACTAATGACCGTATTGAGTAGGTCCCTGGCTGACGGTACTACCTCTTGTTCTTTTTGCTGAGGTGATTTCTTTTGTCTTGTCATTTTGTCCAGAGGAGAATAGATGAATGAGAGAACAAAATGCTAACAGGTTTACAATGTCCCCAGCAAATATACTGTATACAAATCAGAAAAGACCTGAAACGAGGGGAAAAGAAAGGGAAAGAAAGAAAAAAGAAAGAGAAAAAAAAAGGAAAAAAAAAGGATAAAAACAAAAACAGAACAATACAAAAAAAGCAGAATGTGATCAAATATGATCAGGCTAGTGCATAGATCAGTGCCACACACTAGATTTTGGGCGTATTTTGGTCTGTTAGAAAAAAGTGCCTCCTAAAATTTTAAAGGAAGAAAGACATATATGTACAAAATAAGGGTTGATACAATAAAGGGATGGAAGATGACTGTAAAGATAAAAATTATAAAAGATTTTATAAAAGGACTTGGTAAGATAAGTTGTTTGAAAAAAGAAAGAAGATTTACGAAAAAGAAAAAAAAAAAAGGAAAAAGGGAGAGAATGTGATCAGGCAGGAGACTAGAACAAAGCCATACATTAGTGATTTAGGGTATATTTTGATCTGTTAGAAGAAACTGTACCCCAAAATTTTAAAGAGAGAACAACTTATATATATATGCCAAAAATAAGGGTAACTACTATGAAGGGATAAAATATGACTCTAAAAATGAAAAATAAAAAATGTTTTTTTTTTTCTTAAAAAAGGGATTGATAAGATGTTGGTTGAAAAAGGGAAAAAGAAAAATAAAAAAACAGTCAACAAAAATTAACTTTGATGAAATAATGGATCATGGTAAAAAAAAAAAAAAAAAAAAAGCCATGAATCTATGTGCAGTATTCCCCTAGCGCTGGAGTTCTCCCATTCTCCTTGATCGATCAACTTGATCTTGGCTTGCTGGCTGTTTGTGCTGATCTTCTGGGGGAGGGGACTGTTGCTGTGGTTTCCAAATGTCTTTGCCCGAGGCGGAATTGCCCCGCCCTTGTCGGTCCGGGCTAAGGAAGCTGCTCCGGTTTGTTCTCAGGAGCTTTTGTTCCCTGCAAGCTCTCGTACAGCTTTGGAGGACCAGGGCAGAAATGGTGGCCTCCCAATCTCCACCCGGAGGAGCTGAGAACTCGGGGCCCCGCTCCTCAGTGTGTCCCCAGAGAAAAGCAGTCACTCCCGTGTCCCCGGTCTCCGGCCGCACTCCATGCTCACCCGGCCTGTGACCGAGCGTTTCTATCTCTGGCACCCGACCCCGCACGGAGTCTCCAAACCCAGCAGATCCCTGCAGTGCGTTCCCGCACCGCTCCTCCCCGGGAAGGAAGGGGAGTCTCCCCGGATCTGCCGCTTGTTGGGTCCCTGCTGGGGGAGCCGTGCCCCGACTGGGCCGCAGATCACAGTTTATGGCAACCCCGAGCTGAGAGCCCGCGACTCTGCTCCGTCTCTGCAGCCGGCTTCCCCGCTCTGATACCTGGGAGCTCTGGCGCACTCAGGCACCCCCGGTCTCTCCGTGACCCCAAGGGTCCTGAGACCACACTGTCCCGGGAGGATTCCACCCCCCGCTTAGCCACTGCAGCGACGTCCCTCCGCGGAGCCAACTTCTAAAAGGTCCGATTTTGTGCTCCGCGGCTCTATCACTTGCCAGAAGCGGCCGGCGGAGGCCCCTCCCCCGCCATCTATCCTCCCGAATATCGCCTCGGATTCACTTCTCTGCACGCCCTACCTTCCAGTAAGTGGTCGCTTCTCTGTTCAGAGAGTTGTTGCTACTCTCCTGTTCAATCTCCTGTTGAGTTCGTAGGTGTTCAGAATGGTTTGATCCCTATTCAGCTGAATTCCTGAGACCAGACAAAATCTAGGTCTCCTACTCCTCCGCCATCTTGCTCCGCCCCCTCCCACTTGCCCACTTCTAAAGGCAATTTTCTCTCTCTCTATTTTTTTTTCTCTCTGTCTCTGTCTCTCTCTCATACACTTACACACACACACACACACACACACACATGCACGCACACATACAATACATATATTCAATGTCCCAAAGATTTACTATCAACTCCTAAAACACTATACATTTATTCACGTAATTATTTATTTTGGATCCAACCATACCATAATGATTTGGGGCAAGGGTCTTGTCTGTTTTACTCACTGATGTAATCCCAATGCACAATAGCGCTGGACTTATGGTAACTGTTCAATAAATAGTTGTTGAATGTGCAAATTAATGATTGAATGCTGTCTCCAAAATATGTCTCTCTAAGGATATATGTCCCCGATATGGAAAAGGATTTTACTGTGTTTGTCTTGCTTTTTTTGTTTACAAACACTACCACATCTCAGATCACTTAGAAATGACCCCTTTTCAGTTTGAATTTTACTGTTGACATTAGAGGGGTATATTTTTAGATATGGGAGCAGTGGCTTTGGGCTCAGACACAGAGTTTTTTGTTGTAGTGACTGGGACATATCATTAGAGGTACAGAAAGAGACAAAGCATCATGCAGGAAAATGGGAGCACATTTCAGAATGACTTATGCGTTTGATTTGGAGATTTTGGAGAAGGGATCTTCAAGGGTAGCTCTGGTCACTGAATGGAACAAGTCCTGTGAGATAGTAAGAGTATGCTGAATTGAATTTTCAAAGCTAGTAATAAAAAGGCAGTATTTTCTGGTGTAGATTTTTTTTATTGATCTGGAGTCTGATATTACATTGACATTTCTATTTGAGAGGCAGTTTACTGCACACTGTTTGAGGACTTTCTACTTCCCAGTGTGCTTATTCTCCTTTCCCCAAAGGGGCTGACTGTCCCAGGAACAGATGAAACATTGGGACAACAAGTGGCCTACCCCCCCTCCATCACATCCCACAGATGGGCAAGGTCCACCCCAGCTTTTCCTGACATTCTCTCCCTTCAGTCCTTGCTTCCCTGCCCTCTCTAGGGTGGCAAGGCATGGTGGGTACCACCCTGCAGCTGACCTGCTCCTTCTCTCCCTGCAGAAGGTCACTGTCTGCCCAAGCAGCATTTTCACACTGTTCCTGCACCTGCCATGTCCCAGCTAATTATGGCTGAGCCCTTAGGTAGCACCTGTCACATTTCCTTGCTTTCTGTCATTATTATTATAACTTAAAACAAACAAATATAAAACAGGAAATATATAAATATATGAACATCAAAATTGTGTTTGACACTCTTTTTCTCAGAATTCAAGGAAATATCATAATGCTGAGACTTTGAGATATACCAACCATTTACTAGAACAGTATTTTCAAAGTGTGTTCCATGATAAAATAACTCTTCAGGATATTAATAGGTATTACATAAATACAGACTCAAATACAGGTAGATGTTATACAGAGTGGGTCAGGGAAGTGGAAAACCCTGGCATGAAGAAGATTTCTTTAGCATAGGGCCTATGCAGTTCTTGTAACACTGTTTGGTCAGTGCTGTTGAAGAGAAGGATAGCTTGGATAAATTCTGCATCAATTAGCATAGCATCTAATTTAATAGCAACCCAGAACCATATACATCCTTCCTTTGTCTCAACTGACATTAAAGACTCTTTTAGTTAGAAACGTATATTTAAACACACAAGGAAACAAAGAGAAGGACCAAAAATGGTTTGAAAGGTGAATTAATTTTTTTTTAATTTAGAATACCTCCCTTTCCAAGTGTCAGAATCTCAAAGGAAAAAGGTCAATTGATGTTGCAACCCCATTTCATGATTCTTGTTTTCCTTTGCTGGAGATACCAGCAAACACTAACTCAGCATCATATGTACTGAACTGGTAAAAAGGAGGTAAAATCAGAATGACAAAAATAAGACAGTGGCAGAGAAGTGAACTGGAAAAAACTTTTACCTTCTCCACCCAAGATATGACACGGGTCACTATTGTTCATAATAACCTGTATTTGCCTTAATAAGATGCAATAAATCTAATGGAGAATCCCACTATAAGCAACAGTTGAAAATTAAAGTAGGAAAAAAAGAAACAACAAGGGTCTTATGGATTGATACAAGGAAAACATTTGTCTATACTCTGCTCAAAATATGTGGGTAAGCATATGAAAAAATCAAACCAATAAATCTATCTAAATCAAGAAAGCTGTCATTTGTTAAATTTTGTTTCTTATTACACTTACAAATGCATGCTTGTTAAATAGCCTCTAGGCCCATGTTAATATAAAGATTGAAAACAAAATATTCAAATAAAATTACCCAAGTGAGATAGGTGGCAAGTCTACCACTCTTGGGAAGAAATCAACTCTGAAAATAAACATGATAATCCACAACACAACTAAGAGAAAAATATTAAAAAATGTCTTTTTTTGTATTTCAGGAATTTATTATTATTATTATGTTATGTTAATCACCATACATCACATCATTCCTTTTTTTTTTAATTTTTTTTTGTTATGTTAATCACCATATATTACATCATTAGTTTTTGATGCAGTGTTCCATGATTCATTGTTTGTTCATAACACCCAGTGCACCATGCAAAACGTGCCCTCCTCAATACCCATCACCAGGCTAACCCATCCCCCCACCCCCCCACATCATTCCTTTTTGATGTAGTGTTCCATGATTCACTGTTTCTGTATAACACCCAATGCTCCATGCAGAAGGTGCCCTCTTTAATACCCATCACCAGGCTAACCCAGCCTCCCACCGCCCTCCCCTCTAGAACCCTCAGTTTGTTTTTCAGAGTCCATTGTCTCTCATGGTTCATCTCCCCCTCCGATTTCCCCACCTTCACGCTTCTCTTCCTGCTATCTTCTTTTTTTTTTAACATATAATGTATTATTTGTTTCAGAAGTAAATATCTGTGATTCAACAGTCTTGCACAATTCACAGCACTCACCATAGCACATACCCGCCCTATGTCTATCACACAGCCACCCCATCCCTCCCACCCCCCACCACTCCAGCAACCCTCAGTTTGTTTCCTGAGATTAAGAATTCCTCATATCAGTGAGATCATATGATACATGTCTTTCTCTGATTGACTCATTTTGCTCAGCAAATACACTCCAGTTCCATCCACATCATTGCAAAAATGGCAAGATTTCATTCCTTTTGATGGCTGCATAATATTCCATTCTGTGTGTGTGTGTGTGTGTGTGTGTGTGTGTGTGTGTGTGTCACATTTTCTTTATCCATTTATCTGTTGATGGACATCTTCGCTCTTTCCACAGTTTGGCTATTGTGGACATTGCCGCTATAAATATTGGGGTGCACGTACCCCTTCGGATCCCTACATTTGTATCTTTGGGGTAAATACCCAATAGTGCAATTGCTGGGTCCTATGGTAGCTCTATTTTCAACTTTTTGAGGAACCTCCATACTGTATTCAAGAGTGGCTGCATCAGCTTGCATTCCCACCAACAGTGTAGGAGGATTCCCCTTTCTCTGCATCCCCGCCAACATCTGTCATTTCCTGACTTGTTAATTTTAGCCACTCTGACTGATGTGAAGTGATATCTCATTGAGGTTTTCATCTGGATTTCCCTGATGCTGAGCACAGTTGAGCACTTTTTCATGTGTCTCTTGGCCATTTGGATGCCTTCTTTGCAGAAATGTCTGCTCATTTCTTCTGCTCATTTCTTGATTGGATTTGTTCTTTGGGTGTTGAGTTTAAGAGGTTCTTTATAGATTTTGGATACTAGCCCTTTATCTGATATGCCATTTGTAAATATCTTCTCCCATTCTGTCAGTTGTCTTTTGGTTTTGTGGACTGTTTCTTTTGCTGTGCAAAAGCTTTTTATCTTGATGAAGTCCCAATAATTCATTTTTTCCCTTGATTCCCTTGACCTTGGAGATGTTTCTAGAAAGAAGTTGCTGCAGATGAGGTCGAAGAGATTGCAGCCTGTGTTCTCCTTTAGGATTTGGATGGACTCCTGTCTCACATTTAGGTCTTTCAGCCATTTTGAGTCTGTTTTTGTATGTGGTGTAAGGAAATGGTCCAGTTTCATTCTTCTGCATGTGGCTGTCTAATTTTCCCAACACCATTTCTTGAAGAGACTGTCCTTTTTCCATTGGACATTCTTTCTTGCTTTGTCAAAGAAGAGTTGACCATAGAGTTGAGGGTCTATTTCTGGGCCTCCATTCTGTTCCATTGATCTATGTGTCTCTTTTTGTGGCAGTACCACACTGTCTTGACGATGACAGCTTTGTAACAGAGCTGGAAGTCTGGAATTGTGATGCTGCCAGCTTTGCTTTTCTTTTTCCACATTCCTCTGGCTATTCGGGGTCTCTTCTGGTTCCATACAAATTTTAGGATGATTTGTTCCATTTCTTTGAAAAAAGTGGATGGTTTTTTGATGGGGATTGCATTGAATGTGTAGATTGTTCTAGGTAGCGTTGACATCTTCACAATATTTGTTCTTCCAATCCATGAGCATGGAACATTTTTCCATTTCTTTGTGTCTTCCTCAATTTTTTTCATGAGTATCTTATAGTCTTCTGTGTACAGATTCCTTGCCTCTTTGGTTCAATTTATTCCTAGGTAGCTTATGGTTTTGGGTGCAACTGTAAATGGGAACGACTCCTTAATTTCTCTCTCTTCTGTCTTGTTGTTGATGTATAGGAATGCCACTGATTTCTGTGCATTGATTTTATATCCTGCCACGTTACTGAATTCCTGTATGAGTTCTAGCAGTTTTGGGGTGGAGTCTTTTGGATTTTCCACATAAAGTATCATATCATTTGCAAAGAGTGAGAGTTTAACTTCTTTGCAAATTGGGATGACTTTGATTTCTTTTGTTGTCTGATTGCTGTGGCTAGGACTTCTAACATTATGTTGAATAGCAGTGGTGATAGTGGACATCCCTGCCATTCCTGATCTTAGGGGGAAAGCTCTCAGTTTTTCCCCATGAGAATGATATTCACTGTGTGTTTTTCATAGATGGTTTTTATGACATTGAGGTATGTACTCTCTATCCCTATACACTGAAGGGTTTTGATCAACAAAGGATGCTGTACTTTGTCAAATGCTTTTTATGCATCTATTCAGAGGATAATATGGTCTTGTTCTTTCTTTTATCAATATATTGTGTCACATTGATTGATTTGCGGATGTTGAACCAACATTGCAGCCCAGGGATAAATCCCACTTGGTTGTGGTGAATAATCTTTTTAATGCACTGTTGGATCCCATTGCCTAGTATTTTAGTGAGAATTTTTGCATCCTTGTTCATCAAGGATATTGGTCTGTAATTCTCCTTTGTGATGGGGTCTTTGTCTGGTTTTGGGATCAAGGTAATGGTGGCCTCATAAAATGAGTTTGGAAGTTTTCCTTCCATTTCTATTTTTTGGAACAGTTTCAGAAGAATAGGTATTAATTCTTCTTGAAAAGTTTGGTAGAATTACCCTGGGAAGCCATCTGGCCCTGGGCTTCTGTTTGTTAGGAAATTTTTGATGACTGCTTCAATTTCCTTAGTGGTTATAGGTCTGTTCAGGTTTCCTATTTCTTCCTGGCTCAGTTTTGGTAGTTGATACATCTCTAGGAATGCATCCATTTCTTCAAGATTATCTAATTTGCTGGCATATCACTACTTATAATATGTTCTTATAATTGTTTGTATTTCTAGGTGTTGCTTATGATCTTTCCTCTTTCATTCATGATTTTATTTATTTGGTTCCTTTCTCTTTTCTTCTTGATAAGTTTGGCCAGGGGTTTTTCAATCTTGTTAGCTCTTCCAAAGAACCAACTCCTAGTTTCATTGATCTGTTCTACTGTTTTTTGGTTTCTATTTCATTGATTTCTGCTCTGATTTTTATTATTTCTCTTCTCCTGCTGGGTTTAGGCTTTATTTGATGTTCTTTCTCCAGCTCCTTTAGATGTAGGGTTCGGTTGTGTATTTGAGATCTTTCTCGTTTCTTGAGAAAGGCTTGTATTTCTATGTTCTTTCCTCTTAGGACTGCCTTTGTTGCATCCCAATGATTTTGAACTGTTGTGTTTTTTTTTTCATTGGTTTCCATGAATTTTTTTAAATTCTTCTTTAATTTCCTGGTTGACCCATTCATTCTTTGTAGGATGTTCTTTAGCTTCCATGTATTTGAGTTCTTTCTGACTTTCCTCTTGAGATTGAGTTCTGGTTTCAAAGCATTGTGGTCTGAAAATATACAGGGAATGATCCCAATCTTTTGGTACTGGTTGAGATCTGATTTGTGACCTAGGATGTGATCTATTCTGGAGAATGTTCCATAGGCACTAGAGAAGAATGTGTATTCCATTGCTTTGGGATGGAATGTTCTGAATATATCTGTGAAGTCCATGTGGTCCAGTGTGTCATTTAAAGTCATTATTTCCTTGTTGATCTTTTTCTTAGATGATCTGTCCATTTCAGTCAGGGGGATATTAAAGTCCCCCACTATTATTGTATTGTTGTCAACGTGTTTCTTTGCTTTTGTTATTAATTGGCTTATATAAGTGGCTGCTCCCATGGTAGGAGCATAGGTATTTACCCTTGTTAGATCTTCTTGTTGGATAGACCCTTTAAGTAGGATACAGTGTCTTCCTCATCTCTTATTACAGTCTTTGGTTTAAAATCTAATTTGTCTGATCTAAGGATTGCCACCCAGCTTTCTTTTGGTGTCCATTAGCATGGTTAATTGTTTTCCACCCCTTCATTTTCAATCTGGGGGTGTCTTTGGGTCTAAAATGAGTCTCTTGCAGACAGCACATGATGGGTCTTGTTTTTTATCCAATCTGATAGCCTGTTTCTTTTGACTGGGGCATTTATCCCATTTACATTCAGGGTAACTATTGAAAGATATGAATTTAGTGCCATTGTATTGCCTGTAAGGTGACTGTTACTGTATATTGTCTGTGTTCCTTTCTGGTCTATGCTGCTTTTAGGCTCTCTCTTTGCTTAGAGGACCCCTTTCAATATTTCTTGTAGGGCTGGTTTCGTGTTTGCAAATTCCTTTAGTTTTTTTTTTTTTTTTTAATCCTGGAAGCTTTTATCTGTTGTTCTATTTTCAATGACTGCCTCTTGGATATAGTATTCTTGGCTGCATATTTTTCTCATTTAGTGCTCTGAATATATCACGCCGGTCCTTTCTGGCCTGCCAGGTCTCTGTGGATAGGTCTGTTGCCAATCTAAGGTTTCTACCATTGCAGGTTACAGATCTCTTCTTCCGAGCTGTTTTATGATTTTCTCTTTGTCTCTGAGACTCGTAAGTTTTACTATTAGATGTTGGGGTGTTGACCTATTTTTATTGATTTTGAGAGGCATTCTCTGTGCCTCCTGGATTTTGATTCCTGTTTCCTTACCCACATTATCTAAGTTCTCTGCTATAATTTGCTTCAATACCTTCTGCCCCCCTCTCTCTTTTTACTTCTTCTGGGATCCCAATTATTCTAATGTGGTTTTGTCTTATGGTATCACTTATCTCTCAAATTCTACCCTCATGATCCAGCTTCTTTTTCTCAGCTTCTTTATTTTTCAGCAGTTGGTCTTCTATATCACTAATCCCTCTTCTGCCTCATTTATCCTAGTAGGTAGAGCCTCCATTTTGGATTGCACCTCATTAATAGCCTTTTAGATTTCAAATTGATTAGATTTTAGTTTTTTTATTTCTCCAGAAAGGGTTTCTCTGATATCTTCCATGCTTTATTGAAGCCCAGTTAATAATTTTAAAATCGTCATTCTAAACTCTAGCTGTCACATCTTACTAATGTCCGTATTGATTAGGTCCCTGGCAGCCGGTACTGCCTCTTGTTCTTTTTTTTTTTTTGAGGCGATTTTTTTCCTCTTGTCATTTTGTCCAGAGGAGAATAGAAGAATTAGAGAACAAAATGCTAACAGTGTAATAATGTCCCCAGAAAATACACACTAAATAAATTAGAAAAGACCTGAAACTGGGGGAAAAGAAAGGGAAAGAAAGGAAAAAGAAAAAGGAAAAAAAAAGAAAAAGAAAAAGATAAAAACAAACAAAAACAAAACAAAACAAAAAACAGAATATGATCAAAAATGGTCAGGCTGGTGTATAGATCAGTGCCACACACTAGATTTTGGGCACATTTTGGTCTGTTAGAAGAAATTGCCTCCCAAAATTTTAAAGAAAGAAAAACTTACACACATACAAAAATAAGGGTTAATACGATGAAGGAACTGAATATGAGTGTAAAAATGAAAATTATAAAAGATTTTATAAAAGGAATTGATAAGATAAGAAGTTGGTTGACAAAAAAAAGAAAAGGATTTAAAAAAAAAAGGAGAGAATGTGATAAGCTAGGAGACTAGAACAAAGCCATACACTAGAGATTTAGGGTATATTTTGATCTGTTAGAAGAAACTGTATCCCAAAATTTTAAAGAGAGAACAACTTTATATATATATGCCAAAAACAAGGGTAACTACTATGAAGGGAGAGAATATGACTCTACAATTGAAATATAAAAAATATTTTTTTAAAAAAGGAATTGATAAGATGTTGGTTGAAAAAGGGAAAAAGAAAAATTCAAAAAAAAAAAGACAGTTAAAAAAATTAACTTTGAAAGACTAAAGAATCATGGTGAAAAAGCTATGAATTCTATGTGCCATATTCTCCTAGCAGTGGAGTTCTGCCATTTTCATTGATCGGTAAACTTGGTCTTGGCTGGCTGTTCTTGCTGATCTTCTGGGGGAGGGGCCTGTTGCTGTGGTTCCCAAATGTCTTTGCTGGAGGCAGAATTGCCCCACCCTTGCTGGGTCTGGGCTAAGGAATCTGCTTGGGTTTGCTCTCAGGAGCTTTTGTTCCCTGCAAGCTTTCCGTACAACTTTGGAGGACCTGGGTGAAAATGGTGGCCTCCCAATCTCCACCCTGGAGGAGCTGAGAACTTGGGGCCCCGCTCCTCAGTGAGCCCCCAGAGAAAAGCAGGCAGTCACTCCTATCTCCCCGTTCTCCAGGCGCACTCCGTGCTCACCTATGCTGTGACTGAGTGTTTCTATCTCTGGTGCATGACCTCGTGTGGAGTCTCCAAACCCAGCGGAATCCTGTGGTGCACTCCTGCACTGCTCCTCCTGGGGGAGGAAGGGGAGTCTCCCTGGATCTGCCACTTGTTGGGTCCCTGCTGGAGGAGCAGTGGCCCAACTGTCCCGCGAATAATGGTTTGTGGCAACCCGGAGCTGAGAGCCCACACCTCGGCTCCATCTTTGCAGCCAGCTTCCCCACTCTGATACCTGCGAGCTCTGCCACACTCAGGCACCCCTGGTCTTTCTGTGATCCTGAGGGTCCTGAGACCACACTGTCCCAGAGAGGGTTCCATCCCCCACTTAGCCACTGGAGCGATGTCCCTCAGTGGAGCCAACTTCTAAAGTTCTGATTTTGTGCTCCACTGCTCTATCACTTGCCAGAAGCAGCCAATGGAGGCCCCCTCCCCTGCTGTCTATCCCCCCGAATATCACCTTGGATTCACTTCTCCGCATGTCCTACCTTCCAGAAAGTGGTCGCTTTTCTGTTCAGAGAGTTGTTGCTACTCTTTTCTTCGATCTCCTGTTGAGTTCGTAGGTGTTCAGAATGATTTGATAGCTGTCTAGCTGAATTCCTGGGTCTAGACGAAATCCAGGTCTCCTACTCCTCTGCCATCTTCCTCTGCCCCCCTCAATATTTAAAATGTCTTAACAATTCTTATAATAATTAAGTTGTTCATAGTAAATTTTATAACCTAAGAATATTTTGCCTTACTTTTTAGGTTGCAGACCCACTGGAATTCAACAAAAGAAAAAAAAAGATATAAATTTCTCCTTTTTTGTTGGATTATTTAATTATAACTGAAATTAGTTAGCATCATAAAGAGACTCCACCAAAAACTATTAGAACTAATAAATGAATTCGATAAAGTTTCAGGACACATAATCAATGTACAAAAATCAGTTGCATTTCTAGACACACAATAAGTTATTAGAAAGTGAAATTAAAAAAATAATTCCATTACGAAACCAAACAAGACCCTGAATAGCAGAAGCAATCTTGAAAACGAAGAGCCTGGAGGTATCACAACCCCAGATTTCAAGATATAATACAAAGCTATAGTAATCAAAACAGTATGGGGGTGCCTGGGTGACTCAGTTGGTTAAGCATCCAACTCTTAATTTTGGCTCAGGCTCAGGTCATGAGATGGAGCCCTACTTGGTCTCTGCACTGAACGTGGAGTCTGCTTGTCCTTCACCCTCCCCCCACTTGCTCTCTCTCTCTCAAATAAACAAATGAAATCTTTTTTAAAAGCCCTGAAAAACAGTATGGTACTGGCACAAAAATAGACATATACATGACTAGAACAAAATAGAGAACCCAGAAATAAACCCATGCTTACATGGTCAATTAATCTATGACAAAAGAGGAAAGGATATACAATGAGGAAAAGACTGTCTCTTTAATAAATGGTGCTGGGAAAACTGGATAGCCACATGCAAAAGAATGAAAGTGGACCATTATCTTATACCACATGCAAAAATTAACTCAAAATGGATTAAAGGCTTGAATGTAAGACCCGAAACTATGAAATTCCTAGAAGAAAATATAGAGGGTAAGCTGTTTGAAATTGGTTTTAGCAATGGTGTTTTTGGATTTAACACCAAAAACAAAGTCCACAAAACCAAAAATAAACAAGTGGGACTACCTCAAAATAAAATCTGCACAGAAAAGGAAACCATCAGCAAAACGAAAAGGCAACCTATAGAATGGTACAAAATTTTTGCAAATCATACATCTGATAGCGGGTTAATATCCAAAATATTTAAAGAACTCATACAACTCAATGACAAAATAACAAATAACCCAATTTAAAAAAATGGGCAAAACACCTGAATAGACATTTTTCCAAAGAAGACCTAACAAATGGTCAACAGGTACATAAAAAGATGCTCAACATCACTAATCATTAGGAAAATGCAAATCAAACTGAGATATCATCTCACACCTATAAGAGTCACTAAAATAAAAAAGACAAGAAGTAACAAGTGTTGGCAAGTATGTGGAGGAAGGGGATTCTTCATGCACTGTTGTTAGGAATGGAAACTGGTGCAGTCACTATGGAAAACAATATGAAGGTTACTCAAAGAAATTAAAAGTAGAACTACCCTATGATCTAGCAATTGAATTTCTGGGTATATATTCGAAAGAAATAAAAACAGGATACCAAAGAAATATCTATACCCCGTGTTTATTGCTGCATTATTTACAACAGTCCAGATATGGAAACAACCTAAGTGTCCATCAATGGATGAATGGATGAAGAAGATGTGGTGTGTATATACAATGGAACGTTATTCATACATGAGAAAAAAGGAAATCCTGCCATTCGTGACAACATGAATCAACTTTGAGGGCATGATGCTAAGAGAAAAAGCCAAACAGAAAGCCAAATATTAGGTGGTATCACTTATATGTGAAATACATTTAAAAAAAAGTCAAACTCATGTAAATAGAAAGAGAGAAGTGGTTACCAGGGGCTGTGGTGGGCAGGAGGATAGGAAGAGATTGATTTAAAAAAGGGTACAAGGGGCACCTGGGTGGCTCAGTCAGTTAAGCATCTGACTTGATTTTGACTCAGGTCACAATCTCAAGGGCGTGGGACTGAGTCCCACATTGGGCTCCCCTCTCAGTGGTGAGTCTGCTTTTCTCCCACTCCTCTGCCCCTCCCCCATCAAATAAATAAATAAATCCTTTAAAGGGGGGTACAAACTTCCGGTTATACAATAAGTAAGTTCTGAGGATCTAATGCAAAGCATGGTGACTATAATTGATAGCACCGCATTTTAAAATTGAAATTTGCTGAAAGAGTAGAACTTAAATGTTCTCACCAACAAAGAAAAAGGAAGAAAAAAAGATAAATAAAAGGGTTTAGGGCAATGTCCTTATGTGGGTAACAGCTCTTCAAGACCTGTATTGTTCTTGATACCTCAGTTAGTAGTTGTTTATTTCTGGAAGTTGACAGATTTCACGGCAATAGTGCTCAGCATGCTTTACTAAATTATGTCTATTTCACTTTCCTACCTCAGGAGGTTCTCAACGTTATTTGTGTGACAAGTTGATTTTTCCCAATGACCACAAAATAATATTACAGATTTACCTTTAGAACATTAGAACATGAGGATTTTTAGAAATAATCATATTCCCATATTTTACCCTTGAAGAAAACGAGATGCAGTTATGTCCAGACTACCAGAACTTCATTTGACTGTGCTTCTAAATGTCAATCCAACCCCTCTTCTGTTTTTCCAAGGCTACTGCCCCACCTGGATTCACTCTCTTTACAAGACCAACCCACTCCAATCTACACGCCCACCTGGATGCCAAAAAAGAAGAGCTTCGGTAAGTTTGTGTCTCTTATTAGATAATATTTGGATCAAACCAGTCTTCTTGGTTATCTGTGGAGGTTCTGAGAAAGTCCTTGATGGATCTTCTTTTGCTGATCCTATTTAGAATGCACTAACCACTGGAATTCCTTATTTCTAGAGTCCCAGTGCTTGGTTCTGCAGCACCATGTTATGGTAACTGTAGTAATAAGCACTTAGATACACACACACACACACACATACACACACACATGCATCCCCAGTCACACACATATGCATGCCACACACATACTATACACATACTCATGCACACTACACCCATACCATACACTACTTACACACACACCACCACCCCACACACATATGCACAAAACATACACATGACTGCCTCACAGACACATGCATACCACATACTACCCATACATATATGCATACCACCCCCATGTACACAAGTGCATACACACACACTACATACATATTACACACACACACACACACACACATACAATACATGCTTCTCATCTACAGTGATAGGCTCAGAATACAGGTTTTTGTCTCTTGTCGGACAGATGCTGCCTGATCCCACTTTTGATTATTTATTCTGATATCCTTCTGTTCTGCTTATTTGTCAGCATACTCCAATATCTGATTTTGGAAAATCCTGGGGCCTGAACTGTAACTGAGTTCCCAGAACCCAGAACCCAGGCCTTTGCTGTCCATGGAGCCTGTGCTATTAGCCATACCTAGCTCTCTGCACTTGTCCCCTTAGAAGATCATGGATTCCAGCCTCACTCTCCCTACTCAGCCAAGCTGTGAATACTCAACCTTGATGCAGTGAAAAATTCTGAAATATTTAAATGCCAATCACTTTTGCTTGAAAGCAGTTAGTTCTTTCTCCATCTTTCTCCCAAATTCTGTTAATTTTAATGATTCACAAAGATACAGGTAAATTAACAAATATTACTGCCTTTGCAAGGAACTCTAAAAGAAATTATTTTTTAGACCAAAATATTTTTGCTATGTGCACAGAATTTAAATAACTGAGGTTTTATGTGTCATGTTTTCTTTGAGAAATACGTTACTGTAATTCAAGGTATTTCTAAGATAGAAGGTATATGCCGTATGTGAAATGTCAGAATTAAGACTGATCAGTATAGAAATCAATGTACAGAAGTATACCTAAGATTCAGATGTCCTTATGCCTTCAACTTATAAAGAAGCACCTTTTCTTGGGAAAAATAATTCAAAAAAGAATGGGATATGTGGATCTGCTATCCCATGACAGAATAGACAGGCAAACAGGTGGTGCTTGGTGGCCGTGACAAAGCTGTGTCACAGTAGTGTGAGTTTTTTTTAAAAAGATTTTATTTATCTGACAGAGACATAGCAAGAGAGGGAACACAAGCAGGGGGAATGGAAGAGGGAGAAGCGGGCTTCCCACGGAGCAGGGAGCCAGATGTGGAGCTCGATCCCAGGACCCTGGGATCATGACCTGAGCTGAAGGTAGACACTTAATGACTGAGCCACCCAGGTGCCCCAGTATTGTGAATTTTTAAGAGTGTTTTTTTGTTTTGTTTTGTTTTGTTTTTTCACCAACCAGAAATTCGTCTTGGAGGGGAGAGATGGGGATAGGCTATCCCTCACAATTGGAGTAAAAATAAACATGAAGGCAGCATCACTAGTTTCATCTCTAATAATAAGGAGACTGAACAAGCTTAATGCAAAATTCACGAGAAAGTTATGGAATCACAGAGTGAACAGATACATATCTTCATAGTACAAGATATTCAGCTTCTTAAATGAAATCAGGTTGAAGATTTTTTTGGGTTGCCTTAAAAACCCATGGTGCCAAAATGCAAACCAAGGTAGACTCTAAAGGAAACTGATTTGGGATTATTTCAGCTTCCGTAGTATAATTTAAGCCAAAATTTGTGTATCACAATCTGGAAAGCTCAACATTAAATGGTTACTCACTAATCACCCATTCAAAAGATATAAACTGGATCAAAGGGGGACCTGGGGAAAAATGCATGAGTCAATGTCCACACATGCTATGAATCTTCTATCAGCCTATGCTGCACACACAGAACAGAGAGGCACTCACTTAAGCTGCTTATGACAGGGAGGCAGGGAGGTCCAGTAGAAAGAGCAAGAGCTTAGTACAAAAAGAAGTCTATTTGTCCTGGGTGAGACAAGTTATTTAAGCTAAGCATTGATTTTCTCATTTATAAATCAGGAAAATAAGATGAACTTTGTAAAATAAGACTTCCTTTCAAGGCTTTAGTGCATTTAGAAACACAGTGACTGACAAGTGGGCACTCAAAAAAGATTTGTTGTTTCCCTGTCTTCTTGAAAACTTACATACAATGAAATACTGTGATAATGTCATTGAAAATTTCAAACTAGGACTGGTGTCTTTGTTAGCCTCCCTATTGGCTACTGTTTGTGGGGGAGGAAAAACTTTTCCTCTACCTTCTTGGGTTTGTGGATGAGGGTCTGCAAATTAAACAAACAAACTAAATTAACAGAGGAAGAGGCCCCACCATTATTACTAATATTTATATACATGGAAGTTCAATGAAAAGGAGAAAAGCCCGAAGAAACGGTTAGAGATTAGAATCCGGAGCTACACACTATTCTAACAAAGGAAAGGAAGGGTTGATAAATCATGGGGGAGTGACTAGAAAACACATGAGGGACCTAATAGAAGATCATGGTGATTTTAGCAAGGTCTGTTTATGAAAACTCAGTGTAGACACTCCATCTCTGGTGGTAAGAGTCACTCTTCTTTTCCTGCTACTGCATGGGCAACACCATCGCAAGGGGAAATTTGTGCCCTGTTTTAGGCCGCTAAGGAGTGAGGATTGGGCTGGGGGGGTGGGACAAAGAACTCTTTCGGTATCTATTGATTCTCACCTGCCTTGAGCTCAAATAATCCTTATACCAAAGCGGCGTACTTTCGGGTGGCATGTACTGATCCCCTTCATGTTGGACAGTTAGTTTATATACGTAACTTACTTTGAATATTAGAGAACTATCTAGGAAGAACTTTGCTTGAAAATGTATCTATCCTAAAACATTTGAGTTTCTGATTTCTGAGTGGAATATCTCAATTGTGTTCAAACACAATTAAAAGGAAGCTCTTAGAAGATCAGCTGCTCAGAATTTCTGCCCAACCTAATAGAGGTTAAATGAATTTCCAGGTCAGCTTTTCTTAAAACAAAACTCATGTATACTTCCCTGGGTCCTTGCCATGCATTTATTCATTGTATTCACCATTAAGATATTCTGGTGTGGTCCAAGACCAGACAAGACTTCCCAGTAGTAATGAATATTAATGTTATTGTGGTAAGGAATACAATCCTGTATTTAAATATGGGGGAAATTTCTTACCATTTTGGAATTTAATGCTTTTAGAACAAATAGGCTCGTTATTTCACTGACAGGTAATTTGCTTATATAAGCTTGTAGCGTTTACAAAATTATAAACAATGAGAAATTGTAACTTAGAAATTCTAGGATTCTGAGTTCACCTGGGTCATTGGAAGGATCCAAGCCACCACACAGCACTAAATAGGGTGAGACTTTTAGATCTAAGTTCTTCTTCAACACTCCCATTCCAGAACCATCTCATAATCATATAGTCAACTGGTGCTGACTGTATTCTCTCATACGTCGTGGTTCTGTTCCTTCTGCTACTTCCAGTCCATAAAAATAACGTAATTAGCTTTTCTAAAGTATGACATCATGAGAATATGTGGTTCAAATGCACCTGACATAAAGAATCTTTAAGGATTTGCCTCTGTGATTGTGATTCCTTCCCCCTTTAAGGCGTCCCTCTTTCTTATACCATTTCCACTGCAGGATGCTTAAGAAAAGGTGTGTAGATTTATGAAGGAATTATATCCTTGTGGTTTGTTGTTTTAAAGGTTGGGTATTCCTGGAAGCCAGGCAGAGAAGGTAAGGTGTAAATTTTCAGGCTGATACACTTCCAATTTTTTTGAGTGGACTCCAAGCCGACATTATATATAATCAAAATGTTACTATATCCCATAACTCTTGCTATTCCTGTTCCTGGACTGAAGACCACCAGCGTCAATGAATTCTGTTGAACTGCAGGGTGGTTTTGCGACAATAACAAATGAGGACTAGGATGAGACCGCAAAGTGTATATCCACTTGAGGCTTGAGGTTAGATTTCAGGACTTGGTTTTTTGCAATATGCATGCCTGGTTGGATTCCATAGTCTCCAGATACATTGGATGGATATGATTGCACTGGATAGATATTGGCTAGCTTGAGTGCTCCACAGTATCTCTGCTTTTGCAAGCCTCCAGCTTGTGCTGGTTTTCATCTTTTCCCCAGTGCATTTCAAAAATTATAATTGCATTCATTATTGTGGATAGCACATGTGGGTTTCAAAAAGTGCTTATAGCTTTGTTGAATTTTTTAATGAACAAAACCAATGGCACCAAGCTTAAGACAAACTATCCAGACCAATAATTAAACCTTCACTTCATATCCACATCCACTACGAACTTGTTTTGCCAGTACTCATACCTTTTGGAAAGGCAGTGAATAAGAAACCCTTGCCCCTGTTCAGAACTCCTTTGATATGCAAACATGGTTATGGATTATAATCTGTGAAAGACAATTCACTGTCCGCACTCCACACACCCTCAAAACAGGATCTCATCCTTTGTCACGTTCTAAAATGCAGGATTAGGGTGACTGCAGGTCATTTCTTCATTCCTTATCTTTTTGGAAATTTGTTTTCTTTGACTCAGTGCTGAGCAATGAATGGTCTTGATCTCTGTTGGAAAACAAGGCACAGCAGGTATCACTCTTATGATTGAATATTTCTGAATATGTATCATAAAAGCAATGTCTCCTATAACAGAGAAGAGATGGCTAGACAGAAAGTCTCAGGTAACAAAGCCTCAAATATCTGATAACAACTTTGCAATTTTTTCACATCCCCTTGAAATTGAGACCAAAATACTTAAAAAATTATTTAGATCATTTATAGTCAGTTAGAGGCTGAATTATGTCTTCCCAAATTCATATGTTGAAACCCTAACCTTTGGAGATCAGGCTCATAAAGAGGTAATTAAGGTTAAATGAGGTCATAAGGGTGGGGCCCTAATTCCATAAGATTGGTATCCTCATGAGGAAAAGACACAGAAAAAAGGCCAAGGACATAGCAAGAAGGCAGCCATATGCCAAGGAGGGAGGCCTCAGGAGAAACCCCCCCTGCTGGTACCTGGATGCTGTATTCCCAGGCTCCAGGACTGTGAGAAAATGAATTTTTGTTGTTTAAGCCACCAGTCTGTGATATTTTATTATGGAAGCCCTAGCAATCTAATACATAGTCCATATGGGGATTTAATTCATTTTCTTTTAATTCCCGGTTTTGATTTTTTTAAAAAAACTAACTTATAAACAAAAAACAACAAAACCTTTAGCCTGTGAATAATACTTTCTATTCTTAATGATTAATAATTCCAGATTAGTAATAATACCATGATGAGAAAATCAACTTTAACATTCATTGATTACATTGTTGTCAATACCAACAGGCTCAAAATATAAAATTCATACTCAACACTCATTTATCTGCTAATGGAAGTTGGCAGAGGTCACCAGACACAAGAGGGTATGTTATCTCTCATAATATCATCTTGCCCCCCACTGTCATCTCTGCATGATTTTTCATCGAACTCACACTGACCTCTATGGTTTTGACATTAAGCTGCATAAGTTATGAATAAACAGAAAAAATGAGTTAATAATAGTCATCCTTTGATAGCAATATCTGATAAAGACAAAAAGCAATACATCCTATCAAAGAGATAAGCAAATGATCACAAAACACCGATGCCAAAAATCAGTAATACTGGATCAGCAGAGTCCTAGGCTCACAGTGTGGTTCCATTAAAATGTATATATTATACTGAATAGAGTTTCAGTTTATCTACTTACTTCCCTGAGGTTTAGGAACAGAGAAGTAAAATCTCCAGTGGTCTGATAGCTAGTTTCTTTTTATTTATTTATTTATTTATTTATTTGAGAGAGAGAGGGAGCATGTACTCATGCACATGCAAGTGGGGGAGGGGCAGAGGGAGAGGGAGAGAGAGAACCCTTAAGCAGACTCTCCGCTAATCGAGGAGCCAGATATGGGGCTCAATCCCTGGACCCTGAGATGATGACCTGAGTCAAAATCAAGAGTCAGATGCTTACCTGACTGAGCCACCCAAGCGCCCCTGCTAGCTAGTTTCTGAAGACAAAGCTGGGAGCTATCCCAAGGAGAGAACTCGTATTAGACTCCCATTTACAGCTGAGACCCCTGAGAGGTAATTTATTTTGTGGGTAAACTGATAAAGAAAGACCCTACTCCCAGAACAAGATTATAAGAAGTTCCTTTCCTGATCTTAACTCTGGGTAAAGGAGAGGAAAAGAGAGAAAGAGAAATGCCATCTTTGACAATCACTGACAACCAGCTCAGCCTCATATAGGATTTATTATCCTTAAAATTTATTATCCTCATAAGATGGAATAAATTAGTACCTATGTGGCTCTAAATAGTACTAGCCAAAAATTTAAGTTAAATTAACTTCAGGTTTGCTCTAGGTGGCTTGCAGAAGTGAACCATTTCTCTTTTTTTTTATTTTTTTGTAAAGATTTTATTTATTTATTCATGAGAGACAGAGGGAGAGAGAGAGAGAGAGAGAGAGAGAGAGAGAAGCAGAGGGAGAAGCAGGCTCCCAAGGAGCAGGGAGCCTGATGCGGGACTCGATCCCAGGACCCTGGGATCATGACCTGAGCCGAAGGCAGACGTTTAACCATCTGAGCCACCCAGGCGCCCAGAAGTGAACCATTTCTAAGAGGATACTCCCTTAAACTGGGTCCGAATGATGCATATGAGAAAATTCGCTTATGGGAAAGTCATGAAACACTTGAGGAAATAAGACATAATGAGCAAATGTTGAGAAAATGACACACTGCAGAATTAGAATAAAAATTTTATAGATATTAGAATTAACAGATAAAGAAGATAAACATGTAATATAGCTAATCATATTTGTCAAAGGTATAACAGACATGGTCAGGAGATTTTGAAGAGGATTAACTAGAGCTTCTAGAAATTCAAATCCTAGTGAGTAAAATTTAGAACACAATGGAAAAAATTACAACAGACTGCAAATGGCAGAGAAGAACATGAATTGAGCTGTAATGTGCATCTGAGGGAATACTACAGAGTGCAGTACAGAGAGACTAATGAAATACAGAAATACAAGAGGAGCAGATACAAGGGGTTGAGTGGAATGATCTAATATATATCTAACAGGACTCCACAAAGTGGGGATAGAGAGAACAGGGCAAAATAAAGAAAGGGTCAGAATTTTGCAGAACCGATCAGAGACTCTAATCCACAGGTGTAGAAAGTATCCATGCAAACAAACAAAACCCCATCCCTAAACACAGCATACAAGAAGAGGTACAATGAGTATGGCAAGTGATTTCTCAAAGCAACTAATTCCAGGAGACAAGGAAATAACACATCTGAAGTGATGAGAAAATTTGCCCATCAGTCTTGAGTCATATACAGGGAAAAACTATTGTTCTCAAAATCACGCGAATCAAAAACAAAGTTAACAAAAAACTTTAATTACAAAGTTGTTTATTAAAGAAACTTTTAAAGGGTATACTGCAGGAAGAATGAAAATGATAGTAGATTGAAGGTCTGAGGAAGGAATAAAGAGCAAAGAAATGTTAACTGTTAAGCAGATGGGTAAATCTGGCATGTATCAACTATGAAACAGTAACTGTTCAAAGAATGGATATCAAAACAATGCTGAAATAGAATACTTGATATCAATATCATATAGTTTGGGCAGAGAGCAGGAGTTAAAGATCCTGAGGTTCATGTATTTTTCAGCAGGGCAGAGATACTGCTGAAATTATTAAAATTTATAAAGTAACTCCCCAAAGAACAGAAACAGAGAATACAGTTTCCAGAATAACAAAGGAAAAAGAAATGAGAATGAAGAGAAGTAGTCCAAAAGATGAGAAATCATGAGATTATATAAAAAGAGAGGGGAGAAAGCAACTGCAAACTGTAGAAATATAATCTGCATGTTTTGGAAATCACATTAATATTCTTTAACAAACATGCTTCCATTATAATATAAAGATGATTGGATGTGGATTTTTAAATTCCAGCATAATAAAAGGATAAAAATAGCCAAATCATGTAAAAAATTAATCAAATGAAAGACATTGTGTCTACATTAATATCAAATAGACTGTAAGAAAATATATTCTGATAAAATTTTCAAATGACTAGGATGATGTAATAATATATACATGTCAACACAGCTACGAGACTATCACAACCACCACTTGAATAGATGTTTATGCATTTATATGAGTACCTGAAGGTTTTATCAGACAAAAATTTAGTGAAGCACAGGAGATTTGTACTATACCATTAGCAACCTTGTCTTAGCATCTGATAGAAATATATAAAGTTCTACATCCAGTAATGGGGAAATTAACATCCATTCAAATTTAAAAATGGGATATTTATGAATATTGATTATACTACCCCTTGAAGCAAGTTAAATGCATTTTAAAGTTTCATCATTATATAGTGACTGATCTCTAATGAAAATGAAAATAATTAAGAAATCCTTACAAAATAATTAAAACTATATTCCTTAATAATGTCATAGGTAAGGGGGTGCCTAGGTGACTCAGTCAGTTAAGCATCTGACTCTTGATTTCAGCTCAGGTCATGATGTCGGGGTCATGAGATCCGGCCCCAGTGTTGGGCTCTGTGCTCTGTGTGGAGTCTACTTGAGATTCTCTCTCCCTTTACCCTCTGCTTGCTCTCTCTCTCTCAAAATAAATAAATAAAATCTTTAAAAAAAATAATGTCATAGATAAGAAAATGTCATACTAGAAAATATTAAGTACTCAGAAATACGTGTGAAGATTCCAATATCCAGTCATAAACAGAATACAACAACAACAACAAAAAAAAACAAAAAGAAAAGAAAATTTCAAAATGTATATCCTGTATATAACAGAATGTAACAAATTAGCTTTGAATAAAGGGAAAGAACTTCCAGGTTCCATTTAGAGAGAACATGTTGGAAAATGGAATTGACATGTTGGTACAGCCTCTGAACATACCTTAATTATCATTCTTCCCAAAAAGGAATATGAAATAAGTAACCTGATTGCTTTCCTAGAAAATAAGTTTCATAGAGAGATTTTAAAGTGCTGTATTTACAAACATAATAGCTTATACTGAATAGATGTTTGCAACTCAGCTTTAAAATATTGTCTTGTGATAGTGTTTTTTTCCAAGCAATGAAATTATAGCATAGAATTTAGACATCCAACTGGAAAATATTTTCATTGCATTTCTGAGGTCCGAAAAAAGTACTTGCCTTTTTATGGGCCAGAAGCTATATGTGTGTGTGTGTGTGTGTGTGTGTGTGTGTGTGAGTGAGTGTGTGAGTGTGCATGCTTATGAATGTATATGCCTATGTATGAAGGTGCATGCTCATGTGTATGCTTGTGTATGTGCATTTGAAGGTGCATGAGCATGTGCATGCTTTTGCATATGTGTGTGAAGGTACATGCACATGTGTGTGCTTTTGTGTATCTGTATGTGTGCCTATGAAGGTGCATGTGCATGTGTGTGCTTATACACGCGTGCATGTATGAAAGTGCATGTGCGTGCTTGTCTGTGTCTATGTGTGTGTATTGAAGATGCATGCACATGTACGTGCTTGTGCACGTGTGTATGAAGGTACATGTGCTTGTGTGTGCTTGTGCACACGTGTATGAAGGTGCATGTATGTGCTGGTGTCTGTATGTGTGTATATGAAGGTGCCTGTGCATGTGCACATGTGTATGAAGGTGCATGTTCATGTGTGCTTGGGCACACATGCCTGTATGAAGGTGCATGTGTGTGCTTGTGCATGTCTGTATGTGTATATATGAAGGTACATGCACATGTCTGTGCTTGTGTACACGTGTATGAAGGTGCATGTGTGTGCTTGTGTGTGTCTTATATGTGTGTATGAAGGTGCATGTGCACATATGCGTGACATTGTGTTATTCACTTGAGAGTAAAATCAAGAATTAGCTTGTGATGGGTGTAACCCTTACTTCAATCACAGTAAAAGACTAAGGGAAATTTTAGGGCCTTGTTTCTGCTGATCTTCATCCTCCTCTGAAGTCTAGTGTCTTAGTTCTGGCCAGTTGTTGACCTTAATGAAAATAGGTCAAGAACACCAGAACCCTTGTTACTTTGCTTCAAGGGAGAGTCTTCCCATAGAACTGTCTGAGCATGTCCTCTTCTCACTCCTAAACAATGAGGTTTCCTGGAGGAAGAACTCTGCAAAGAATCAGTAACAAAGCTAGTAGTTTAGTGGTAGATGATGCAGCTACAAAGAGTATGCAAGTCTAACAGTTGCAGTGGCACAAAATTAGGCTCTCTCCCAGGGTGGTAAGAGGAATGTGCAAAACCTATTTTTTTTAATATTCAAAAAAAGTAGTGGGAAATAGAAAATGTGAAATGAAAGAAAAATAAAAGTCTTCAAATAAGCAAATGGCCAAATATAAGTATTTTAAAACTGAACAATAAAAGCCTAGCAATGGGCATTGAAAAAACATGGGATACCATGGCATTTTGTAGCATACAAGAAGAGAGAAGAGCAGAGGCATATTGAAACACTGAGGATGCAGGGCCCAGCTGACACACCCAGCCAGGGTCATAGTATTACAGAACAGTAACACCTACAATTTATACACCTGTCTTCTTATGTTTATATATGTGCATGAAGGAAAAATGCCTAATTACTTATTTTGACAAGAAGACAGAGATGAACTATGCCTGCTTTTCAAACCAAAGTGAGGTGACCCTATTAGCAAACACCCCTCAAGTGGAAGATTTAAAGGAACTTTCCAAATTATCCAATTAATTCAAATTTCTATATACATTTCTCCATAGATACACATACATTAAGGAGATATGCTAATGTGAGTTTGGTTAATTCCTGACAAAGTCACCTTTATAATTGACTATAAGAAATAAACTAAAAAATGTATTTCTAAGCAACTAAAAAGTATTCCACATTTATTTTTTTAAATATTTTATTTATTCATTTGAGAGAGAGAGAGAATGCACAAGCTGCAGGGGGGAGCAGAGAGAGCCTGATGGAAGGTTGATGGGGGGCTCAATCCCAGGACCCCAGGATCATGACCTAAGCTGAAGGCAGACACTTAACTGGCTGAGCCACCCAATGTCCCAAGTATTCTGCATTTAAATTCCCTAGTCCTAATACACATCAGAAATTTACTCACATTTTAAGCATTACAAACTCTGAAAAAGTACTCATTTTCTTCTTTCCATTTTCTAGCTAGAATGTTTGATTTTTTCAATATTTACTCTGCCCTAATATCGTCATTAATATAAGGACAAGGACAACTTATCTCTAGTAATTATTGTTTAAAAAGAAATTCATCAAGATGGAAACTAATTAAGCAAATATCTTAGTGTTCTTAAATATTAGAAAAATTATATCCAAGAATCCCTTTATAGGCATAGGCTACCAAATATTTGCCAGCTTATTATTTTTCTAAAATGAACATTGTAGACACAAAAAGATGGAAAAACATTCCATGCTCATGGATTGGAAGAATAAACATTGTTAAAATGTCCATGCTCTCCAGAGCAATCTATACCTTCAATGGCATCCCAATCAAAATTCCAATGACATTTTTCAAAGTGCTGGAACAAACAATCCTAAAATTTGTACGGAATCAGAAAAGACCCTGAATCACTAAAGAAATGTTGAAAAAGAAAAACAAGGCTGGAGGCATCACGTTGCCCGATTTCAAGCTATACTACAAAGCAGTGATCACCAACACAGCATGGTACTGGCACAAAAACAGATATATAGACCAATGGGACACAATAGAGAGCCCAGATATGGACCCTCAACTCTACGGTCAACTAAACTTTGACAAAGCTGGAAAAAATATGCAATGGAAAAAAGACAGTCTCTTCAATAAATGGTGCTGGGAAAATTGGACAGCTATATACAGAAGAATGAAACTCAACCATTCTCTAACACCATACGCAAAAATAAACTCAAAATGGATGAAAAACCCCTATGTGAGACAGGAATGCATCAAAATCCTAGAGGAGAACATAGGCAGTAACCTCTTTGACATTGGCCACAGCAACTTCTTTCAAGATACATCTCCAAAGGCAAGTGAAACAAAAGCAAAAATGAAGTTTTGGGACTTCATCAAGATAAAAAGCTTCTGCATAGCAAAAGAAACAGTCAACAAAACAAAGAGGCAACCCACAGAATGGGAGAAGATATTTGCAAATGACATTACAAACAAAGGGCTGATTTCCAAATCTATAAAGAATGTTTCAACCCCAACACCCAAAAAACAAATAATCAAGTCAAAAAATGGGCAGAAGACATGAACAGACACTTCTCCAAAGAAATGGCTAACAGACACATGAAAAAATGTTCATCGTCATTAGCAGTCAGGGAAATTCAAATCAAAACCACATTGAGATATCACCTTACACCAGTTAGAATGGCAAAAATTGACAAGGCAAGAAACAACAAATGTTGGAGAGGTTGTGGAGAAAGGGGAACCCTCTTACACTGTTGGTGGGAGTGCAAGTTGGTACAGCCACTTTGAAAAACAGTGTGGAGGTTCCTCAAAAAATTAAAACTAGAGATACCCTATGACCCAGCAATTGCACTACTGTATTTATCCCAATGACACAAATGTAGTGAAAAGAAGGGCCATACACACCCCAATGTTCATAGCAGCAATGTCTGCAATTTCCAAACTGTGGAAAGAGCCAAGATTCCCTTCAACAGATGAATAGATAAAGAAGATGTGGTCCATATGTACAATGGAATATTACTCAGCCATCAGAAAGGATGAATACCCAACTTTTACATCAACATGGATGGGACTGGAGGAGATTATGCTAAGTGAAATAAATTAAGCAGAGAAAGTCAATTATCATATAGTTTCACTTATTTGTGGAACATAAGGCATAGCATGGAGGACATTAGGAGAAGGAAGGGAAAAATGAAGGGGGGGAAATCAGAGGAGGAGAGGAACCATGAGAGACTATGGACTCTAAGAAACAAACTATGAGTTTTAGAGGGGAGGGGAATGGGGGGATGTGTTAGCCCAGTGATGGGTATTCAGGAGGGCATGTACTGCATGGAGCACTGGGTGTTATATGAAAACAATGAGTCATGGAACGCTACATCAAAAACTAATGATGTATTGTATGGTGACTAACATAACATAATAAAATTAAATTTAATTTAAAAAAATAAAATAAAATGAACATTGTAGTGTACATGCTCACAATTTAAGAGAAACATTTACTGTCAAATATAACTCAGCTGTCCCAGGAAAGTTAATATTTTGGAGCTAACTAAAAATTGTAACGTGGTGTATTATGGGATGCTCACTAATAGATTTGACTTAATATGTAGGTGAGAATCACAGTTGCCTGTTTTTTGTCCCTGCCTTTCATAATTTTCACTCTCAAACAACACAAACATGCATGGAGTTTTAACTTTGTCAGGGCCTTGATGAATAAAAGTCAGACATGGGTGTTTGGAACCCCCTCTGTCCCTGTAAGAATGGGGATAGGTCAGAGAAAGCCCAGAATATCTGTGATGCATGGAGCTACAGTGCACTTTGCTGAACACAAAGTCCCTGAGCCCCCCTCGGCAACGTGGACTTCTGGGTCCTTGGTCTTTGTCCCAGGGCCTGACTTGGGGCTATAATTCTTTTTTAAACAGAAATGTAGCCAACTGAACCCCAGAATTCCTTTCTTGGTCCCTGCCAGTATCTTCAGCCTGAAGAGAGGTCCTCTCTTCTGGAATTCTTGAATTCCTCATGATCAGTACTCCCAGAATGCATCTGATTTCCCCTCACTGCCTCCCCTACCCCATCATGACTGCTTAGAAACTTGAACCACCAAACTCTTCCCCACCGTCTTGGATATTAATGTCTACCCAGTCCAGAAAAGTCTGCAGTTACCTCTAGTTTCTGAATAGGGAAACCGCATATCTTGTTAAAGACCACTTCTCCACTGAGGTGCCTGGTTGGCACAGTTGGTTAAACATCTGACTCTTGGTTTCAGCTCGGGTACTGATCTCAGAGTTGTGAGATCAAATCCTGCGTTGGGCTGCACGCTGAGTGCAGAGTCTGCTTGAGATTCTCTCTCCTTCACCCTCTTCCCCTCATACTTGTGCTCTTTCTCTCTCTCTAAAATAAATAAATAAATCTTTAAAAAAAGACCACATCTGTGCTGCATTGAACTGACTTCTTCATACCTTCCACAAAGAACGACCCAATCTGCTGCACACCTGGGTTCATGTGAATTACCATACTGAAATGACACGTGGGATTTTTGAAAACCATTACCACTATCCTGCATTTCTCATCAGACTACCTAGGTTGTCTCAAATTCTGGTCATCAGAGTTGTTCCTTCAATTAATGCAATATTCTTGGATATATTCTAAAAGATTTATCTAAGAAATAAAATATGTATCAGCATCTGTTATTACATTCAGCAGGACCCCAAAGAAATAAGACACAGGGTAGGTATAATTTTTATTAATTCCAAAAATATATCTCAAACATCAGTAAAGACACAGTAAAGAGAAGATTCATTAGTGATGAGCACAGAATAGGGTAAAGCTTGATATAACATACATTTGGTAAAATGTAATAATATTAAGAATTCAGAAAGATAAAATGTTTATATCTGTGTAATTATTACTGAAATCAGCATATAGAACATTTCTAGTGTACTAGAAAGCATCCTCAGGACCCTTCCCAGTCACCATCCTCCTCCTCCCCCGGGGTGAACTTTATTTTTATCTCTATCACTGTAAATATATTTTGCTTGTCCTTGAGTTTCTTTTTTTAAGATTTTATTTATTTATTTGAGAGACAGAGAGAGAGAGAACACGAGCTTGGGCAGGTGCTGGTGCAGAGAGACAAGCAGACTCCCCACTGAGTGGGGAGCCCAATGTGGGGCTCGATCCCAGGACCTGGAGATCATGACCTGAGCCAAAGGCAGACGCTTAACCAAATGATCCACCCAGGTGGCCCTGTTCTTGAGCTTCTTATACATGGAATTATCCAACCTCTTTTATGGCTGGTTCCTTTTACTTGACATTATACAATCTATGAAATTCATTTATGCCGTGATGTCTAATAGTCGTTTTTTTTTTTCTTTCTTATTGGTGTACAGTTTTCTGTTATATGAGTATACCACAATGTATCTATTTTACTGCCGATAGACATTTGTATTGTTTCCAGTTTGGGGCTATTATGCATAAAGTCACTCTGTATATTATAAATGTCTTTTTCACTTTTTCAGGGATGACAAGAAGATTACGTAGGTCTACTTTTAAGATACCTATTCAGCTATCCTACTGCCCCGTATTTTTAGTAAACTTCAATCTGTGTGTTACAAATTAAGATTAAGATTAATGTTTGATCGCAGTAATCTCAAAGAGCTCAACCTTCCCTCTTCCCTTCTTCCCTCTTTCCTTCCTTCTGTCTTTCTCCTTAATCATTTAAGAGGAAGTTGCAGAGATCCTGATCCTTTGCCCCCAAAAACCTTAGCCTGCATCTCTCAAAGCAAGGATGTTTTCTTATATAATCACAGTGCAGTTATAAATTACAAAATATTTAAGTTTGCCAGATTTTGCCCTCAAGATTTGATTTAAGTTATGCATTTGGGGCAGGAATACTTCAAAAGTAATGTTTTTCTCAATCCAACACATACGCTGAGCGAAATAAGTCAATCAGAGATAAACATGTTTCATATGACCTCACTGATATGAGGAATTCTTAATCTCAGGAAACAAACTGAGGGTTTCTGGAGTGGTTGGGGGGTGGGTGGGATGGGGTGGCTGGGTGATAGACATTGGGGAGGGTATGTGCTGTGGTGAGTGCTGTGAATTGTGTAAGACTGTTGAATCACAGATCTGTACCTCTGAAACAAATAATACATTATATGTTTAAAAAAAGAAGAAGATAGTAGGAAGGGTAAAATGAAGGGGGGGAAATTGAAGGGGGAGATGAACCATGAGAGACTGTGGACTCTGAGAAACAAACTGAGGGTTCTAGAGGGGAGGGTGATGGGGGGATGGGTTAGCCTGGTGATGGATATTAAAGAGGGCACATATTGAATGGAGCACTGGGTGTTATACACAAACAAGGACTCATGGAACACTACCTCAAAAACTAATGATGTAATGTATGGTGATTAACATAACATAATAAAATAAAAAAATTTAAAAATTAAAAAAAGAGGCTATGGCTTACAATGTTAATTTTACTTGATTAAGGGGATGTCTGGTAGATAACAACATGTATATTTTTACACATATATTGTTTTAAGATGAAATAATGTAATGTCTAAAGATTGAATGGAATAAAAATTCTGTACTGGAAAAATTCATCATCTGCAGATATAGTCTTCATTGTAAAACATGGAAATGAGGCTAAATAAATTTTTAAAAATCATCCTTTGTTATGCTTCTCTAAATAGACAACTATTGTTAACATTTTGATGTACAGGTATATCTTTCAGGATTCTTTTTTCTTACAGTAATACAGACATACCTGTGGATTTTGAATCTTTACGATAATGAGATCACATTTTATGAAATCAGTTTTCTTAATCTCTATGGTGAATATTTTTCTGAGGTAACAATTAAGTTTCCCTGATATCACCCTGATACTTCATGATATTTCATGTTTTACTTTTATCTTCAGAAGATAGGATAAAACACAAAAAGAAAGAAATCATATACATAATTTATGAGGCACATAGGCATAAATTTATATTCTTCTTTGTTATTGTTTGTTTGGACTTACTTATCCTCACACCTTTTTGGTCTTTCATTTGGGGTCTAATTGGATCCACACCAAATGTTTTTCTCTCCTTTGATAACTCAATTATACTGGAGATGCCAATTAGCCGGTTAAAAGAATGAGCAAGATGATAATGAAAGAGAAACGGAAAACATAATATTGGCCAAAGAGCATTAAAATACATTTTAATGGAAAAGAAAATCTTTTCCTTCTTTCTTAATAACAAATGTCTGGTCAAGCTTGGTGTTGTCAGGAGGACCTGGTGGGTGGGGAAAAATAGAGTTTCTTTCTTTCCAGTCTGATAATATCTAGAGAATATCATGAGCTTAGTGTCCAGCTTGTAACTTATTCAAAAAGGTAAAGAAAAATATTAGTTTCAGAGAGATCACACTATCAATAGAGTGCATAGTTTGTGGAAAAATAGCAAATCTAACAGCTGCCAGAATGCCTTGGTAAGCTACTCCATAATTTGACACCTGAGAGCCTAGCTAACAGGAAACAAGGACAAAAATGGAGTAAAACCACTCCAAATCAGAAAATAACTAGACTTTCAGGGTGGGTATAATCACAAGAGAGAGAAGGAGAGAACGCCAGGATGTAAGGAATATTAGTCCAGAAACACAGCAATTTTAAAGGAAAATTGACTCAGAAGAAAAACATGATGGTATGCAGGAAATCCATAAACCATATCACTCATCCTAAAATCTTAAGAGGCTGGGAATGACTGTAGCCTCCTGTTACATGTAGGATGGGATTTGAGCCAATTTCACTGACTCTAAAAGCATAGGAGCACCTTCATTGATGCTTAGTTATGCCTGAGGTATATGGAGAAAGCAGTATTTGAGTACATGTCTGAGGAAAGGAGAAATGGGTTATTTTTCCTGCCAGTTCTTTCACCATTTAGCTCTGTTGCTCATAGGAGAAAATAGTGCCCTTGTTCTTCAAGTTTCCCATCTATAAAATAGACACAATGCTACTTGATTCACCTAACCTACAGAATCACATAAAGATCAAATGAGTACACTTAAAAGATCTAAAACCTGGTTAGAATGAAAGGCATTTAGAGTTGACAGACTCAGGTAGGAATCAGTGGGTACATGTCAATGCCCCTGACCCTGGATTGTAACTATAGCCAACTGTAGTTTGTTTTTACCTTACATAGAAGCATGTCAAAACCCACATGCACAGAAAGAATCCATCTTTCTACTCCTTCCTGATTTAACTGTTTGATGCAGAAACCCAGGCAATCGCCTAGATCTACCTCCTTACCTGCACATCTAATTGGTCACCATATACTACTTATTACACCTGCCCAGTCACATACTTTCCTCCATTTCCTTTGCCACATACTTTACCACATGCTTCAACATCTTCACCTTGAATAGTGCTACTGATCGTGATGATGGTGATGACACAAGGAGCAGAATGTGCACAACACTTATGTGCCAAGGAATGGCCCAAACGCTTTCCATATACCAACTCCTTCTATCCTGATAATAACTCTGATAGGTAAGTGTACAGTTTTCTCCGTGTGCCAGGTGAGGAAACTGAAGCACAGAGGAGTTAAATAATTTTCTATAAGTGGTGAAGCCAGGACTTAAGTTCAGCCAACATGGCAGCAGACTCCATCCTCTTAAACAGCACATTGTAATTAGGAAGGCTTCCTTTGCTCTTGTTATCCCTTCGAGGCATTTTGTCACACTAAGTCTAGACTATTATAACCATTTTCTCTTGCCCTCAGGGTAAAACTCCAAATTCCTTAATATGACACAGGAGAATTCTAGCTCAGCCTTCTAACCTAATCTTTGATTACCTTTCAGCATACTCTACTTGTATTAGATGGTTATTATTTCTTGGAACACCTCTCTGCGTTATCTTGCCTTGAATAGTCCATTGCACATTCTTTTCCATCTACCAAGGGCATATTTTTCACCAGTTTTACTTGGGTAATTTCTACTCATTCTTCAAGTATCTGTTGGTAAGGCAGTCTTCCTTTGGGAAGTCTATCTCAACCCTTTCTCTAAATAATTCCTTATAATGAATTCTTATTGCATCTTTTATTCTCTCCCATATCCTTCTGTGTTATAATTGTCTATTTTACTGTCTCTTCCAGTTGACTATATGCTCCTTGAAGGTCAAAACCATATATTATTTAAATTTGTATCCTCATCAATTCTATCATGTAGAATGTACAGTTAGAGGTTCTCAACTGAGGTCATTATACAAACTTCAGGAGTTTGACTAATTTCCATGAAATTTTATGCTAAGTATTTTGAATTATGGATGTGTATTTGGGGGTGGAGGGTATGGAAAATAATTGCATTCTCTGACTTGCTACTGTGCTAGGTTGTCTGTAGTGAAATAAGCTGGGTGTTTTCCAAGAACAGCTCTACAGCATCTGTCTCCTGGAAGAATCCCATAACCTTCTAATATTTTCCAGGGTCTGCTCTCCCCATAACATTTGACTGGATGGCACCTCTTTACTCCTTACATGACAAGCTGGACATGCGTTCTGGGTTCATAGTTCTATTTAGATTAAGGAATTGAGGGCTGTCCTCATGACACCCAAGTCATGATATTTCCTATATAAATTAAATGTCATTGTACCTGACCAGAAAAATGGAATTATTTTAGTCAGTCAAGTATTCTAATTAATGGAGAACAATAACAGGTGAGATGTGACCATACAGTGATAAAATGGGTTTATGTGAGTGGTTGGTAGAATTTGCCTTTTTACTTTATAATTGTAATTATCTGTGGACTTTTAGATTTCAAAGAAGCAGAATTGGTTAAAAGACATGCTTTTCAGTGGAATTTATTCTTTGATGATTCAGCAAGATCTTACAGAGCTTAGGGGGTCGATGTTCAAAGTATTCATCATCATTGCCATAGCTGTGCAAGTAATAGAGATTTCCAGTTGAAGGGTCGGTTTTAATTCCTCTCATTTAGGTCTCGTATATGGTTGTCGGGAAGAGAAGAGAAAGGTGTTTAAAAAATTTAGTGGATGACTTCAAGGAGAATAAAGGAAATTTGTATTCATTGTCTGTGGTGGCTGAATTGTTTTTTGTTCTCTAACATGTATTAACCTTCCACCCTCATTCTGTGGCCTCATAACAGATTCATTATTACTTTTTTAATGATAAAAGTGTTTGGACCAAGTGTTTCATTAAAAGGACAAGCCTGAGCGCATACTGAGCACGAAGCCTTCAGCTCTATGAAGTAGAAAGTTAATGTTAACAGGAATTCTCATGTCCTTTGTATCCAACAGAAGGACAATAACACTTTAGTCATTTTTCATCCTAATTGGGGTTGGGGGCATACAGAATATAGAAGGAAAATAAGAGAAGTGAGGACTGCCCTTTCAAGGCAATCTGTGGGGATTTTGAAGCAAGCATTATGTTCCATCTAGCATTAATCAGTCTTCTCAAACACCTTGTGATTAATTCTGAATAATAAGAGAAGTGTCAAAAAATTCAAAACTGGAAACATCTGAATCAAAAACCTGGAGCTCATGAAGAACTCAAGCTGTCTTTAATAACTTAAGACCTTCCTTCCTAACTGGCAGATGGTCATCTCCAAAAGGCTATTAAATAGATCATGAGGACAAAAGAAATTATCATCTTCTTCCCAAATGTGACCCCCTTCTTTTCCACTTCATTTCACTCTAGGAGAAAGAATTAATCAATCCATCCTCTGAGCTACTTCTACACCTTATTTATTGCACCCCTGCCTTAATTGCCACCTTTTACATGTAAGCAATATACAGTACAGATTACATGTTAGTCTTTCCCTCGAGTGACCTGACTGAATCCTCAGAGAGCAGGACTGCCATTCCTTTCTGCATCCACAGCATTTTGCATAGTACTGAGCCATAGGTAATAGTTAAAAATAAGAACAGCTAAGATACGCTGAAAATTATGTGCCAGACACTATTCTAATCAAGTTACAAGTACTGAGTTACCTATTCTGTAGAATAGTCCCATGAAACAGGCATGATTATTGTCTCAACTTCACAGGTGAAGAAACTGAAGCACAGAAGATTTAAGTGGCTTTCTGTGACCACATACATAGTAATGGAAGGAGCTATGATTCAAATCTAGGCAGCCAGCCTCCAGTCTGTCTGTCTCTATCTCTATCTCTGTATCTCTTTCTCTATCTCTATCTCTATCTCTATCTATCTCTATCTCTTTCTCTATCTCATCTCTGTCTAGCTCTATCTCTCTCATAGGAGAATGCTATATTCAATAGCTTGGGGAAGTACCACAGATTGGGCTACCAGCAATTGGTCCTGTTAGCTAAAAATCTCAGTGGCACATCAATAGGGTGAGTTTTGTTTGCCTAAACTCTGATAGATTATCCTAACAATACCTATTTCACTTCTAATACTGGAGCCTTTCCCTGTACCTCCTCTCACTATAGACACTGTAACATGGCCCTATATATCACAGATGTTGAATAAACACATGTTGAATTAAATTTCACTTCTGGCAACATGGAAAACATGATATCTTGAAAAACTTTGTCTATAGAACACATACAAGGGCTGGGAAACAAACACAAAGCAAGCATTTAAACCCTGAGCTGAAAGAGCAAGGAATTAAGACAAATCTCCAGGAGTCCAAAACAAAGAAAGGGCAGGCAAACAGAATTTTATTTTTAAGAGTGCACTAAGCTACAAGTGCTCCCAAAGCAATTTACAAATTTTAGTAAATTTAAGTTTTGGATTTTTACCATTCACAAGAGGGATAAGAGATGAGGGTTTCGGCCCAAGAGAGTGGAATATTGAGAGCTGAAATGCTTACATGTGATTAGGACTTCAAAGAGCTAAAGCTTCCATGAGAAGATGGTAGGAAATGAAAATTCAACCAACTGGATGAAAAAGAGCCTTGTCTATCTCTGGATCCATGATCACAGCTCTGCAATGGTGAACTTGAGGTTTGAATTTATACTTTTATTCAGTCTAGGAAACACAAAATTGCAAAATTACAATAAGTGGCCAGCAGATATAGCAAGATACCTGACAAGCAAATGAAAAAGCAAATTGTGGATTTCAAGCCAGCATAAGCTCCAGATCTGAAATTTTGAAACATACAAATGATAAATGACAAAAAGAATAAGGAGAAAAGAAAGATCTCTGGGGACATGATATATTAGGATTCTTACATACAAACTAAAAATAAACTGAAATAAGCTTTTTAAAGGAATAAACCAGAGAATTGATAACATGACCCAAAAGAAAGATATTATACAAGAAGGACAGGCAGGTTTGAAAACTATCCACATAAAAATTTTAGAGATGAAAATCATGTAATAAGTAAAATTAAAAACTATGGATACATTAAAAGACAAACTAGGTGCTGCTGAAGGGAGAAGTAGCAAGTGTCTTTAAAGATACAAGGAATGAATCTGAGATAGAAGTGAAAAATATGAAGGAGAGGTGGAGATACATGTTAGATAGAATTAGAAGACTGAATATAAGTTTCAGAAGGAGAAGAAATTGAATGCAGAAGATAAAATATCTAAAGAGGTATTGATGAGACATTTCCACATTTGAAACAAATCATGCAATCTTAGATTCAATAAGAACTACAATCTTAGGGGGAAACTGAGTGACTCAGTCAGTCAAGTATCTGACTCTTGATTTCAGTTCAGGTCATGATCTCAAGGTCATGAGATGGAACCCTGTGTGGGGCTCCATGCTCAACATGGAGTCGACTTCAGATTCTCTCTCTCCCTCCCCCCACTTGCTTACTCTCTAAATAAATAAATAAATGAAATCTTAAAGAACTACCATCTTAGGAGAGTAAATAAAAGGAAAAAAAAATATTACAAATAGGACAATAAAACTGCAGAGCAACAAAGGAAAAGAGGGGAGCTCAAACTGCCCATGACTTAAGACTTATTAACCATAAAAGATAAACAATGGGGGCACCTGGCTGGCTCAGTTGGAAGAGCATATGACTCTTGATTTCAGAGTTTTGGGCACCAGCCCCACACTGGGTGTAGAAATTATTTAAAAAATTAAATTAAATTAAATTAAAAAAGATTAATAATGGATTGAGATCTGACTTCTTAATAGATCAGAGGAAGTCAGCAGATGGTGGAATACAATATTCGATATGTGGAAATAAAATAATTATCAGTCCAAAGTACATAAACAGTAAAACAGTTATTCAAAATGACAGTGTGTTCTATTTTCAAGCAAAATTTGAAGTTTACTAGCAACTGTCCCTTATTAAAGAAAATGAAAAAGAAGGATAACAGAAGGAGAGAATGAGGTTCAGAAGAAATATCTGAGCGGTGCCTGGGTGGCTCAGTCGTTAAGCATCTGCCTTCAGCTCAGGTCATGATCCCAGGGTCCTCGAATTGAGCCCCACATTGGGCTCCCTGCTCTGCAGGAAGTCTACTTCTCCCTCTCCCACTCCCCCTGCTTGTGCTCACCCTCTCTCTGTGTCTCCTCTCTGTCAAATAAATAAATAAAATCTTAAAAAAAAAAGAAGAAGAAACAGCTGAAATGCACAAAGGAACAGTCAGCAAGAAATTTTCAGCATGAGGGTAGATCTTTATGAATACTGATTGCATAAAAAATAGTATTGCCAAATTTCAGGATAAACTAAACAAAATACTCAAAATACTGATTAATAATAGCATGCAAGTTGGAAAGACACTGACTAGTTAAAGGAACTGAAGGTATTTGCATGGCGCAGGATGATGGAAGAAAACTTAGGCAACTTCATACTCCACTGGTTCTGCCACTTGACTAAAAGAGTGACAATTGAAATAACATGTATAAATTCCCAACCAGGGATGGAAAATACAGCACTACAATGAAACATCAATGAAGCACCACCCCCAACAAAAAAGAAACAAATTAATTAAGAGCAAAATAACCAAATGGAAAGGAAAAAAATTAAGCTCATTTCAAATATATGAGTAATCACAGTAAATGTAAATGGGTAAACTCTCATTAAAATGGCATTCCTATTTTTAAAATCTTTAACTACCTTCTATATTATTTTACTATACTACTACCAAGACTTAAATACTCACTACAGGGACCTTCAGAGGAAGCACATTTTTTAGGGAAAAAAAATATTAGGAAGAAAGAAGGAGGGTAATGACAGATAAAAGGTTGCTATGGACTGAATTATTTGTTCCCCAAGATTAATATGTTGGAACTTTAATCTCTAAGGTGATAGTTTTGGGAGTTAGGGCCTTGGGGAGGTTGTGAGGTTCAGGTAATGTCATGAGGATGCCCTCATGATGGATTTAATGCCTTTGTAAGAAGAGACCCCAGAGAGCTCACTCACTCCATCATGTGAGGACACAGGAAAGTGTGGCCATCTACAAGGCAGAAAGAGGGTCCTCATCAGAACCCAACCACGTTGGCCTACAGAACTGTGAAAAATGAATTTTTCCTGCTTAAGTCACCAGTCTATACTGTTTTGTTCTGGAAGCCCTTGTTGGCTATACAGAGGTTTAATATCTCAAGAAGATAAAAAGATTCTTTGTATCATGGTTTTGATATAAATAAAATAAAACATATACAATAAAAATTTACAGAAATTTAAAGGAAATTGATCAATTCACTACCTTAATGGATTATATCTTTCAAGTAGGCAAAAAACGTTAGTGAAGATACAGAAAATCAGAAAAGAGCAATTAGCAATGGTGGTCTAATAAAGACACACAAGTAGTGAGTGAGAACACACTTTAATCAATCACATAGGAACAGTATACAAGATGACTATGCTTTCATCATAATGCAAGTTCCACATACATCAAAATAATCATAGCTCATCTTCTTACCCAAATTCATTGCTCTATAGATCATAACCATCATAAAAGGATTTTTTTTAAGTTTTTATTTATTTAAGTAATCTTTACACCCAATGTGGGTCTTGAAATCACAACCCTGAGATCAAGAATCCCATGCTCTGACTAAACCAGCCAGGTGCCCCCAAAGATTTTTAAATAGGCAACAAAATCCTAAATATATAAAGATTGGAGGAAAAGAAACAAGACTATTATTATTCAGGGAAAACATAGAAATAATAAGAGAATTTAGCAAATTTGCTAGATATGATGTATATATTAAAAATCAATGGCATTTCTATACACTATCAACAGAATGAAATATAATTTTAGAAAATACCATTTAAATAACTACATATAGTATGATATATGATATATATATGTATATATGGTAGATAATGAATTATCAACAGAAGTGTGTAAAACTCAGTGGATAAAATGTCAGTGCTTAATTGAAATAAAATAGGCCTAAATAAATAGAACAAAATGCCATGTCTAGGGATGGAAAGATGTCCTAAAGTTGTAAATTCTCCTCAAATTAATGTAAAAAATTCAATGCAAACCCAATTAAAATTCCAACATAGTTTTTCTTGAACTTCCTGAAATCAACATATGAATTTTAAAATTTATGTGGAAGGGCACATGAGAAAAATAGCTAAGGCAGTTTTGAGGTGAAAAAATCGTCAGGGAACTGTCCCACGGAGATTCTTCTAGTAGAACATTAGGAAAGGATTGCAGCAGGAACGGACAGAGAGAACACAGGGACTGACTGATAGGGGGATTAAAAACAAACAAGACCTTTGTAACCCTTGTCATGTGGCAGTGCTGGCTGCCTACCATGGAGAGATGGAATGTTTAATACCAGGAGATGAGACAATTGTTTATAGATATGGCCAAACAAGGAACTGCATCCTTCATTTGCAAATTAAACTAACATGAATTTCATGTGAAGAATCAAACCTGAAAAATTTAAAAAGAAAATAAATGATAACACCATTGTAATCTCAAGAGTGGATTTTTTAAACAGACACAAAGCCACAAAAGAAGATTGACAAATTTGGTCACACTAAAATAAAAGCTTCTGTATATTAAAATACAGTGTGAAATGTGTGTGTGTGTGTGTGTGTGTGTGTGTGTGTGTGTGTATGAAAGACAGACAGATGAGAAGAGACACATAGGAGATATAGACTACAATAAATGGCATCAATTACTGAATCTATATCTGGTATATGTTTTTAAATTCTACAAACAATAAGAGAAATACAAAAAATCCTGTGGATAACTGATCAGAATTAACAGAAAACCTGAAAGATCAATTTAAAAATTTAAAAATTCTCAGTCTCTGAAGTAATCAGGGAAGTGAAACTAAAGTCCAAAGAGATACAATGTCATACTCATCAGATGTCTAAAAATTAACTTAAATTGCCTGAGAAAAATAAGGGTTGGTAAGGCTGTGAAGCAATAGAAACTCTTACACAGTTCATGTAGCATATGATGGACAAACATTTTGCAGAGGATTTTTGCCTAAAAATATTAAAGTCAACAGTGAACACTCCTCTTACTTAGCAATTCCAACCCTTGGAATATGCCAAAAATAAATTCATTAAGTGTACAGAGGATATAGAGGAATTACTAAAGTAGTATTATATGTATTTTTAAAACAATGGATATATCCTAAATATCAGTTAAGAAGTGAATGAAAAAAGAACTTGTGACAATTTTGAAGATTTATTTATTTATTTGAGAGAGAGAGAGAGCATAGAGCGAGGGGCTGAGGGAGAGGGAGAGAATCCTAAGCAGACTCCCCACTGACCATGGAGCCCAATGCAGAGCTGGATCTCATGATCCTGAGATCGTGACCTGAGCTGTAATCAAGAGTCAGGTGTTTAACTGACTAAGCCACCCAGGTGCCCCAAAAACGTGTGACAATTTTATAGAGTGAAATATGAAGCAGTCAAAAAGAAGGCATAGATACACACCGACGAACATGAATGAATCTCACAACTAAAGTATCACGAGAATAAAGCAAATTTAAGGATGCAGTCTGAAACATAAAAAGGTAAAGTGTGTCTATGAAAACCTGCAGCTAACATTTTTATTCTAATATTATTCTCATTATTTTTTATTTATATTCTTAACATTATTCTTAAAGGTTAAATACTGAACCTTTCCCATTAAGGTTGGGGACAGGACAAGAATGTCTACTCTTACCATTTCTATTCAAAATGAATCGTAAATCCTATTCAGCATAATTAAAGTGGCAGGGAAGGAAGGGATGGGAAGGGAAGAGAGAGATAAGGAGGGAAAAAATGAAAAAGAAAGAAAAAAGAGGTAAGTAGATATAAAGATTGGGAAGTAAAAAATAAAGCTTTCTTTATGATTTTATAGGTTACAAACACCAGAACTAATTGATCGATTTAGCAAGATCACAGGTTAAAAGATTAATATACAAAATATTGATTCTGTTTCTACTACAATAAACAATGAAAAATGTTTAAAACATCTTAATTATTAGTAGCATTAGAAAGAACCCCTAGGAATACATTTAACAAAAGATGTGTAAGACATCTAGAAAACAGTGCTGAGAAAAATTTAAAAGGACCCATGTAAATAGAGCTATAAACCATGTTTGTGCTTTGAAAAACTCTATATTTAGTTAAAATGTCGATTTCTTCCAAACTGATCGATAGATTCAATGCAACTAACTCCAATCAAAATTATATCAGTCTTTTTTTAAAAATAGAAATTGGAAACCTATTTTTCAAAAATTATATGGAAATGGAATGACCTCAAATACCAAGACAATCATGAAGAAGATACACAAGATTAGAGGACTTACACTCCTTGATTTCAAGGATTATTCTAAAGCAACAGTAAAAAAGATCATGTGTTATTTGCAAAGTATATACAAACAGATCAGTGGCAGTGAAAAGAGTCTGGAAATAAACCCGCACATATGTCATTGGTTAATCTAAGAAAAGGGGAGGGGGAAGGTGTCAAAGCAATTCAATGAGAAAAAGGAAGTCTTCAATTAATGTTGGAAAAATGAGATATCCATTAACAACTTTTAAAGTATTTAATATTTATGGACTCGTTTGATTCTCACACAATCATATGAGGAAAATACTACTACTATTTCCATTTTTAGAGAAAGGAAACTGAGGGACAGAGGGGTTAAATACCTTGCCTAAAGGCCCACAGCTCACAAGTAGCAGAGCTGGAATTAGAACAGAGGCAATATGGAGAGTTCAAAGCAAGTAGGATGATAGAGGAGGTATGGCTAAAGAAAGCTGTGTTTGATCTGGGAAAGATGAAAAGTGTTCATTTGGGAGAAAATTTTCCTCCATGATTTTCTCTGGTTCCCTTTCACCCTTTATATTTTCCTGGCTCAAGGGGGTCCTCACTCCAGTCACCTCCCCTTTGAGAAGTCATGCTCCACACATGCTTTATTGCCTCTAATAGGAGAGGTTACAGGACTCCTTTGAACAAGGAAAATAAAAAAACACAATTCACCCAATATAAAACAAATAATTTGAGTGGCCCTATAAATTTTAAGAAAATTAAACTTATAATTTAAATACTACCCACCCCCAATTTTTTTCTGGCCTAGATGGCTTCACTACAGAAGTCTACCTAATGTATGGAGAATTAACATGAAATCATATAATGCTTTACAGAAAATAGAGGACCACTCTGATTTAGCATTGAGCTGGAAGCTGTAGCCAGTGCAATAAGGCAAGATGAGGAAATAAAAGGTATACAGATCAGTAAAAAAAATGATCTGTATTTGGTGATGATTGTCTACATAGAAAATTCCAAAAAGGGATGTCTGGGTGGCTCAGTTGGTTAAATGTCTCCCTTCGGCTCAGGTCATGATCTCAGTGTTCTGGGATTGAGTCCCGCAGAGGGCTCCATGCTCTGCTGGGAGCCTGCTTCTCCCTCTGCCTGCAACTCCCTTGCTTGTGCTCTCTCTCTCTCTCTGTCTCTAATAAATAAATAAACAATCTTTAACAAAAAGAGAGAAAATTCCAAAGAATTTACCAAAAAAGACTTTCAGAACTAATAAGAGAGTTTAGCAAGTTAATGGGGTACAAGAAAACATGTAAAAATCAATTATGGGGGTGCTTGTGTGGCTCAGTCATTAAGCGCCTGCCTTTGGCTAAGGTCATGATCCCAGTGTCCTGGGATCGAGCTCCGCATCGGGCTCCCTGCTCAGCGGGAAGCCTGCTTCTCTCTCTCACTTTCCCACTCCCCCTGCTTGTGTTCCCTCTCTTGCTGTGTCTCTCTCTGTCAAAAAAATAAATAAAATCTTTAAAAAAATCAATTGTGTGTATACATACACATATATATAATTTATATATTTAATACATTTAAATATAGATTATAGATTATGTATGTATATATCAATAAACATGTGAACACTAATGTTTTATTTTTTAGTTTTGTAGTCTCAAGTTTTTATTTAAATTCCAGTCAGTTGATTCATAAATTCCAGTCAGTTGGGGGGTGCGGAGCAAGATGGCGGAGGAGTAGGAGACCTGGATTTTGTCTGGTCACAGGAATTCAGCTGAATAGGAATCAAACCATTCTGAACACCTACGAACTCAATAGGAGACCGAAGAAGAGAGTAGCAACAACTCTCTGAACAGAGAAGCGACCACTTACTGGAAGCTAGGACAAGAGGAGAAGTGAATCCGAGGCGATATTCGGGAGGATAGACAGTGGGGGAGGGGCCTCCGTCAGCCACTTCTGGCAAGTGAGAGAGCCACGGAGTACAAAATCAGCACATTTAGAAGTCGGCTCCACTGAGGGATGTCGCTCCAGTGGCTAAGCTGGGGGTGGAACCCTCGTGGGACAGTGTGGTATCAGGACCCTTGGGGTCAAGAAAGACTGGGGATGCCTGAGTTCAGCAGAGCTCCCAGGTATTGGAGCGGGGAAGCTGGCTGCAGAGATGGAGCCGAGGCGTAGGCTCTCAGCTCAGGGTTGCCATAAACTGTGATCCGCGGTGCAGTAGGGCTACTGCTCCTCCAGGAGGGACCCAACAAGCAGCAGATCGGGGAGACTCCCCTTCTTCCCCCGGGAGGAGTGGCACGGGAGTGCACTGCAGGGATCTGCTGGGTTTGGAGACTCCACACGGGGTCGAGAGCCAGAGATAGAAACACTTGGTCACAGGCCGGATGAGCATGGAGTGTGGCCAGAGACCGGGGACACGGGAGTGACTGCTTTTCTCTGGGGTCGCACTGAGGAGTGGGGCCCAAAGTTCTCGGCTACTCTGGGCAGAGATTGGGAGGCCACCATTTTCACTCTGGTCCTCCAAAGCTGTACCGAGAGCTTGCAGAGAACAAAACCTCCCAAGAGCAAATCCCAGGAGATTGCTTAGCCGGGACCAACAAGGGGGGGCAATTCCACCTCTGGCAAAGACATTTGGAAACCATGGCAACAGGCCCCTCCCCCAGAAGATTAGCATGAACAGCCAGCAATCCAAGACCAAGTTTACCGATCAAGGAGAACGGGAGAACTCCAACGCTAGGGGAATACTGCACATAGAATTCATGGCTTTTTTACCATGATTCCTTAGTTTTTCAAAGTTAATTTTTTTAACTGTTTTTAATTTTTCTTTTTCCCTTTTTCAACCAACCTCTTATAAATCCCTTTTTAAAAAAAAAAAAACATTTTATTTTTCTTTTTTAGAGTCATGTTTTATTCCTTCATAGTAGTTACCCTTATTTTTGGCATATATATATAAGTTGTTCTCTCTTTAAAATTTTGAGATACAATTTCTTCTAACAGATCAAAATATACCCTAAATCACTAGTGTATGGCTTTGTTCTACTCTCCTGCCTGATCACATTCTCTCCCTTTTTTTAAAAAATCTTCTTTCTTTTTTCAAACAACTTCTTATCTTATCAATTCCTTTTATAAATCTTTTATAATTTTCATCTTTACAATCATCTTCCATCCCTTCATTGTATCAACCCTTATTTTGTACATATATAAGTCTTTCTTCCTTTAAAATTTTAGGAGGCACTTTCTTCTAACATACCAAAATACGCCCAAAATCCACTGTGTGGCGTTGATCTATGCACTACCCTGATCATATTTGATCATATTCTGTTTTTTTGTTTTGTTCTGTTTCTGTTTGTTTTTATCTTTTTCTTTTTCTTTTTTTTCCTCCTTTCTTTTTTCTTTCTTTCCGTTTCTTTTCCCCTGATTTCAGGTCTTTTCTGATTTGTATAGAGTATATTTGCTGGGGAAGTTGTTAAACTGTTAGGATTTTGTTCTCTCATTCATCTATTCTCCTCTGGACAAAATGATAAGACGAAAAAAATCACCTCAGCAAAAAGACCAAGAGGTAGTACCGTCTAACAGGGACCTACTCAATACGGATATTAGTACGATGTCGGACCTAGAGTTCAGAATCATGACTTTAAAGATACTAGCTGGGCTTGAAAAAAGTGTGGAAATTATTAGAGAAACACTTTCTGGAGAAATAAAAGAACTAAAATCTAACCAAGTCGAAATCAAAAAAGCGATTAATGAGGTGCAATGAAAAATGGGGGCATTAACTGCTAGGATAAATGAGGAAGAGAAAATCAGTGATATAAAAGACCAAATGATGGGAAAAAAAGAGGCTGAGAAAAAGAGAGAAACAACTACAGGATCACGAGGGCAGAATTCGAGAGATAAATGATACAATAAGATGAAACAACATTAGAATAATTGGGATCCCAGAAGAAGAAGAAAGAGAGAGAGGGGCAGAACGTATATTGGAGCAAATTATAGCAGAGAACTTCCCTAATGTGGGGAAGGATACAGGCATCAAAATCCAGGAGGCACAGAGAACCCCTCTCAAAATCAATAAAAATAGGTAAACACCCCACCATTTAATAGTAAAACTTACGAGTCTCAGAGACAAAGAGAAAATCCTGAAAGCAGCTCAGGAGAAGAGATATGTAACCTATAATGGTAGAAACATTAGATTGGCAACAGACCTATCCACAGAGACGTGGCAGGCCAGAAAGGACTGGCACGATATCTTCAGAGCACGAAACGAGAAAAATATGCAGCCAATATCCAGATAGGCTGTCATTGAAAATAGAAGGAGAGATAAAAAGCTTCCAGGACAAACAAAAATAAAGGAATTTGAAAACACGAAACCAGCCCTCCAAGAAATATTGAAAGGGGTCCTCTAAGCAAAGAGCGAGCCTAAAAGCAGCATAGATCAGAAAGGAACACAGACAATATACAGTAACAGTCACGTTACAGGCAATACAACTGCACTCAATTTATACCTTTCCATAGTTACTCTGAATGTAAATGGGCTAAATGCCCCAATTAAAAGACACAGGCTATCAGATTGGATTAAAAAACAAGGCCCATCAATATGCTGTCTGCAAGAGACTCGTTTTAGACCCACAATTTACCATGCAAATGGACACCAAAAGAAAGCTGGGGTGGCAATCCTTATATCAGACAAATTAGATTTTAAAACAAAGACTGTAATAAGAGATGAGGAAGGACACTATATCCTACTTAAAGGGTCTATCCAACAAGAAGATCTAACAATTGTAAATATCTCTGCCCTTAACATGGGAGCAGCCAATTATATAAGGCAATGAATAACAAAAGCAAAGAAACACATTGACAACAATACAATATTAGTGGGGGACTTTAACACCCCCCTGACTGAAATGGACAGATCATCAAAGCAAAAGATCAACAAGGAAATAAAGACTTTATTTATTTATGAAACCCTGGACCAAATGGACTTCACAGATATATTCAGAATATTCCATCCAAAAGCAACGGAATACACATTCTTCTCTAGTGCCCATGGAACATTCTCCAGAATTGATCACATCCTAGGTCACAAATCAGGTCTCAACCGGTACCAAAAGATTGGGATCATTCCCTGAATGTTTTCAGACCACAATGCTTTGAAACTAGAAATCAATCACAAGAGGAAAGTCGGAAAGAACTCAAATACATGGAGGCTAAAGAGCATCCTACTAAAGAAAAACCCTACACCTAAAGAAGCTAGAGAAAAAACAGCAAATAAAGCCTAAAACCAGCAGGAGAAGAGAAATATTAAAGATCAGAGCAGAAATCGATGAAATAGAAACCAAAAGAACAGTAGAATAGATCAACGAAACTAGGAGCTGGTTCTTTGAAAGAATTAACAAGATTGATAAACCCCTGGCCACACTTATCAAAAAGAAAAGAGAAATGACCCAAATCAACATAACTATGAATGAAAGAGGAGAGATCACAACCAACACCAAAGAAATACAATCAATTATAAGAACATATTATGATCAACACTATGCCAGCAAATAAGATAACCTGGAAGAAATGGATGCATTCCTAGAAATGTATCAACTACTAAAATTGAACCAGGAAGAAATAGAAAACCTGAACAGACCTATAACCACTAAGAAAATTGAAGCAGTCATCAAAAATCTCCCAACAAACAAAAGCCCGGGGCCAGATGGCTTCCCAGGGGAATTCTACCAAACATTTAGAGAAGAATTAATACCTATTCTCCTGAAACTGTTCCAAAAAATAGAAATGGAAGGAAAACTTCCAAACTCATTTTATGAAGCCACCATTACCTTGATCTCCAAACCAGACAAAGACCCCATCACAAAGGAGAATTACAGACCAATATCCTTGATGAACATGGATACAAAAATTCTAACCAAAATAGTAGCCAATCAGATCCAACAGTACATTAAAAGGATTATTCACCATGACCAAGTGGGATTTATCCCTGGGCTGCAAGGTTGGTTCAACATCCGGAAATCAATCAACGTGATACAATACATTAACAAAAGAAAGAATAAGAATCATATGATCCTCTCAATAGATGCAGAAAAAGCATTTGACAAAGTACAGCACCCTTTCTTGATCAAAACTCTTCAGAGTATAGGGATAGAGGGTACATACCTCAATATCATAAAAGCCATCTATGAAAAACCTACAGCGAATATCATTCTCAATGGGGAAAGGCTGAGAGCTTTTCCCCTAAGGTCAGGAACGCGGCAGGGATGTCCACTCTCACCACTGCTATTCAACATAGTATTAGAAGTCCTAGCCACAGCAATCAGACAACAAAAAGAAATCAAAGGCATCCAAATCGGCAAAGAGGAAGTCAAACTCTCACTCTTTGCAGATGATATGATACTTTATGTGGAAAACCCAAAAGACTCCACCCCAAAACTGCTAGAACTCATACAGGAATTTAGTAAAGTAGCAGGATATAAAATCAGTGCAGAGAAATCAGTGACATTCCTATACACCAACAACAAGACAGAAGAGAGACAAATCAAGGAATCAATCCCATTTACAACTGCACCCAAAACCATAAGATACCTAGGAATAAATTTAACCAAAGAGGCAAAGGATCTGTACTCAGAAAACTATAAAATACTCATGAAAGAAATTGAGGAAGACACAAAGAAATGGAAAAACGTTCCATGCTCATGGATTGGAAGAACATTGTGAAGATGTCAATGCTACCTAGAGCAATCTGCACATTCAATGCAATCCCCATCAAAATACCATCCACTTTTTTCAAAGAAATGGAACAAATAATCCTAAAATTTGTATGGAACCAGAAGAGACCCCGAATAGCCAGAGGAATGTTGAAAAAGAAAAGCAAAGCTGGTGGTATCACAATTCCGGACTTCCAGCTCTATTACAAAGCTGTCATCATCAAGACAGTATGGTACTGGCACAAAAACAGACACATAGATAAATGGAACAGAATAAAGAGCCCGGAAATGGATCCTTAACTCTATGGTCAACTAATTTTTGACAAAGCAGGAAAGAATGTCCAATGGCAAAAGAAAGTCTCTTCAACAAATGGTGTTGGGAAAATTGGACAGCCACATACAGAAGAATGAAACTGGACCATTTCCTCACACCACACACAAAAATAGACTCCAAATGGTTGAAAGAACTAAACGTGAGACAGGAGTCCATCAACATCCTAAAGGAGTACACAGGCAGCAACCTCTTTGACCTCAGCTGCAGCAACTTCTTCCTAGAAACATCACCAAAGGGAAGGGAAGCAAGGGCAAAAATGAAATATTGGATTTCATCAAGATAAAAAGCTTTTCCCAGCAAAAGAAACAGCCCACAAAACCAAAAGACAACAGACAGAATGGGAGAAAATATTTGCAAATGACATATCAGATAAAGGGCTAGTATCACAAATCTATAAAGAACTTCTTAAGCTCAACACCCAAAGAACAAATAATCCAATCAGGAAATGGGCAGAAGACATGAACAGACATTTTTCCAAAGAAGACATCCAAATGGGCAACAGACACATGAAAAAGTGCTCAACATCGCTCGGCATCAGGGAAATCCAAATCAAAACCTCAATGAGATACCACTTCACACCAGTCAGAATGGCTAAAATTAACAAGTCAGGAAACGACAGATGTTGGCGGGGATGCGGACAAAGAGGAACCCTCCTACACTGTGGGTGGGAATGTAGGCTGGTGCAACCACTCTGGAAAACAGTATGGAGGTTCCTCAAACAGTTGAAAATAGAGCTACCATACGATCCAGCAATTGCACTACTGGGTATTTACCCCAAAGATACAAATGTAGGGATCTGAAGGGGTATGTGCATCCCAATGTTTATAGCAGCAATGTCCACAATAGCCAAACTGTGGAAAGAGTCAAGATGTCCATCGACAGATGAATGGATAAAGAAGAAGTGGTATATATACACAATGGAATATTATGCAGCCATCAAAAGGAATG
>NW_027397072.1:86823255-87159194 GCF_003265705.2 Callorhinus ursinus
TGGCTATCCAGAGTCTTTTCAGGTTCCATACAAATTTTAGGATTATTTGTTCCATTTCTTTGGAAAAAGTTGATGGTATTTGGATGGGAATTGCATTGAATGTGTAGATTACTCTAGGTAGCATGGACACCTTTAAAATATTTGTTCTTCCAATCCATGGGCATGGAATGTTTTTCCATTTCTTTGTGTCTTCCTCAATTTCTTTCATGAGTATTTTATTGTTCTCTGAGTACAGATCCTTTTGCTTCTTTGGTTTGATTTATTCCTAGGTATTTTATGGTTTTGGGAGCAATTGTAAATGGGATCAACTCCTTAATTTCTCTTTCTTTGTCTTGTTATTGGTGTATAGGAATACCATACATTTCTGTGCTTTGATTGATATCCTGCCACTTTACTGAATTCCTGTATGAGTTCTAGCCTTTTTGGGGTGGAGACCTTTGGGTTTCAACCTAAAGTATCCTATCATCTGCAAAGAGTGAGAGTTTGCCTTCTTCTTTGCTGATTTGGATGCCTTTTATTTCTTTTTGTTGTCTGATTGCTGTGGCTAGGACTTCTGATACTATGCTGAATAGCAGTGGTGATAGTGGACATCCCACCGTGTTCCTGACCTTAGGGGGAAAGCTCTCAGTTTTTGCCCATTGAGAATGATATTCACTGTGTTTTTCATAGATGGCTTTTATGATATTGAGGTATGTACCCTCTATCCCTATACTCTGAAGAGTTTTGATCAAGAAAGAATGTTGTACTTTGTCAAATGCTTTTTCTGCATCTATTGAGAGGATCATATGGCTCTTGTTCTTTCTTTTATTAATGTATTGTATCACATTGATTTGTGGATGTTGAACCAAACTTGCAGCCCAGGAATAAATCCCAACTGGTCATGGAGAATAATCCTTTAATGTACTGTTGGATCTTACTGGCTAGTATTTTGTTGAGAATTTTTGCGTCCATGTACATCAAGGATATTGGTCTGTAAATCTCCTTTATGATGAGGTCTTTGGTTTGGGGATCAAGGTAATGGTAGCCTTATAAAACGAGTTTGGAAGTTTTCCTTCCATTTCTATTTTTTGGAACAGTTTCAGAAAAATAGGTATTAATTCTTCTTTAAAAGTTTGGTAGAATTCCCCTAGGAAGCCATCTGGCCCTGGGCTTTTGTTTGTTGGGAGATTTTTGATGACTGCTTCAATTTTCTTAGTGGTTATAGGTCTGTTCAGTTTTTCTATATCTTCCTGGTTCAGTTTTGGTAGTTGATACATCTCTAGGAATGCATTCAGTTCTTCCAGATTATCTAATTTGCTGGCATATTGTTGCCTATATGTTCTTATAATTGTTTGTATTTCTTTGGTGTTGGTTGTGATCTCTCCTCTTTCAGTCATGATTTTGTTGATTTGGGTCATTTCTCTTTTCTTCTTGATAAGTCAGGCCAAGGGTTTATCGATCTTGTTAATTCTTTCAAAGAACTAGCTCCTAGTTTCGTTGATCTGTTCCACTGTTCTTTTGGTTTCTATTTCATTGATTTCTGCTCTGATCTTTATTATTTCTCTTCTCCTGTTGGGTTTAAGCTTTATTTGCTGTTTTTTCTCCAGCTCCTTTAGATGTAGGTTAGGTTGTGTATTGAGACTTTTCTTGCTTCTTGAGAAAAGCTTGTATTGCTATATACTTTCCTCTCAGGACTGCCTTTGCTGTATCCAAAAGATTTTGAACAGTTGTGTTTTCATTTTCATTCATTTCCATGAATTTTTTTAATTTTTTAATTTTCTGGTTGACCCATTCATTCTTTAGTAGGATTCTTTTTAGCCTCCATGTATTTGAATTCTTTCCGACTTTCCTGTTGTGATTGAGTTCTAGTTTCAAAGCATTGTGGTCTGAAAATATGCAGGGAATGATCCCAATCTTTTGGTACCAATTGAGACCTGATTTGTGACCTAGGATGTGATCTATTCTGGAGAATTTTCCATGGGCACTAGAGAAGAATGTGTATTCTGTTGCTTTGGGATGGAATGTTCTGAATATATCTGTGAAGTCCATGTGGTCCAGTGTGTCATTTAAAGTCTTTATTTCCTTGTTGATCTTTTGCTTAGATGATCTGTCCTATTCAGTGATGGGGGGGTGTTAAAGTCACCCACTATTTTTTTATTGTTGTTGACGTGTTTCTTTGCTTTTGTTATTAATTGCCTTATATAATTGGCTGCTCCCATGTTAGAGGCATAGATATTTACAATTGTTAGATCTTTTGTTGGATAACCCTTTAAGTAGGATATAGTGTCATTCCTCATCTCTTATTATAGTCTTTGGCTTAAAATCTAATTTGTCTGACGTAAGGATTGCCACCCTAGCTTTCCTTCGATGTCCATTAGGATGGTAAATGGTTTTCCATCCCTTCACTTGCAATATGGGGGTGTCTTTAGGTCTAAAATGAATCTCTTGCAGACAGCATATCAATGGGTCTTGGTTTTTTTTATCCAATCTGATACCCTGTGTCTTTTGTTTAGGGCATTTAGCCCATTTACCTTCAGGGTAACTATTGAAAGGTATGAATTTAGTGCCATTGTATTGCCTATAAGGTGACTGTTACTGTATATTGTCTGTGTTCCTTTCTGGTCTATGTTGCTTTTAGGCTCTCTCTTTGCTTAGCAGACCCCTTTCAATATTTCTTGTAGGGCTGGCTTTGTGTTTGCAAATTCCTTTAGTTTTTGTTTGTCCTGGAAAATTTTATCTGTCCTTCAATTTTCATGACAGCCTAGCTGAATATAGTATTTTTGGTTGCATATTTTTCTCATTTAGGCTCTGAATATATCACGCCAGTGCTTTCTGGCCTGCAATGTCTCTCCGGATAGGTCTGTTGCCAATCTAATGTTTCTAACATTGTAGGTTACATATTTCTTCTCCCAAGCTTCTTTCAGGGTTTCTCTTTGTCTCTGAGACATGTAAGTTTTACTATTAGATGGTGGGGTGTTGACCTATTTTTATTGATTTTTGGGGGGATTCTCTGTGCCTCCTGGATTTTGATGCCTGTTTCCTTCCCCAAATTAAGGAAGTTCTCTGTTATAATTTACTCCATATACCTTGTGTCCCTCTCTCTCTTTCTTCTTCTTCTGTGATCCCACTTTTTCTAATATTGTTTCATATTATTCTATCACTTATCTCTCAAATTCTACCCTCATGATCCAGTAGTTATTTATTTCTCTTTTTCTCAACTTCTTTTTTTTCCCATCATTTTGTTTCTATATCACTAATTCTCTCTTCTGCCTCATTTATCTTAGCAGTTAGAGCCTCCATTTTGGATTGCCCCTATTAATAGCCTTTTTGATTTCGACTTGATTAGATTTTTAGTTCTTTTATTTCTCCTGAAAGGGTTTCTCTAATACCTTACATGCTTTTTACAAGCCCAGATAGCATCTTTTTTAATTTTTTTTATTTTTTTAAGATTTTATTTATTTATTTATTTATTTGAGAGAGAGAATGAGAGAGAGAGCATGAGGGGGGGAGGGTCAGAGGGAGAAGCAGGCTCCCCGCTGAGCAGGGAGCCGGACGTGGGCCTTGATCCCGGGACTCCAGAATCATGACCTGAGCCGAAGGCAGTCGCCTAACCAACTGAGCCACCCAGGCGCCCCCAGATAGCATCTTTAAAATCATCATTCTGAACTCTAGTTCCAATATCTTACTAATGTCCATATTGATTAGGTCCCTGGCATTTGGTACTGCCTCTTGTTCTTTTTTTTAGGTGATTTTTTTTCTGTCTTGTCATTTTGTTATTTGGTACTGCCTCTTGTTCTTTTTTTTAGGGTTTTTTTTTTTTCTGTCTTGTCATTTTGTCTAGAGGAGAATAGATGAATGAGAGAACAAAATACTAACAGGGTAACAACGTCCCCAGAAAATATACTCTAAAGAAATCAGAAAAGACCTGAAACCGGGGGTAAAGAAAGGGAAAGAAAGAAAAAATAAAAGAGAAAAAAAGAAAAACAAAAAGATAAAAACAAAAACAGAACAAAACAAAACAAAAAACAAAATATGATCAAATACGATCAGGATGGTGCATAGATCAGTGCCACACACTAGATTTTGGGTGTATTTTGGTCTGTTAGAAAAAAGTGGCTCCCAAAATTTTATTTTATTTATTTTTTTTATTTTTTTAAAGATTTATTTATTTATTTTGAGAGAGTGAGAATGAAAGAGAGAGAGAGAGTACATGAGAGCAGGGAGGGTTAGAGGGAGAAGCAGGCCCCTCGCCGAGCAGGGAGCCCGATGCGGGACTCGATCCTGGGACTCCAGGATCATGACCTGAGCCGAAGGCATCTGCTTAACCAACTGAGCCACCCAGGCGCCCCACCTCCCAAAATTTTAAAGAAAGAAAAACTTACATATGTACAAAAATAAGGGTCAGTACAATGAAGGGATGGAATATGACTGTAAAGGTGAAAATTATAAAAGATTTTATAAAAGGAATTGAGAAAATAAGAAGTTGTTTGAAAAAAAGAAAGAAGAGGATTTTTTTAAAAAGGGGGGAAAAAAGGGAGAGAATGTAATCAGGCAGGAGACTAGAACAAAGCCATACACTAGAGATTTAGGGTATATTTTGATCTGTTAGAAGAAACTGTATCTCAAAATTTTAAAGAGAGAACAACTTATATATATATGCCAAAAATAAGGGTAACTACTCTGAACGGATAGAATATGACTCTAAAAATGAAGAATAAAAAATATTTTTTAAAAAAGGGATTGATAAGAGGTTGGTTGAAAAAGGGAAAAAGAAATTCAAAAAAAAAAAGACAGTTAAAAAAATTAACTTTGAAAGACTAAAGAATCATGGTAAAAAAGCCATGAATTCTATGTGCACTATTCCCCTAGAGCTGGAGTTCTGCCGTTCTTATTGATTGGTAAACTTGGTTTTGGCTGGCAGTTCTTGCAGATCTTCTGGGGGAGGGGCCTGTTGCCATGGTTCCCAAAGGTCTTTGCCAGAGGCGGAATTGCCCTGCCCTTGCCAGGTCCGGGCTAAGGAACCTGCTCTGGTTTGCTCTTGGGAGCTTTTGTTCCCTGCAAGCTTTCTGTACAGCTTTGAAAGACTAGAGTGAAAATGGCAATCTCCTAATCTCCACCCTGGAGGAGCCAAGAACTTGGGGCCCCACTCTTTAGTGAGCCCCCTGAGAAAAGCAATCAATCACTCCCGTCTCCCCGGTCTCCAGCCACACTGCATGCTCACTCAGGCTGTGACCTAGTGTTTCTCTCTCTGGCACACGACCCCTTGTGGAGTCTCCAAACCCAGCAGAATCCTGTGGTGTGCTCCCGTGCCACTCCTCCCGGGGGAAGAAGGGGAGTCTCCCTAGATCTGTTGCTTGTTGTGTCCCTGCTGGAAGAACAGTGGCCCAACTGTGTCACAGATCATGGTTTATGGCAACCCTAAGCTGAGAGCCCACTCCTCAGCTCCGTCTCCGCTCCAGCTTCCTTGCTCTGATACCGGGGAGCTCTGCTGCACTCAGGCACCCCCAGTCTTTCTGTGACCCTGAGGGTCCTGAGACCACACTCTCCCAGCAAGGGTTCCACCCCCCGCTTAGCCACTGGAGTGATGTCCCTCCGTGGAGCAGACTTCTAAAAGTTCCTATTTTGTGCTCCGCTGCTCTTATCACTTGCCAATAGCTGCTGACGGAGGCCCCTTCCCCCACCTTCTATCCTCTTGAATATCACCTCGGATTCACTTCTTTGCATGTCTTACCTTCCAGAAAGTGGTCACTTTTCTGTTCAGAGAGTTGTTGCTATTCTTTTCTTTGATCTTCTGTTGAGTTCAGAATGGTGTGATCCCTATCCAGCTGAATTCCTGGGACCAGACGAAATCCAGGTCTCCTACTCCTTCACCATCTTGCTCTGCCCTCCAAAGCTTTCAACACCCAGTGTTTTAAAAATGCCATTTACAACCACTCAAAATAAATGAAATAGTTATATATGTGCCTATTAAACTTGTATAGAACTTAATATGCTGAAAACTACAAACACTAATGAAGGAACTCAAAGAACTAAATAAATTGAGGGGCATGCCAAGTTCAGAAATTGGAAGATTCACCATGGTAAAGAAGTCAATTCTCCCCAAAATGATATACAAGTTTGACACCATTTCTATCAAAATCCCCAAAAGATATTTCTGTAGATATAGACAAGAGTATTCTAAAATTTATATGGAAAGGCAAAGGAACTACTAACATAATTTAAAACTAACATAATTTAAAGAAAAGAGTAAAGTGAAAGTAATTGGTCTACTTTGTTTTAAGACTTATTACATAGGTACAGTAATAACTGTGGAATTGGCAGAGATATAGACACATAGATTAATGAAATAGAACAGAGAATCTAGGAATAGATCCACACAAACAGTCCAAAAGATTTTCAAAGAGGTGCAAAAGCCATTCAATGGAGGAATATAGATTGTTCAACAAATGGTGCTGGAGTAATGGGGCATACATAGACAAAAATAAACCACAACAACAACAAAAGAACAACAACAACAAAAAAAAACCTTGACCTACAATTTACACTTTATCCAATAATTAACCCCAAATGGATAAATGAATCATTGGACATACATGTGAAATGTAAAACTATAAAACTTTTGGAGAAAAAACATAGAAGATCTTTGGAATGTAGGGGCAGAGGAAGAATTCTTACTCTTGACCCTAAAAGTATCATCAATCAAAGGACAAGTTGATAAAAAAGACCTCATCAAAAGGCAAAATTTTGCTCTGCAAAGATACTATGAATACAACAAAGAAACAAAATATAGAATTGGAGAAAATATTTGCAAGCTATATATTAAAGGGCTAAGATATAGAATATTTATATCTATAGCTATAGATAGAGATTGATGATATAGATTAAACAGACATAGAGATATAGATATCTCAATACAGAACAGTTGGAAAACAAACAATTCCCTGAGAACATTGACAATAGGCATAAAGAGACATTTCACTGAAAAGGACCTACAATTGGCAAATAAGCACATTAGAAGATGTTTAACATCACCAGCCATTAGATAAATGCAATGAAATATTATTACAGACCTATCAGAATGGCAAAATTAAACAGTAGGACACCAAACGCTGGTAAAAATGTGGAGAAACTGGATCACTCATATATTGCTGGTTGGAATAAAAATGGTAGAACGACCCTGGAAAAGAGGTTGGCATTGTCTTCAGAAAGTCAACATGCAACTACAGGGGCACCTGGGTGGCTCAGTCATTAAGCGTCTGCCTTCAGCTCAGGTCATGATCCCAGGGTCCTGGGATTGAGCCCCACATCAGGCTCCCTGCTCAGCAAGTGGCCTGCTTCTCGGTCTCCCACTCCCCCTGCTTGTGTTCCCTCTCTTGCTGTGTCTTTCTGTGTCAAACAAATAAATACAATCTTAAAAAAAAATAAAAAAATAAACACGTAACTACTATATGACCCAGAATTGCACTCCTGGGTTTTCTTCCCAGAGGAATGAAAACAAGTTCATACAAAAACTGGAACATGAATATTCATAACAGCTTTACTCACGATAGCCCAAAACTAGGAGCAACTCTGATGTTCTTCAATGGATGAATGGCTAGATAAACTGTTAATGATTAAGTATACTTATCATATAATACTACTCAGCAATCAAAAGAAATAAAGTATTAGAGCAGGGGGTCTGGTTCAGGGTATATGGTTTAACTGCAGGTCAAAAGACATAAGGTATTGGTATGTGCAAGAAACTGAATTAGTTTCCAGAGCATTATTTTAAGTGGAAAAGCCAACCCAGGACGGTTGCATATTATATGATTATATCTATATAACATTAATGAAATGGCAAAATGAGAGGAATGGAGAAAAAATGGTGGTTATTTAGGGATGAAGGCAGGTGTGAAGATGGAATGAAAGTAGGTGTGACTATAAAAATACAATGGAGATTCTTGTAGTGATGTTCTGTTTCCTGACTCTATCAATGCCAATATTCTGCTTGTGGTATTTTATCACAGTTCCAAAGGATGTGCCATTGGGGAAATCTGGGTAAAATATGCCCATGTACTCTATGTCTTATTACTGCATGTGAATCTACAGTCATCTCAAAATAAAAGTTTAATTTAAAAAAGTAAAGTGCTTTAATCAGGAAAGGATGCTGTATTTTGTCAAATGCTTTTTCTGCATCAATTGAGAGGACCATATGGTTCTTCTCTCTCTTCTTATTAATGTGTTCTATAACACTGATTGATTTGCGAATGTTGAACCACCCTTGCATCCCAGGGATAAATCCCACTTGGTCGTGGTGGATGATCCTATTAATGTATTGTTGGATCCTATTAGCTAGGATTTTGTTGAGGATTTTGGAATCCATATTCATCAGGGATATTGGTCTGAAATTCTTTTTTGATGGGGTCTTTGCCTGGTTTGGGGATTAAGGTATTGCTGGCCTCATAGAATGAGTCTGGAAGCTTTCCTTCTGTTTCTATTTTTTGAAACAGCTTCAGTAGAATAGGTATTGTTTCTTCTTTGAATGTTTGGTAGAATTCCCCATGGAATCCATCAGGCCTTGGATTCTTGTTTTTTGGGAGGTTTTTGATCTCTGTTTCAATCTCGTTACTGGTTATTGGCCTATTCGGGTTGTCAACTTCTTCCTGTTTCAGTCTTGGAAGCTTATAGGTTTCCAGGAAGGCATCCATTTCATCCAGATTGCTCAGTTTATTGGCATATAGTTGTTGATAATAATTTCTAATAATTATTTCTCTTTCCTTGGTGTTAGTCATGATCTCTCCCTTTTCATTCATAATTTTATTAATTTGCATCCTTTCTCTTTTCTTCTGGATAAGTCTGGCCAGTGGTTTATCAATCTTCTTAATTCTTTCAAAGAACCAACTTCTAGTTTCATTGATCTGATCTACTGTGTTTCTGGTTTCTAATTCATTGATCTCTGCTCTAATCTTAATTATTTATCTTCTAATGTGTGACTTGGGCATCACTTGTTGCTTTTTCTCTAGTTCTTTAAGGTGTAGAGTTAATTGGTGAATTCAGGATTTTTCTATTCTTTTGGGTGAGGCTTGGATGGCTATGTATTTCCCCCTTAGGACCACCTTTGCAGTATCCCATAGGTTTGGGCCAATGTGTTTTCATTCTCATTGGTTTCCATGAATTGCTTAAGTTTTTCTTTGATTTCCTGGTTGACCCAAACATTCTTGAGCAGAGTGGTTTTTAGCTTCCAAGTGTTTGAATTTCTACCAAATTTTTTCTTGTGATTGAGTTCCAGTTTTAAAGTACTGTGGTCTGAGAATATGCAGGGAATAATCTCAATCTTTTGGTATTGGTTGAAACCTGATTTATGACCCAGTATGTGGTCTATTCTGGAGAAAGTTCCATGTGCATGCAAGAAGAATGAATATTCTGTTGTTTTAGGGTGGAATGTTCTGTATATATCTCTTCAGAGTATAGGGATAGAGGGAACATTCCTCAAGTTCATAAAATCCTTCTATGAAAAACCCACAGTGAATATCATCCTCAATGGGGAAATGCTGAGAGCCTTTCCCTTAAGATCAGGAACATGTCAAGGATGCCCACTCTCACCACTATTGTTCAACATAGTACTAGAAGTCCTAGCAACAGCAATCAGAAAACAAAAAGAAATAAAGTGTATTCAAATTGGCAAAGAAGAAGTCAAACTCTTTTCACAGATGACATGATACTTTATGTGGAAACCCAAAAGACTCCACCCCCAAATTACTAGAACTCATACAGCAATTCAGTAATGTGGCAGGATACAAAATCAATGCACAGAAATCAGTTGCTTTCTTATAAACTAACAATGCAACTGTAGAAAGAGATATTAGAGAAATGATTCCATTTACAATAGCACCAAAAACCATAAGATACTTTGGAATAAACTTAACCAAAGAGGTAAAGGATCTATACTCTAGGAACTACAGAACACTCATGAAAGAAATTGAAGAAGACACAAAAAGATGGAAAAATAGTCCATGCTCATGGATTGGAAGAATAAACATTGTTAAAATGTCCATGCTGTCCAGAGCAATCTATACCTTCAATGGCATCCCAATCAAAATTCCAATGACATTTTTCAAAGTGCTGGAACAAACAATCCTAAAATTTGTATGGAATCAGAAAAGACCCCAAATCACCAAAGAAATGTTGAAAAAGAAAAACAAAGCTGGGAGCATCACGTTGCCCGATTTCAAGCTATATTTCAAAGCAATGATCACCAAGAAAGCATGGTACTGGCACAAAAACAGATATATAGACCAATGGAACAGAAGAGAGAGCCCGGATATGGACCCTCAACTCTATGGTCAGCTAAACTTCGGCAAAGCAGGAAAAAATATGCAATGGAAAAAAGACAGTCTCTTCAATAAATGGTGCTGGGAAAATTGGACAGCCACATGCAGAAGAATTAAACTCAACCATTCTCTAACACCATACATAAAGATAAACTCAAAATGGATGAAAGACCTCAATGTAAGACAGGAATCCATCAAAATCCTAGAGGAGAACACACCCAGGAACCTATTTGACATCGGCCACAGCAACTTCTTTCAAGATACATCTCCAAAAGCTAGTGAAACAAGAGCAAAAATGAATTTTTGGGACTTCATCAAGATAAAAAGCTTCTGCATAGCAAATGAAACAGTCAATAAAACAAAGAGGCAACCCACAGAATGGGAGAAGATATTTGCAAATGACACTACAGATAAAGGGCTGGTATCCAAGACCTATAAAGAACTTCTCAAACTCAACACCAAAAAAAAAAAAAAAAACCCACAACAAATAATCAAGTCAAAAAATGGGCAGAAGACATGAAAAGACACTTCTCTGAAGAAGACATACAAATGGCTAACAGACACATGAAAACCTGTTCATCATCATTAGCCATCAGGGAAATTTAAGTCAAAACCACATTGAGAAACCACCTTACACCAGTTAGAATGGCAAAAATGGACAGGGAAAGAAACAACAAATGCTGGAGAGGGTGTGGAGAAAGGGGAGCCCTCCTACACTATTGGTGGGAATGCAAGTTGGTATAGCCACTTTGGAAAACAGTGTGGAGGTTCCTCAAAAAATTAAAAATAGAGCTACCCTATGACCCAGCAACTGCACTCCTGGGTATTTACCCCAAAGACACAGATGTAGTGAAAAGAAGGGCCATACACACCCCAGTGTTCATAGCAGCAATGTACACAATAGCCAAACTGTGGAAAGAGCCAAGATTCCCTTCAACAGATGAATAGATAAAGAAGATGTGGTCCATATGTACAATGGAATATTACTCAGCCATCAGAAAGGATGAATACCCAACTTTTACATCAACATGGATGGGATTGGAGGAAATTATGCTAAGTGAAATAAGTCAAGCAGAGAAAGTCAATTATCATATGGTTTCACTTATTTGTGGAACATAAGGCATAGCATGGAGGACATTAGGAGAAGGAAGGGAAAAATGAAGAGGGGGAAATCGGAGGGAGAGATGAACCATGAGAGACTATGGACTCTGGGAAACAACAGGGTTTTAAAGGGGAAGGGGGTGGAGGGATGGGTTAGCCCGGTGATGGGTATTCAGGAGGGCACATACTGCATGGAACACTGGGTGTTATATGAAAACAATGGATCATGGTTCACCACATCAGAAACTGTTGATGTATTGTATGGTGATTAACATAATATAATAAATAAAAGTAAAATGCTCAACGTCTGTCTCTTCCCCCAGACCCATGCTCTATGAAGGACCACATCTTCCTTTATATTATCACATACTGCTAAGAATGTAGCTGCTAAGTAAGAATTTGTCAAATGAATCTCTGCAGAGTTCTACCCTTTTTTGTTTGCTTACCAAATTTGAGTAAAAAAACTTGAGGGACAAATTACCAAAGTCCTGACAGGAAAAAAAGACAGAGCGGGAGAGAGAAAACACAAACAGACAATTCACATGCACACACACACATACACACACAAGCATGCATACACACACAAATATAAAAATGGCTCTTAGCATTTCAAAAATACTTAAAGTTACAGTTAGATAAATGCAAAATAAGGTAACACTGAAAAATGATGTTTGGTGGAAATGAAAAAGTATGACAATATAGCCTGTTTGCATGGCTGTGAAAAATTAGTACTCTCTATATATTGCTGACAGAAATGTAAAAAGCATAACCATTGGGGAGAGGAATTTGTCAATACTTAACAAAACTATAAATGCACTTCCATTTTGGGGGCAGAGCAAGATGGCGGAGGAGTAGGAGACCTAGATTTCGTCTGGTCTCAGGAATTCAGCTGAATAGGGATCAAACCATTCTGAACACCTACGAACTCAACAGGAGACCAAAGAAGAGAGTAGCAACAACTCTCTGAACAGAAAAGTGACCACTTTCTGGAAGGTCTTTTCTGATTTGTATACAGTATATTTGCTGGGGACGTTGTAAACCTGTTAGCATTTCGTTCTCTCATTCATCTATTCTCCTCTGGACAAAATGACACGACGAAAGAAATCACCTCAGCAAAAAGAACAAGAGGTAGTACCTTCAGCCAGGGACCTACTCAATACAGACATTAGTATGATGTCGGACCTAGAGTTCAGAATCATGACTTTAAAGATACTAGCTGGGCTTGAAAAAAGCGTGGAAGTTATTAGAGAAACCCTTTCTGGAGAAATAAAAGAACTAAAATCTAACCAAATCGAAATCAAAAAGGCTATTGATGAGGTGCAATCCAAAATGGGGGCACTAACTGCTAGGATAAATGAGGCAGAAGAGAGAATCAGCGATATAGAAGACCAAATGATGGAAAATAAAGAGGCTGAGAAAAAGAGAGAGAAACAACTACAGGATCACGAGGGCAGAATTCGAGAGATAAGTGATACGATAAGACGAAACAACATTAGAATAATTGGGATCCCAGAAGAAGAAGAAGAGAGAGAGAGGGGGGCAGAAGGTATATTGGAGCAAATTATAGCAGAAAACTTCCCTAATGTGAGGAAGGAAACAGGCATTAAAATCCAGGAGGCACAGAGAACCCCTCTCAAAATCAATAATAATAGGTCAACACCCCGACATCTAATAGTAAAACTTACGAGTCTCAGAGACAAAGAGAAAATCCTGAAAGCAGCTCGGGAGAAGAGATATGTAACCTACAATGGTAGAAACATTAGATTGGCAACAGACCTATCCACAGAGACGTGGCAGGCCAGAAAGGACTGGCAAGATATCTTCAGAGCACTAAACGAGAAAAATATGCAGCCAAGAATACTATATCCAGCTAGGCTATCACTGAAAATAGAAGGAGAGATAAAAAGCTTCCAGAACAAACAAGAACTAAAGGAATTTGCAAACACGAAACCAGCCCTCCAAGAAATATTGAGAGGGGTCCTCTAAGCAGAGAGAGAACCTAAAAGCAGCAAAGAGCAGAAACGAACACAGACAACAGACAGTTAACAGTCACCTTACAGGTAATACAATGGCACTAAATTCATACCTTTCAATAGTTACCCTGAATGTAAATGGGCTCAATGCCCCAATCAAAAGACACAGGCTATCAGATTGGATTAAAAAACAAGACCCATCAATATGCTGTCTGCAAGAGACTCATTTTAGACCCAAAGACACCCCGAGATTGAAAGTGAGGGGGTGGAAAACAATTTACCATGCTAATGGACACCAAGGAAAGCTGGGGTGGCAATCCTTATATCAGACAAACTAGATTTTAAAACAAAGACTGTAATAAGAGATGAGGAAGGACACTATATCTTACTTAAAGGGTCTATCCAACAAGAAGATCTAACAATTGTAAATATCTATGCCCCGAACATGGGAGCAGCCAATTATATAAGGCAATTAATAACAAAAGCAAAGAAACACATTGACAACAATACAATGATAGTGGGGGACTTTAACACCCCCCTGACTGAAATGGACAGATCATCTAAGCAAAAGATCAACAAGGAAATAAAGACTTTAAAAGACACACTGGACCAAATGGACTTCACAGACATATTCAGAACATTCCATCCCAAAGCAACGGAATACACATTCTTCTCTAGTGCCCATGGAACATTCTCCAGAATTGATCACATCCTAGGTCACAAATCAGGTCTCAATCGGTACCAAAAGATTGGGATCATTCCCTGCATATTTTCAGACCACAATGCTTTGAAACTAGAACTCAACCACAAAAGGAAAATCAGAAAGAACTCAAATACATGGAGGCTAAAGAGCATCCTACTAAAGAATGAATGGGTCAACCAAGAAATTAAAGAAGAATTAAAAAAATTCATGGAAACCAATGAAAATGAAAACACAACTGTCCAAAATCTTTGGGATACAGCAAAGGCAGTCCTGAGAGGAAAATATATAGCAATACAAGCCTTTCTCAAGAAACAAGAAAGGTCTCAAATACACAACCTAACCCTACACCTAAAGGAGTTGGAGAAAGAACAGCAAATAAAACCTAAACCCAGGAGGAGAAGAGAAATCATAAAGATCAGAGCAGAAATCAATGAACTAGAAACCAAAAGAACAGTAGAACAGATCAACGAAACTAGGAGCTGGTTCTTTGAAAGAATTAACAAGATTGATAAACCCCTGGCCAGACTGATCAAAAAGAAAAGAGAAATGACCCAAATCAACAAAATCATGAATGAAAGAGGAGAGATCACAACCAACACCAAAGAAATACAAACAATTATAAGAACATATTATGAGCAACTCTATTCCAGCAAATTAGATAACCTGGAAGAAATGGGTGCATTCCTAGAGATGTATCAACTACCAAAATTGAACCAGGAAGAAATAGAAAACCTGAACAGACCTATAACCACTAAGGAAATTGAAACAGTCATCAAAAATCTCCCAAGAAACAAAAGCCCAGGGCCAGATGGCTTCCCAGGGGAATTCTATCAGACATTTCAAGAAGAATTAATACCTATTCTCCTGAAACTGTTCCAAAAAATAGAAATGGAAGGGAAACTTCCAAACTCATTTTATGAGGCCACCATTACCTTGATCCCAAAACCAGACAAAGACCCCATCAAAAAAGAGAATTACAGACCAATATCCTTGATGAACATGGATGCAAAAATTCTCACCAAAATACTAGCCAATAGGATCCAACAGTACATTAAAAGAACTATTCACCATGACCACGTGGGATTTTTTCCTGGGCTGCAAGGCTGGTTCAACATCCGCAAATCAATCAACGTGATACAATACATTAACAAAAGAAAGAACAAGAATCATATGATCCTCTCAATAGATGCAGAAAAAGCATTTGACAAAGTACAACATCCTTTCTTGATCAAAACTCTTCAGAGTATAGGGATAGAGGGTACATACCTCAATATCATAAAAGCCATCTATGAAAAACCTACAGTGAGTATCATTCTCAATGGGGAAAGGCTGAGAGCCTTTCCCCTAAGGTCAGGAACGCGGCAGGGATGTCCACTATCACCACTGCTATTCAACATAGTATTGGAAGTCCTAGCCACAGCAATCAGACAACAAAAAGAAATCAAAGGCATCCAAATCGGCAAAGAGGAAGTCAAACTCTCACTCTTTGCAGATGATATGATACTTTATGTGGAAAACCCAAAAGACTCCACCCCAAAACTGCTAGAACTCATACAGGAATTCAGTCAAGTGGCAGGATATAAAATCAATGCACAGAAATCAGTGGCATTCCTATACACCAACAACAAGACAGAAGAGAGACAAATCAAGGAGTCTATCCCATTTACAATTGCACCCAAAACCATTAGATACCTAGGAATAAATCTAACCAAAGAGGCAAAGGATCTGTACTCAGAAAACTATAAAATACTCATGAAAGAAATTGAAGAAGACACAAAGAAATGGAAAAACGTTCCATGCTCATGGATTGGGAGAATCAACATTGTGAAGATGTCAATGCTACCTAGAGCAATCTACACATTCAATGCAATCCCCATCAAAATACTTTTTTCAAAGAAATGGAACAAATAATCCTAAAATTTGTATGGAACCAGAAGAGACCCCGAATAGCCAGAGGAATACTGAAAAAGAAAAGCAAAGCTGGCGGCATCACAATTCCGGACTTCCAGCTCTATTACAAAGCTGTCATCATCAAGACAGTATGGTACTGGCACAAAAACAGATGCATAGATCAATGGAACAGAATAGAGAGCCCAGAAATGGACCCTCAACTCTATGGTCAACTTATTTTTGACAAAGCAGGAAAGAATGTCCAATGGAAAAAAGACAGTCTCTTCAACAAATGGTGTTGGGAAAATTGGACAGCCACATGCAGAAGAATGAAACTGGACCATTTCCTTACACCTCACACAAAAATAGACTCCAAATGGTTGAAGGACCTAAACGTGAGACAGGAGTCCATCCAAATCCTAAAGGAGAACACAGGTAGCAACCTTTTCGACCTTAGCCGCAGCAACTTCTTCCTAGAAACATCGCCAAAGGCACGGGAAGCCAGGGAAAAAATGAACTATTGGGATTTCATCAAGAGAAAAAGCTTTTGCACAGCAAAAGAAACAGTCCACAAAACCAAAAGACAACCGACAGAATGGGAGAAAATATTTGCAAACGACATATCAGATAAAGGGCTAGTATCCAAAATCTATAAAGAACTTATCCAACTCAACACCCAAAGAACAAATAATCCAATCAAGAAATGGGCAGAAGACATGAACAGACATTTCTCCAAAGAAGACATCCAAATGGCCAACAGGCACATGAAAAAGTGCTCAACATCGCTCGGCATCAGGGAAATCCAAATCAAAACCTCAATGAGATACCACCTCACACCCGTCAGAATGGCTAAAATTAACAAGTCAGGGAACAACAGATGTTGGCGGGGATGTGGAGAAAGGGGAACCCTCCTACACTGTTGGTGGGAATGCAAGCTGGTGCAACCCCTCTGGAAAACAGTATGGAGGTTCCTCAAACAGTTGAAATTAGAGCTACCGTTCGATCCAGCAATTGCACTACTGGGTATTTACCCCAAAGATACAAATGTAGGGACCCGAAGGGGTACGTGTACCCCAATGTTTATAGCAGCAATGTCCACAATAGCCAAACTGTGGAAAGAGCCAAGATGCCCATCGACAGATGAATGGATAAAGAAGAAGTGGTATATATACACAATGGAATATTATGCAGCCATCAAAAGGAATGAGATCTTGCCATTTGCAATGACGTGGATGGAACTGGAGGGTGTTATGCTGAGTGAAATAAGTCAATCAGAGAAAGACATGTATCACATGACCTCACTGATATGAGGAATTCTTAATCTCAGGAAACAAACTGAGTGTTACTGGAGTGGTTGGGGGTGGGAGGGATGGGATGGCTGGGTGATAGACATTGGGGAGGGTATGTGCTACGGTGAGCGCTGTGAATTGTGCAAGACTGTTGAATCACAGATCTGTACTTCTGAAACAAATAACGCAACATATTATAAGAAAAAAGGAAAAGAAGAAGATAACAGGAGAGGAAGAAAAGGGGAGTATGTCAGAGGGGGAGACAAACCATGAGAGATGATGGACTCTGAAAAACAAACTGAGGGTTCTAGAGGGTAGGGGGGTGGGGGGATGGGTTAGCCTGGTGATGGGTATTGAGGAGGGCACGTTCTGCATGGAGCACTGGGTGTTATGAACAAACAATGAATCATAGAACACTGCATCAAAAACTAATGATGTAATATATGGTGATTAACATAACAATAAAAAAAATTTAAAAAAAAATGCACTTCCATTTTGATCCAGCAACATGACTTCTTGGAATCTACACTAAAAGTACACCTTCAACAATGTGAAGGTACACATACACAAAGCTATTCATTGTGGAAGTGTTTTACTTTCAAAATATTTGAAAGAGACTAAATGTCCATACTTGGAAAAATAGTTAAATAAACAATGACACATCCACAAAATGCAGTACTATGCAACTGTAAAAAAAAAAAAAAAGATGTGGAAGTTCTCTTTGATGAACTATTGAATGAAAAAAGAAAAGTCAAGAAGAGTACCTGTATTGTGCCTTCTTTCATGTAAGAAAGAAGGGGATATATGAAAACTTACATGTGTCTCTTCATTTTGTGCAAAAGAATTGCAGGAAGGATAGATCAGAAATTAATTAAATTAAACTTAACCAGGATGTGGATGGAACCCAAACTGAACACCAGTTGTAACAAATGAATCTGTTTTGCAAATAAATCACATAATTACATAATCACAATGAAAGGAGGTGGCAAGGAATAGAACTAGCCTAAATAACTATGAAAAACAGTAGTTCAACTGTGTACTCTAAGGCTTATGACAAAAAGAACTGTACACAGTTAATATTTCTCAAAGGGTTAGTTTTACATGTATGTTAGTGTTGAACAAATACACAAATATATTATGGATAATAAAAACCAGGTGTCTCACTTGCAGAAAGATGTCACAATAGTGTAATATTGAATTGTAATAAAGTTTCAAATACTGAAAGGAGGAAGGTTATAATGAAACTGTGGTATTGGAATAGAGTCAGAGCTACCAGTATGGATTTATGGTTTAAATATATATGCAGATACATTGAGACAGAAATACAGATGTGTATATTATGCATGTGTTGAAAAACCACATACAATTCCCAGTTATTTCTACCAGGAAAGCCTAGACGCAATGATATTCCAACACTGCAACAAATACATCTTTTACCCAGATCTTGGTTTCTAAATATATGTCTAAATATCTGATCAAAGAAACCAGAGCTCCTTGTAGAAATGACTGGGTCTGAAACTGGGAAAGCAAAATATAAAATGAGCCCAAACATCATGTGCTATCTTAAAGTAAGGAAATGCTCAACAAATGACCAGGGCATATTGAAAGGACACAGAAACAACTTGAAGGAAGTTTCAGTGGCCAAAGCTGGAATAATCTGAGCCACAAAATAAACAGTGAGAGTATTGAATTATACCTATAGATAGAATAAATATCCATGACTCTATTACTGATGTAAATCAATATTTGAATACACATTTAAGGAGGAAAGGAGAGATCTTCCTCACAATAGAATCACAATGAATAAATAGAAGGAATGAAGAAAATGGGAAAATCACCATTATTCCAATACACAATAATAATTACTACAGACAAAAGTTATTAATGAATACTAGCATAAGTGGGTGAAAGCATGATAAGAAAAAGAGTATTTGCCTAGCCTCAGAGTATCGCCTCCTGAGTATTAATTCATTGCAAAAGTCAAGATGGTAGCTTCACAGTGGAGAAACCCTGAAAATATTACCTTAACCACGTGATGAAAGTTAATACCATCCCGTAATAAGCCATATCTATATCATGCCCCCTTGATGATGCAGTGAGAACATCTTGTCTGAACTACTCTTGCCAAAAATGTATAACTTGAACCTAATCATGAGAAAACATCAGACATAGCCAAATTGAATGATGTTCTACAAAATAGCTGACCAGTATTCTACAAAAAGTGCAAGATCATAAAAGATAAACCTAAAAACAAATATTGTTGGAGATCAAGGAGACATGGCAACTATGTGCAAGTGACATCCTGGATTTGGTCCCAGCTCAGACAAAAGGACATTATTGGAATACCCTGTGAACTTGTAAGGTTCTGTACATTACTTAACAGTATCAATGTTAATTCCTAGTTTCCATACTTGTGCCATGGTTATATAAGATGTTAACATTGGTGGAAGCTGGATGAAATTTATATGGAAATTCTCCACCATTTCTGCAAGTTAAAAATTATTATTTTAAAGGAGCTCATTTTATTTTTTTATTTTTATTTTTTCATTTCTAAATCTTTTCTTTTTTTAATTTTAATTTTACTTTATTATGTTATGTTAGTCACCATACAGTACATCATTAGTTTTTGATGTAGTGTTCCATGATTCATTGTTTTCAGATAACACCCAGAGCTCCATGCAATATGTGCCCTCCTTAGTACCCATCACCGGGCTAACCCATTCTCCCACCCCCCACCCCTCTGAAACCCTCTGTTTCTCAGAGCCCATAGTCTCTCATGCATCATCTCATTTTAAACAGTTTGAGTGAAAATGGCTCATTAAATATCCCAGCTAGATAAAATCACCCAGGTCAAGTATTAGATAAAGCTTGTGGCCTTCACATTCAAGCCCTATTCTTTTTTTTTTTCTACAGATTTTATTTATTTATTTGACAGAGAAAGACACAGCGAGAGAGGGAACACAAGCAGGGGGAGTGGTACAGGGAGAAGCAGGCTTCCTGAGGAGCACAGAGCCTGATGTGGGGCTTGATCCCAGGACCCTGGGATCATGACCTGAGCCACCCAGGTGCCCCTCAAGCCCTATTCTTAAGGAAGCCTTCATAAATACAGTGAGGTACACAGAAAAAGAAAAGTAATTAAAGAAAACATATATATTTATTCATATATATTCATATATATATGTACATATATTTGAAGATGTGATGGTGTATAGGACTGACTGGATACAAAAACACTGTACCCCTTCTAAGTTTTTTAGAGAAATGCATTGCCAGAGAAAGTATAATTCTGAACTAAAAAAGCCTATGATTTTTTGAAACTCTGATCTCAATTTTTCACCAACAGAGGAGCCAATAATGCTATGCAAGGCCCAAGGAAACCATAGGCCTACTTCAGATGTAGTCAAGCAAGGTGATGGAAAACAAAAGCAAAGGCAGAGCCAGAAGCTATGTGGAACATGGTACAATGTTCCTTTCAGAGAGAAGAATCGGGTCTTATCTGTCTTCAATCGTGCCCTCTCTTTATTCAAACTGTTCACTGATGCCTCACATGTCATGTCGGCTCCTTGAGAAGACACTTAGAAACAGCTTTATAATAAACACACTGAACATGTCAGGATAAGTTATGATCACAAAATATTAGTGGCTTGACACAATAAAGCTTTGCTTCTTGCCCATATCCCACAACAGCATGTGTTACAGGCAAGCTTCTGGGCTCCCCTCTTTCAGTGGCTCCACCATCCCCTAGGGCTATAGAGCCTTCTACTGGATCCCCTGAGTCTATCCAGAAGTGGGAAAGAGAGAATGGGTGGAGGATCCTGCAAGAGGTTTGAATGGCTCAAGTTGGAAAATGGTAAAGGGGATCTCTCCAGTATAATTCTGACCAGAACTCAAGTCACAGGGTCGCACCTCTCAGTAAGGACAACTGGGGAGTGCCATCTGCATGCCCAGTTTGGTGAGCTTCTACCTATCTTTCACACACACACAGACCCAAGGAGTTTTCCCAACCACTCTTCTCTTCCTGATGTTATTTACTTAAAAAACTAAATGCAATTTTTTTCTTTCAAAATTATATTTTGGAAATATATTTCTAGTAATACACATAGATCTGGTTCTTTCATGTAAACTACTATAAAATCTTATGGTATGAATACTACAGTTTAAGTAACGAAGCCTTTATAGGTGAGCATATTGGTTATTTTCAATTTGTAGCTATTACAAGAGAGGCTGCAATGAGCACCCTCTATATGTCTCTGTGTGCCCACATAGGAGAATTTCATTTATATAAATTAATGTACACATAAGAAAATACTACATAATATGCATGGATGCATACATGTATACTTCAAACATGCATGGTAATATCATACACTGATTTCTTAATAGCGCTTTGAGTAGAAAGAAAGGGATAAAGGATGGAAATACGGTGGAAGATTAAGCTAAAAATTTTAAATTGTATTTCTTTAAAAACACTAAACAAAATATGCCAACATGTTAGTGTATGTTCAATGAGCAGTGTATAACTGAGCATCTCTTATTGCCAGCATATTTAAAACATTTTCTCATTAGAAAGCAATGCTGCTATCTGAATTTTAACCATTTTAATCATTGCTGACCCTTTGTAATCTCACGATGATTTCCTCTCAGTCCCAGCCACCATCCCTCTCTTCGCCAAACTTCAAGGTCCATATTTCATTTGCAAATTCACATTGCAGCCTCTTGCTTGACCTTCAAAGCCAGCAAGACAGGCCAGAAGGAGTTCAGAGAGCTATTAATCAGCCAGGTCTTTAAATCTTGTGCCAGCAAACAAGCTTATAGGAGACATTTCCTAGTTCCTTCGATTTTTGATGCACACAGCTGGAACACACAAATTGAAATACCAGAATTTGGTTAATTGGGGGCACAACAGGTTTAATTTAATTGTGTGTTCAATTTTATAGCCTCTATTTTTAGAAGGCAAAAAAAAAACTAAATAAATATAAGCATAGATGCAGAGTAAACATCCTGTGATAATTTTACCCCATCATTTAATTATGAACATTTCAGTACAGCTTTCTCTTTGTCAGCCTTGAAACCCTGAATTTCATTATGGCAGCAACAAGAGTTTTCTTTTCTTTTTAATTAAGTTTACTTTTCGATTTGGAGCTGATCACACTGACAGATGCTTTAATTAACTTGGAGGTCCACATTTTACTTTGCATTTATCTCCTTCTTGCTTCTGGGAACTTGTACATAAGAAAATTGTCCAGGGATGGATGGGCTGCACACAAATGCTTAGGGGAATACCAGTGAATTAGATTTGATTGGGAAATATTTGCCTGCAGGCACCAGCCTCCCTTCCCCCATAGGCCAGAGATAGATTATTCTCAGAGGCTAACTCATCACTGTCACTTACCTACTTCCAGTGTCATATATTATATTAGAATCTCTATGTACATTTCCAGAAATCCTTATAACAACCATGCCTGGTAGATATTAATGTTTCCATTTTACAGATGAGGACATGGAGGCTAATGGATATTCAAGCTATCCCACCTAATACGCAGCAGAAACAACAGAAACACCGATCTGTCTGACTCTAAATTTGCCGTGCCCAACTCCACACATCATCTAGCATGTTTTAGGGGAAGTCGAAATAAACTTATTTTGCAACTAAGACAAGATAACCAGTGAATACAACATTAAATCTGTTCAAACCTTTGTTGAGCTTCCCCTAAATTAAGATTTATCCATCTTCATGCTAGGTGACTTCAACATACCAGGTTAACAAGTGATTTTTAAATATGCCCTGTGGTGTATCAAAGTTGGTTATTTCCTACATAGTAGAATTTCAGAGGTGCAAACCTCTTCTTACTCCTCCTTTTCTTTGCAGATCTGATTCATCAGAACAAGGAACAAAGCCTTTTGTTCTACAATGACAGACAAACATGCAAGCAATTTGGGGAGAAACAATGCAGATCATCTAACAACTGATCTCCTAACCAGGTTTTAGTGAAGGTGGTTGGGAGAGCAAAATAGCGCCCTCTCTTTTTGGGAAGAAGATGAAAAAATTTAGCATCCCTATAGTTTCATCCTCCAACGGCCTAAGAAGACTATCAGATTCTTCTTTTATATTAAGGTAAACATCTCTGAGGTCAGCACAGATCTATCATTCAGTGTCTCCACAGTCCACCACAAAAATACATACAAAGGGTTAAAATAACTTTGGTCTCTGACAGATGGACACAGAAAGAGTGTGCTTGTGCATGTGTGTGTGTGTGTGTGTGTGTGTGTGTAGTTGCATGTGCATGAGTGTGTCTGTATGTATAAACAGTCTTTATTGAACCTTTGAAGTCAGGGGATGTCAACAATCTTACCTCTGTGGGGAGAAGGCTGCAGACTCCAGGTGTCTCTCCACCAGCAGATGGAGTCAGCCAAAGGAATCCTGGCATGTGGTTAACATCTGGCTCTATTTTCCTTCTGTCTTCATCCATGTGTGTAGAGGCAAGATAACACCTATCATTGCAATGCTGCACAGGTCACCAAATGAAGAAAACCTGGATCGCCGACACATTCATTGTTGAAAGAATATACAAACATATAGGGGTAGGGTGGAGCCTCTGTCTTACAGAGAAGATATGCAAAGCAACATAATGAGATACTTCTAGCTAGTCCAGTCTGTGGTAGATAGTGTGGGAACAATCTCCCCTGCATCCTACTACTAAGACATTTTTTAAAAAATAACAAAATGAATAAAAAACAAGTCCTGAGGATCCTCCCACAATGTATCCCAGCTACCTTTTTGGCCCCATCAAACAACACCTCAGCCTGCCTTTTTATCCCAGCCAGTGCTCTGTCACTGAGTTGCACATGTGTAACCCTACAGGATCTCCCCTTAAGGGTACTGCATCTCTCCCACTTTTTGCCCATGGATTTTTCTATCTCTCTGTGCATTTCCTTCAAGGACCCCCTCAGCCATTATGACAAAGTTCAAAGTGGAAGGACCAGGGTGTTAACAACCCATGGGCTTACCCTTCACCAAAGGAGGATGGAAGTTAATACATGAGTACTCCCTATCTTCTACCCTTGTTGTCCTGTGACAGATACATTACTCCCAGCTCTCCAAAAAGACCCCATAGGAATAAAATCCCCATTGCTGACAGACCATGGTGATCAGCTCCATAATGTGCTCTTGGAGCTTCTTTCTCTCTTCTTTTATTTCACTCATCCCAGTACCCAATTCCTGTGCTTTAGGACCAAGTCCCAAAACAAGTCACCAGCATGGAAATTCCTGTGTCAAGCTCTGCTTTTTTTCCAGGAAACTAGGCCAGGACACCTGTCATATTGGACACATCATGGCTTCTCATTGCTCATATTTCTTAGTTTTGTTTTGTTTCCTTTTGGAAAGTTGAAGTAGGTGTCTTTTCAGTGAGAACCAGAGGTCATAACTGGCTAATTCTACTCTACTGAAAAGTTGGTGGTTGCAATTACTTTGAAGCTTCTTGCCTCCCACCCTGAAGGTAAATGTAAACATTTAACAATTTTGCCATATATTTAATGTTTTTGAACTGATGCCAGAATAAAAGCTTTCCAAGGTGAATTTCCTCCTTTATGTGTGTCTGCATTTACAACTTTAATATTGTGTTGTTGGGGTTTTCTCTCAACAATAAATTTAAAAATGATGTAACCATATGCCCACCCAGGTTTCCAAATGCACAGCTTCACATCAGAAACTTAGATCTTTGGGTTGCATTTGTATCTGCTTTTTCCTTGTGTCAGGCCATGAAATGGCCATCAGCAAACCCATCTCCAGGTGGCACTAGAGGAGTGATTAATGTCTGTTATTTCTACAATTAAGACTTAATGTTCCCTTAAGTGATTTACTCTGTTAGTTCTGGATGACTTACTTTTGTTTTTATACGTTCTCATTACTGATTTGTATTTTTGCCAACCTCCTTTAAAGGAGTGTAAAACAGAGCTGCCATAAAGCAAATTATTGGTAGACATTATTCAAATCATATCCTGGTGTGTATATTTTAATTTACAAATGAGAGGACAAAGATTCATGAGGTAGTTTTCATTGCATGGCCAAAATATCCTTGAATATTTGCAAAGCCAAATTCCTTTACTTATCTAGAGAGCCCTCCAAAGGAAGGAGCTCTGACACTTGACCTGTACATTCCCTCGGAGTTTTGTTGGGTACTTCTGGACTTCTAAATGGTCCATTATGCTGATGCATAAGATGCATCATTCCTAAAAGTAAAATGGGTACATTATCACCTGGTTCTCTCATGTTTCAGCATGGAATTGAAAAGTTCAATGCATCTTCTTCATCCTTGGAACCACTATTTCCAATGTAAAACTTTGCACTTGCATCATTACACTTTATAGAAATGAAATGAACGGATTTTAATATAATTACCTTCTAGAATAGTTGGATAAAGAATTTTTGCTAGCCTGGAAATGTGCACCTTCTCTATATTTATAGATAGATTTAAAGAGTTCAATTCTTCCTCTGCTTTGGAGGGTCACACCAATTCTCTGCTCTTCAGATTCTACAAAGTGAAGGACACCTTGAATAGAATAAAACTTAAAAAATGAAGGATACCTTGAGAAAAACATGTCAGTCTGAAATTCATCATAATATGACTCAGAAATGTTATAGTTTTTCTCATCATCTGCCATTAGGTATTCTTTTTTTTTAATTTTATTATGTTATGTTAATCACCATACATTACATCATTAGTTTTTGAGGTAGTGTTCCATGATTCATTGTTTGCGTATAACACCCAGTGCTCCATTCAATACATGCCCTCTTTAATACTCATGACCAGGCTTACCCACCTCTCCACCACCCTCCCCTCTAGAACCCTCAGTTTGTTTCTCAGAGTCTATAGTCTCTCATGGTTCATATCCCCCTCTGATTTCCTCCTTCATTTTTCCCTTCCTACTATCTTTTTTCCTTTAACATATAATGTATTATTCATTTCAGAGGTACAGGGTTGAATCACAGACCTGTGCCATTAGGTATTCTTGATTATATATGGCAGAGAATCCCAGAAGTTGTTATCACATTCAGAAGTCCCATGATAAGATATGTCATAATATCTAACTATTTATATAAAAATTCACTGAGACAGAGATATGAAGATGGATCTTCTGTCCGTTATCTATGTGCTTTATCTCAAGGCAATTGCAACCATATTGGACTAGCAAAGAAGGATGAGCAGTATGGATTACATAGGATCTTATCTAGAGATATAATTTCAACAGCAGGACTTGACTTCCAGCTGGAAGTCCATATGACACTAAAAAGAAGGCAAGGAGAACCAAAACTCATAATCAGAGCCAGCATCTATATGCAGAAGATTAAGATCTGGTGTATAACAGCAAGAGACTTTAGGAAATACTTCTATAAAGTGGTCACATTCAATGTCAGTGTCATGTCAGACTAGTGTTTCCCATATAAAGTGAGAAGAGTCCCATTTATAAAAGAACTGGAAATGCAAAAGCCAAGTACAATGTCTTGATCCTAACCAAATAAGCTGAGTCAAAAAAAAGGTTCTGAATCCAGAGATAAGTAGTAGATTAATCAGAAAATTAGGGGAGAAGCCAAGTAACGAGACAAAGTCAGGCCAAAGAAAGTGGCAGCTTGTTATGCATAGATACATCAGAACCCAAGAGCAGGGCAAACCAATCAAGTTCACAGCCAACACATACATTGGTCCAAGTTTTCTCAAACTCTGTCACCCTTTGCAAGTAATGTCAGGTGATATGCTTGGGGCTGAGTTTGCTTGGGACAATCTTTCCATGAGCTCCAGAGGTAAGTTTACAAAGAAGTCAATAAAGTTTAAATGTAGGGCTGCTCAATTGTATGGGTTAATTCCAAAGCCCTGTACCTATTTTTAAATATAAAACATATTCCTTTTTCACAAAAAGGGCCCTAAAATAAACTTCAGGCCTCACTAAACCTTGATCCACCTCTGCTGAGACCCTATCAAAAGCTTGAGTCTGCAGTCTTCAGGATTATCAGACCATACATGACCCTTCATGGGATCAGTTTTGCACATAGAACCTCCCTATGGAAGTTTTAACTTTTTACAACATACAAGGAATCTAAAGCCTCACAGGAAAAGAGCTGGTTCATAGCACTCAAAATAACAGATCTAAATATTTATCTCAGTTGATCAATCCGAAAGAAAGAAGCTATAAGGAGATTTACAAGGTATTTGCCTTTAAAAAAGAAGACAGTGCAATTTTATATGTAGATGGGTATTGAAATGAGTCACTCAAAACCTAGAAAATAGCCAAGTGCTATAATTGAAAACAGCTAAAAATTCCTCAATATCCCATCAAGTAAACTGTCATGGAACTGTTGCATACGCCTTGAACATTTAGTCAAGTGTGGTAGTCCTACTAAAGACTAATAGGAACATAATACAATGGAGGAAACCTAGATTGACAAGTTATCTGTCCTTAATGTCTAATGGGATGAGCAATAATAAGAGGGAAGAAAACAAAATAGTAAAAGTACCAACAAAAACAAAAAACTCATTAGCGGCAGCAAGCAAGGAAATTAGGTATAACACCATACTATCACTTTTAAAAGTTGTAACCAAAGAAAGAAGATTCCAGAATGACTCTGGGAAACTTGCAAATTCTCCAGTCCTCTCCCACACCTCCTCCCAGAATCAGAATAAGGAAAGAAGTTGATAAAACAAAAATCCTGAGAAACTGAACTAATACCCATCAACCCAGAGAAAAACTGGACTGAAATGGTGAGTAGGATTACAGGTAAATTAATCAGTGAAACCCATGAAAATAGAGGTCCCTCTAATCTCAGTATATCAGCTAAGATATATATAGGAATTAAAAACCAGCAAGGTTAGTCACTTTCAGTGTTTCATATTGAATTTGAGAATCATTTGAAGGCCAGAATTATTCCTTCATTAGAATAAACTCACCTCAAACTAGTGGCATTAACCCCATCAGAAAGAAATTAACCCATCTCAGGGAGAGAAGAGCACAGAGCCAAGAATGAAGGTGCATGCTGCCCAGTCAATGTCTCCTGGGCTCCTGACCTATAAGTTTATAGGGAAGCAAATAGAGCCCAAGGACACAATCTTCAAATTACAGTGTAGGGCAGAAGAAAAAAAAGCCTTAGACAGAAGGTGAAGACATGTCTCCAATCCTGTACCTATCAAAGTACATATTGTCTGAAAGGACATTAAGTATGAGCTAAAGAATTAAAAAGAAACACATAGCAACTATGCAAAAGCACTACAGTGGAAAGAAGGAAGAGGGAAGGAAGGAAGAAAGGAAGGAAGGAAGGAAGGAAGGAAGGAAGGAAGGAAGGAAGGAAGGAAGGAAGGAAGATGATAAGACACAGATAAAGAAGCCCTGTAAGAGAAAATGTGATGAAAGAATACACATAAAATTTACCATGAGTTATTTACCACAGAAAATAATTTTGAATAGAATTCAGTAAAATGTAATCTCAGAGACAAAAATGATAAAACAATAACACAAAAAAGATTTCAGAGCTAAGGGTTCAAACTGAGGATGAAAATGACATAAATACTGAGCTAACAAATACATTAGAAACATCAAGGAACAGAACAGATATGGCTGAAAAGCTGGACTTCTGATAGAGGTGAAAGCCTTGAGATAATCATGGTAGATGCAATGGGAAAAAGACAGCAATTAATGTAGTTAGAGAGAAGATAATATAAATGGACAGCAAAGATGACCCAATTTGTACATGGTAATTTCTCTGAAGAGAAGCCAACACATAGAACAGAAAAATATTTACATATGTAATAGCAGAAAATTTCCCAGTCACTTTAAGTATCCTGTTTAAGTGATCATATGTCAAGAACAAAGAAAGAAGTTTTTATGTATATTAATGCAAGATAAATCAATAAGGAGATGATGGTAATTGTGAGGAAGTATAGGGGAAATGAACCCAAGAGGTGTAGAAAAAAAGAACATGGGCACAAATTGCCTCCAAAGTAATGGTGCCACAAAACATGGAAGAAATGTCTATAAAGTCCTGAATCAAAAGAACATTAAGGAGATAGGAGTCATGGTCTAAGCCAGGGGCTCTCAACAAGTGGCTCTTGGAGGATCCCCAAGACCATTTCAGGGCATCCTCAAGGCCAAAATCCTTTTTATAATAATATGGAGACAGGATTTGTCTCCCCCTCCTCTGATGGTGCAAATTATGACATTTGTTTCCACACACAAAAAGGAAGGGGCTGCTTTAGAAAAGGAGGAGGAGGAGGAAGAGAAGAAGAAGGATAGGAAGAAGGAAAGGAAAAGGAAGAGGAGAAAGACGGGAGGAGCAGGAGAAGAATGATCTAGACAGTGTTTCTAGAGAGAAAGGTGCAGCACTGAAGAAAATAATAAAACAGAGATTTAGGGGAAGGGAGAGGTTGGCATGACTTTCATAGAGAAGATGAAATTCTTCTATCCCTAAATGAACATTCTAAATAAGATATGAAGAGAGAATAAAAAGGAAGAAAGGAGCAGATACAGGAGGAGATGAAGGGAAAGGAATGGAGGGTGAACTTACCTCCATCTTAGCTATTTAAATCCAGAACTAACTGTCCTCAAAGGCCTCTTTTGATCACATTTGCACCAGCTCTTAGAATATTGCATTTTTCGGGCCAACAGACACATGAAAAAGTGCTCAACATCGCTTGGCATCAGGGAAAACCAAACCAAAACCTCAATGAGGTACCACCTCACACCAGTCAGAATGGCTAAAATTAACAAGTCAGGAAACGACTGGTATATATATACATATACACAATGGAATATTATGCAGCCATCAAAAAATGAAATCTTGCCATTTGCAACAATGTGGATTGAACTAGAGGGTATTATGTTAAGCAAAATAAGTCCATCAGAGAAAGACATGTATCATATGATCTCACTGATATCAGGAATTCTTAATCTCAGGAAACAAACTGAGGGTTGCTGGAGTGGTGGGGGGTGAGAGGGATGGGGTGGCTGGGTGCTAGACATTGGGGAGGGTATGGGCTATAGTGAGTGCTGTGAATTGTGTAAGATTGTTGAATCACAGACCTGTACCTCTGAAACAAATAATATATTATATGTTAAAAAAAAAAAGAAGATAGTAGGAAGGGAAAAATGAAGGGGGGGGTGAATCAGAGGGGAAGATGAACCATGAGAGACTTTAGACTCTGAGAAACAAACTAAGGGTTCTAGAGGGGAAGAGTTTGGGGGGATGGGTTAGGCTGGCGATGGGTATTAAAGAGGGCACGTATTGAATGGAACACTGGGTGTTATACGCAAACAGTGAATCATGGAACACTACCTCAAAAACTAATGATGTAATGTATGGTGATTAACATAACATAATAAAATTAAATTAAAAAAAAGAAAAGACTGAAACTCTAATTATCTCTTTGTATATAGATGAGATGTCAGAAAGTTAGGGATGCAAAACAAATTTTCCACGTCACATAGCTGGTATGTAAGTAACCATTTTTGAATACAGGTATGTGTGGCTCCAAAGACTTGCATCCCACAAATGATCCCTTCTTTTAAATAAGAGAGCTGAATGCTTCCACAATCAGGTCTACAATTCTTGGTCATCACATGTTTTGGAGATCTCCTTTCTTCGACTAAGTTTATGATGTTAATTCTATCAACCTGTGGGAACAGCTGGATTCTTGTATTCAGTGGCAAAATCAAAACTTCCCTGTAAGTCAGAGGAGAAATAACAAAATGCTTATGCATGGTGCCATTTGCCTCTGCAAATCCCATACTGGGAATTTTGATTTAGAAGAACCCCTTGGGGTGCCTGTGTGGCTCAGTCATTAAGTGTCTGCCTTTGGCTCAGGTCATGATCCCAGGGTCCTGGGATTGAGCTCCACATCTGGTTCCCTGCTCAGCGGGAGGCCTGCTTCTCCCTCTCCCACTCCCCCGGCTTGTGTTCCCTCTCTCGCTGTGTCTCTCTTTCAAACAAATAAATAAAATCTTTAAAAAAATAAAGAAGAACCCTTTGATCTGCTTCTTCAGACAATCAAATTAAAACATATGGATTTTCATATATATATGAAAAAATATATATATAGGTTTTCATACTTACATACCTTACAGTATTTGTGGAAGAGGCATCTGACATTCAAACCACTCAGAAGTCAGCAGTATCTATCTACAATGTCATATTTCCTTTTTAAAATGCTATTATTTCAGAAAGTAGTTATCATACAACCCTGTCCATACTGATCCATCCTAGTATTATTTCCATGAATTTGCTAGATAGTAACAATTTTGGGTGGAGTAAAATTAATTCTAGAATTGAAAAACATGTCAGAAATTGTAATATATACCCAGTTAACTGGCATAATCTGTCATTTCTTTCAAGACAAATAATCAGGAAAATTTAACCAAGACTCCATATTGATTTTTTCAGGATTCTTTTAGAGGAATATTCCTTTTTTCTTTTCTTTTTTCTTTTCTTTTCTTTTCTTTTTTTCTCTTTTTTTTTGGTAGGCATAAACATGTTTATTAAATTAAATGTATCCTCTAGAGATACAAAAGGAAAGCCTGTATATAAATGAAGTTGTGGATTCAATTAGATAGAATTTATTCTGACTTGCATCAAACCACACAATGTGGTTTGAAGTCTTGTTAGTGTAATCTAAATGGACACTCCAGAGTCTATTTATGAATTGCATTGTAGGATCTCTACTTTCTACTTTCAAAAGGAAAGGGGATTGGGATGAGAGTTGTCACATAAGCTAATTTTCAACATATCTCAAGTTTTGTTGGGTCTAGGAACAAATACTGCCATTGATTAGTGTTCAAGTACATCAGTTTATCTTTCCTGTCTCTCTCATGCCCCACCTTGCCCTGGCATTTGGGTAGGGAGGCTGTTCATCCTTCAGTTGATGATGACTGGTTTTTCATCTCCAATTTTAATAGACATCTCCTCAAGGAGTTACTAAGTCCATCTTTAAGTTCAGTGGCAACAATCATAGTTTTGTACAAGTTAATTAAAATTAAAGACTGACTAGGCTGCATTATTTCCAATGGTGGACCTTTAACTACTGTAGCTCATTTTAAGGAACCTGTGGTTAAGCCTCATCACCACTCTGCCCCAACACCTTCAAGAAAACAACCAAAATGAAAGGATCGTGCAGACCTCTCAGAACCAAATAGTCCTATTAACCTATTATTGGAGTGATTTCTAAAGACTTGCCCTTAGACTTCTGAACCAGCCAAAGACTTGAAGAAAATTGGAACATATTCTTAATGTTCATTTTCCTGTATCTACTCACTTCACCTTTTTTAGCACAAGATTTAATACTTTCTAAAATTGAATCACCACTCTCTTACCCTCAAATGTCTAGAGAACAGTGGACTATAGTGGCACCTCCACAGTAGAGTTATTTCTACAGAATTATTTCTCTGTCAAGAGAATTTAACAACAGAAAAAAAATTCACAAGTTCTTATCAAGTTCTCTAAGATTTCTGAGTATTTGTGAAAACTGAAAATTAATTGAAACAATTACTTCTTGTGCAAGGGCTACAATAGTTTAAGAGAGGTGTATTAGCTGGGGCCATAGTGAGAAACAGATGATGTACTTATATTAGGATAATTCAAGGTAGGTTTAATAAGACACTATTTACAACAGTGTGAGCAGGATGCTTAGCTCAAGAGATAGTGCAGTAGCTCAAAACTAGTAATCATGGAAATGTAACCACCCCTACCCTCAAAAGGCTGAGAGGAGGGGACAGTTATTGGAAAGCATATGAGCATATGGAGAAAGTTTATGGACAGGAGTGTCTTGAGAGGGGCAGTGACCTTCATCAAAGGACTCATCAACCCAAAGCAACCCTGCAGGAATGGACCTAGGAGAAAATGTATCCTAGCCTCGCTCCCTTTCTTCCCTGATCTGCTGACGGTCCTTTGGTTGAATAGACTAGGAATTGGAAGACAAAAGAGCCCAGTCACGTATCCATCCAGTGGAGTCTTCCAGAGCAAAATGGGGAGCTAGAAGTATGGAGGGTGGATCTGGAGAGGCTAAAAACTGTGACTTCCTTAGTACAACATAAAGGCAGCCCTGTAAATGGACAATTTTTAAAGATTGAGCAAGAGGTGACAAAGATGTGTAGGATTAATATCAAGGCTCAGTCCTTTGGAGTTCCTGCCCTTGCCTGTGTTTGGGGTAGAATTACTCTCAGATAATAGTGTAATAATCAATCATTATATTGATAAAAACTTGTTTGATGCTTCTATTATTTAGTAATACCCTATCAAAAAAAAAATCCAGGTAAGCACTTGGAGGTTAGTTTGGTGCCGTCTCCAATCAAGAACAAACCACAGGGATCAGAACCTGACTCATTATGTTCTGACAATGCAGGGTGAAATGCAGAACAATTAGGGCCCAGGTTTAGGTCAAAAAGATCCAGGTACCACCTTTGTGGTCTGGGGCACCTGTGTGGCTCAGTTGGTTAAGTGGCCGACTCTTGATATCAGCTCAGGTCATGGTCTCAGGGTCCTGGGATTGAGCCCTGTGTCAGGCTACACGTTCAGTGGGGAGTCTTCTTGAGGATTCTCTCTCCCTCTTCCTCTGCCCCTCCCCCACCCCGCTTTCTCACACACACACTCTCTCTCTCCAAAATAAATAAATAAATCTTTAAAAATAAAAATAGGGGGCACCTGGGTGGCTCAGTCATCTGCCTTCAGCTCAGGTCATGATCTCAGGGTCCTGGGATCAAGCCCCACATCAGGCTCCCCGCTTGATGGGAAGCCTGTTTCTCCCTCTCCCATTCCCCCTGCTTGTGTTCCCTCTCTCGCTGTGTCTCTCTGTGTCAAATAAATAAAAAAAAATCTTTAAAAATAAATAAATAAAAACAGAGTCAAAAAGATGTCAATAATTACAGATCTACATATATATCTCTATTTACATATTCATAATATTAAACCACTAGATATATTAAATATCTTGTCATTGTGTCTCTTTAATCTTCCTTTATATCATTTATACAGAAGAGCTTACTTCCTTTATGAAATAAATTCTCATCACTCACATATATTTAGTCACATTTATTACATTTATAAGCCTGGGTATGCATGTGCTTTTTTGTCCTTTTGGATTTCAAATTGATGGAATTAACAGTTGGGCTTCTTTTAGATGCTAAGCTCGTTGAAGACAGAACCATAGCAAATGCATTCTATCTATGTCACCCATAGCAGTTCTGCACTTGCTGCACTGGGCTGCTCTCTCATGGCTGCACAATAAATTTCTACAGACTGACTTGTTTACTGAAACTCTCAGTACACATTTAAGGTATCCTGCCTGTTCTGGTTCCCAAATCCATCACTTACTTGATCTCTGACTTATATTTGTGACAGATGAGACAAGGTGTAGAAACCCGTTTGTTTTTACTCTAAATACAGTTCATAGGAAATGAAAAGATCAGAGTAAATGTTCTGAATACAAAACAAACTCCCAGAGGGTTAATACTCAGATTTTGTGCTGTTGTTGTTTGTATTGTTAAAGGAATAAATGCAGGTACAATAAGTCAAACTCTGAAAGAAGTGAAAAAGATCCTACATCAGAAAGATGTTTTTATCTTGGCCTGAGACATAGGAAGAATAGGTTCTAGCATGGCATTTTTCAATAACTAATTGTCTTACCTTGGGAAAATTGTTTAACTAGTCTGAGACTCTGTTTTTCTGATGCTAATTCAGAGGGGTAGGTAGACAGGTCGGTTGATGAGCTTTCATGTCATATTCAGCTCCAAAGTTGTGCTTGTAACATAAAAACATAAATCAACTGACAATAAGAGAAATGCATGACTGTAAAAATAAAAGGGGCCCAAAAAGCATTAAGGAATAGCACAAATTACTTAGTCACCAGATGTTAATAATGTTAGGATGCCATCCAGAGTCCTAGAATAAGGAAGTCATATGGCGAAAGCCTTGGAAACAGCAGCCTAAGGGAGCAAATGAATAAGATCCTTCCTGATGGACATCAAAATTCAAGCAATGAAAAAAACACTGAGTGATGGACGAGCCTGAAATAAAACCCAAGGTGATGTTGGACGAGATGACTAATGATGTGAATTTCTTCAGTTTGTGTGAGCTAAATGTCAGGGAAGCCTTGCTAAATAGATGGTGCAAGCGTGGCATTTAGAGCTCATGAACGATGCTGGAAAACAGACCCCCTGCCCCACACCCAATTCATTCGGAAAGGGTTACCATGAGGAAGTGTAAGTTGCTACAATGGCAATCGAAGTATGCTTTTTTCTTGGGGGCAGAGGGATAGAGAGTTGAAAGGGGGCAGGGGGTCTTGAGAAACCTAATTTTGTTCAGAAAAAGCTTCTCTTCCAGAGAAGGAGAAAGATGCCATTCCCAAAATGAACGCTTGACACATCTAAAGTCCCTATGATTTACCCAGGGATCAGAGTGTTAAGACAACAAAACAGATCAACAACCAAGATAAGTGGAGACTCAGTAATGGTTTTCTAAAAATCCACAGAGGGTATCTAGCTTCAGAGTCTACAGCAAGCCCCCAAAAATGTCCTTTCCTTTTCACCCACTCCTACCACATTCTTTTTGTTTGTTTGTTTGTTTAAAGATTTTATTTATTTATTTGACAGAGAGAGACACAGTGAGAGAGGGAACACAAGCAGGGGGAGTGGGAGAGGGAGAAGCAGGCTTCCCGTGGAGCAGGCAGCCCGACGCGGGGCTCCATCCCAGGACCCTGGGACCATGACCTGAGCCGAAGGCAGACGCTTAACGGCTGAGCCACCCAGGCGCCCCTCCTACCACATTCTGATACTATTTCATTCTACAAATTAAACCCCAAGACAGCACTTCTCCTCCATCCCTTTCCCGCTTATTCCCTTTCTCTCTGCTCTCAGCTACCTGGCTTGGAGTAACCTTTCTTAGGCATGAAAGAGTATCTTCCATTTAGGATGTGGGAGAGAAGGGATATTCCAGGGTTCTCTCTGATGGCTAGTGGAGGATGGAGGATGAACATCAGCCCTTTAACATTAGATTATGAGCAGCCTCAGCAGGACACATATGTCAACCCAAATGGTTCAAATAAAAAGATACTAATGAAATGACGAGACACTAGATATGGAAGTATGGAGCAGGTTCAAGGAAAAAACAAGGGGTGGGCCACCCAGGAACCAGCAGTTACCCAACCCTACCCTGAGCAGTAGTAGCACAGAGGGAGGAAATAGTTTTATTGGAGTACAGTGGTGGCTGGAATAGGGGCTGCCCAGCAGGAGCTGTAATCAAAGAAAGACCTAGCCACTGGCAGGGACCTTGAATCCATGCACACTGCAGTGGGAGAAAGGCACTTCAACCTCTTCCCTTGCTCATTTTTCTGCCCATTCTCTTCCCGGTGGCCAACTGGCAAGACAGCGCAGGTGACACTGGTGGGCACAGAGCCAGGACAGCAGAGTAAGGTAATGGGTGGAGGTGGAAACAGAGAATAACTGGCATAGTTATATATATATATCCCCTTCCTACTTGGCCAGAAATCATGGTTACTTCAATAATGGCCAGTGTTACCTGTCTAGTAAACTCCTTTGTTGTTGTTGTTCTTTCTTTCCTTACTATTCCTAGACTATACCTGGGCCCAGATCTCCATCTGAACCTGAAAACAAGCACCACAGGAATTGCTCTGAAGGAAAATACAGATGGCACTTCATATGCACCCTGGACTATGAACAACATCTCTGATGGTGACCACCTCCTTGCTCCCAGCAGCTGTCTGCTTGTCCTGCTGCCTGTACCTGGCCAGTGATAGAATGACTGCAGCCAGAGCCCTGGTGAGCCCCCAGGTATTTGCTCTATCTGCTTTTTTATAAGATTCCATCTTAAAACTCTACTGTGTTGCTGTGGAGGTTTTGTATGGCCCTGAATCAACTCCTTTGTCCTCTAGTGTTTATGGGGACAGTGCTCCCTGCTCAGACAGTGTGGGATTTCCATCAAGGATTAAGAGAGATTTAGGCTAAGGGCTCAAGGGTTTTCAGGGGTCACAGGGTCCCTAGCTTGAGGCTATGTTACATCAGCTCACTTTCATCCTACCATATGTATGTTAAGATTTGAGGGTATTGGCTTGGGTACCCCAACCATTATTCATAGTAAGATTTCTGTGGAAAAAGATGAATTCTTAGCTCAAACCAAATGACATATAAATGATGTTTTAGTTTCGGCATCACCTCCAGCTGGATGTAAAGCTGACTATCACATGTTCTAAGATAAAGAGGGCGAACAATTTAATCTGAAACAGTTAAAAAAAAAGTGAGGAAAAATGTTTAGGTTTCCTGAACCTGTTTTACTTGCTGAATCTTACTTTTAAAATCTCAAATTGGGCTCAAATTCACTAAAAATTGATTCATGAAAAGCATGGATTTTGCTTAATCACTTGAATTTTAAAAATGCCTCTTGTTATTGCATATATCAAATATTCTGATATTTGACAGCTAAAAAGAACCAACTGTGCTCTAGCACTTGGAAAATCCTTATGAAATACCAGGTGGCAATCCTGTGCTAATTCCTACTTTCCAACAGCAGATGCTCTCCTTAGCCTCAGCTACTTTTTTTTTTAATTTAAAATTATTTAAATATTAATTTAAATATTTAAACATATAAAACATATAAAAATATTTAAACATATAGTACATCATTAGTTTCAGATGTAGAGTTCAATAATCTATCAGTCGAATGTAACACCGAGTGCTCATCACATCATGTGCCCTCTTTAATGCCCATCACCCAGTTACCCCATTCCCTCCATCCACCTCCCCTCCAGCAACTCTGTTTGTTTCCTATAGTTAAGAGTCTCTCATGGTTTGTCTCCTGCCCTAATTCCTTTGATTTCAGTTTTCCCTGCCTTCCCCTATGATCCTCTGTGCTGTTTCTTATATTCCACATATGAGTGAAACCATATGACAATTGTCTTTCTCTGATTGACTTATTTTGCTCAGCATAATACCCTCCAGCCTCAGCTACTTTGAGTGGGTATTGTGTGAATTATCTCTAGGAATGTCCATCAGCTTTTCACCCTGCTAGATCCTGTGACAATTTTTAAAGATCTTTTTTCATTGTTTTGTTTTTGCTTATTTTTAAACCTTCGCAATCTGATCCTTCATGAAAATCTCATCTACATTGGCATTCTTCTTAGGTCGTCAACAACTCATGCGGACAACTCCTAAAGCTCACTTCCTCTCCTCCTCCTGTCTCTCATTCCTGCACACACACACCCAACTGCCCAGACCTTTGTTTGTTTTTTATACCCTAGCTTGTCCTCTGTGTTCCAGCCCCACCTTTCCCACATTTTGGGAATGTCATCATTACTTTCCTAGGCCTGCTGTAACAAATTGCCACGAATTGAGTGGCTTAAAAAAGGCAAATTTATTCTACTACTGTTCTGGAGTCCAGAAGTCTGTTCTTAGACTTCACCGGGTCTAAGGTTTCACCAGGTCAAAACTACCCACAGAGACCCTATGGAAAAATCCACCATCTTGCCTTTTCCAGCATCTAAAGGTGCATGCCTTCTATCCTGTGAACCATAGTTGAGCTCATGACCCCTTCTTGCATCTTCATGGCCCACAGCATAGCATCTTTAAATCTCTCTCTGCTGAGCCAGACTCACCCTCTAGCTTCGCTCTCCTGTGGGTGCTCCATCTCCTTCTGCCTGTCTTTTATAAGGACACACACATTACAGCCCATCTTGATCATCCAGGGTCTCATCTCATATCTCAATATCTGCCACTTAATGTCATTTACAAATATATTTTTTTCTTTTTTACTATATCAGGTACCATTTATAGGTTCTAGGATTTAGGATGTGGATATCTTTTCTTTTCTTCAAGTGAAGTATAGTTGATATACAATATTGTATCAGTTTCAGGTGTACAGCATAGTGAGTCAGCATTTATATACATTACAAAATGATCATCATGATAAGTCTAATTATCATCTGTCACCATACAATATCATTTCAGTGATATTGACCATATTTCCTATGCTTTACAATATAATCCTGTGACTTATTTGTTTTATGAATTGAAGTATGCACCTCTTAATCCCCTTCACTATTTCACCCATTCCTTTTCTGCCCTTTCCTCTGACAACCATCAGTTTGTTCTCTGTCTTTATGGGTCAATATCTATTTTGCTTTGTTCTTTGTTTTTTAGATTCCACACATAAGTAAAATAATACAGCATTTGTCCTTCTGAGTCTGGCTCATTTCACTTAGCTTAATATCTTCTAGGTCCATTTGTGTTGCAAATGACAAAATTTCATTCTTTTTCATGGCTGTGTAATATTCTATCGTGTATATATACTACATCTTCTTTATCCATTCATCTTTCAATGTATACTTAGGTTGCTTCCATATCTTGGCTATTGTAAATAATACTGCAATGAATGGTGGGGGGGTGCATATATCTTTTTAAATTAGTGGTTTTGTTTTCTTTGGATAAATACCCGGAAGTGGGATTGCTGGATCTTATGATAGTTCTATTTTTAATTCTTTGAAGAACCCCCCATACTGTTTTCCATACTGGCTGTTCCCATTTACATCTCACCAACAATGCACATGGGTTCACTTTTCTCCACATTCTCACCAACACTTCTCATTTCTTCTTTTCAGTACTAGCTATGCTGACAGTTGTGAGGTGTTACCTCATTATAGTTTTGATTTGCATTTCTTTGATGATTAGTAAGGTTGAGAAGTTTTCCATGTACTGTTGACCCTCTGTCTTCTTTAGAAAAATGTCTATTCAGTTGCTTTGCCTATTTTTTAATTGGGCTGTGTGTTATTTTGTCATTGAGTTGTAGGAGTTCCTTATATATTTTGGATATTAACCCCATATCAGATGTATGATTTGCAAAAATTTTCTACCATTCTATTGGTTGCCTTTTCATTTTGTTGATGGTTTCTCTTGCTTTTTAGTTTGATGTAGTCCCATTTGTTTATTTTTGCCTTTGTTTCCCTTGCCTGAGGAGATCTAAAAAAATATTCTCAAACTGACGTCTAAGAGTTTACTGACTGTGTTTTCTTTGAGAAGTTTAATGGTTTCAGGTCTCACATTTAGATCTATAATCCATTTGAGTTTATTTTTATATATAGTGTAAGAAAGTGATCCAGTTTCATTCTTTTTGCATATAGCTGTCCAGTTTTCCTAACACCATTTATTGAAGAGACTGTGTTTCCCCATTGTATTCTCACTGTTTTTTTGTATATTAATTGAATATCTAAGTGTGAGTTTGTTTCTGGGCTCTCTATTCTGCTTCATTGATTTATGTGTCTGTTTTTGTGCCAACACCCAATGTTTTGATTGCTATAGCTTTGTAGTATAGTTTGAAATTGCAGAGTGTGATATCTCCAGCTTTGTTCTTCTTTTTCAAGATTGCTTTGGTTATTTGGGGTCTTTCATGGTTCCATACAAATTTTCAGATTATTTGTTCTAGTCCTGTGAAAAATACCATTGGTCTTTTTATAAGGATTACATTGAATGTATAGATTACTTTGGGTGGTATGGACATTTTAACAATATTATTTCTTCCAGTCCATAAGTATGAGCTTTTCACCACTGAGTCATATACGGACTATGTTATTTTGAGATGTGTTCCCTCTATATCCACTTTGTTGAGAATTTTTATCATAAATGGATGTTAATGTCAAATGCTTCTTCTACATGTATTGAGATGATCATATGACTTTATGCTTAATTTTGTTAACGTGGTGCATCATATTATTTAATTTGCCAATAATTGAACCATCTTTGTGTTCCTGGAATAAATGCCACTTGATCAGGGTGTATGATCTTTTTGATGTATTATTGAATTTGGTTTGCTAATATTTTTGCATCTTTGTTCACCAGGAATATTGACCTGTAATTCTCTTCTCTTGTGATTTGTTGGTTTGGGTATCATGGATAGATTTGTAAGTGTTCCTTGCTCTTCAGTGTTTTGAAATAGTTTGGGGAAGATAAATATTAACTCTTCTTTAAATGTTTGGTAGCACTCACCTACGAAGCCATCTGGTCCTGGACTTTTGTTTGTTGGGAGTTTTTTATTATTATTATTATTACTGGTTTGTCTGTTCAGGTTTTCTATTTCTTCCTGATTCAGTCTTGGAAGATTCTATGTGTTTGGGAATTTATCTGTTTCGTCTATCTTTTCCAAATTGTTGGTATATAATTGTTTATAGTAGTCTCTTATAATCCTTTGTATTTCTGCAGTGTCCATTTTAAATTCTCCTCTTTCTCTTTTTTTCTTGATGAATCTGGTGAAAGGTTAATCAATTCTGTTTATCTTTTCAAAGAATCAGCTCTCAGTTTCACTGAAGAATGTGAATATCTTTGGGGAAGGCCATTTTTCAGCCTCCCAGGCTTCACTCAGGGTAGTTTGGAGCATCCCAAACTCAATGTGTATGACTGGTTTCACTGAAATCTAATTCTTTTGAAGACTTGAGTATTTCTACTAGTAACACTTCAGCCTCCTGGCTTGAAACCTCAGTCCCTCTTGCCCCATCTTCTTCAGTGCTCACATCCAGCACATATTTATTCCTTTCTTTCACAGTTTGCTCTTCTCACTTCCACTAACTTAGCTCAGGTCTCTAATCCTTCATTCTTGGCTCGCTTAGGTAAACTCTTACTAATGCTGCTGATGGTACTGTTCTCCATAGTGGATGCCACTACCAGACAAAATGCTTCTAAATCACCCCGTCCATCATGGCACAAAACAGACTTTCCAGAGCAACCTAACTGCTTTGAGCTTTATTTTCCTATAATCTGCCAAATAAGGTTCAACTCTCCTTCTCAGGTATTCAACCATCCTATTGTGTCCTTTTAATCCGTTATAAATCCACTCTTCTAGTTAAACCCTATAACTCAACCAAGGTGAAATTTCAATTTTCCAATTCTTGTCCGCCTTAAATAACCCATTTCTCATGACCCCTCCTCCTTGAAGTCTCCCCTGATTACTTAAGGAAGCAATATTTCCTCCTTCTCCTGAACAACCTAGTTCTTATTGACACATTTCTCATACTGCTTTGCACTTTAGTTATTTGTGTTGATTTCTTTTCTTCTCTTATGTGATTTCAAGTTCTATGGACAATTATATCATATTCTTCTAACTTCCACTGACTTCTCATAGAATGTTGACTTACATGTAGTAAATGTTTATTAAAACACTTGTTAACTAAACTAGGGAATTAGAAAATGAATGGTTTCCCCTTTGCCTCTTTCTAGCTAAATCTTAGCACCGTGTTTACTACTTTGGCCACTTTGGTCCCCGACATATCAATAAGGCTAAGTAAGGTTATCCTTAGAATTTCATTGAATATGGCCTTGAGTTCTTTAAGAAAACTCAAAAACAGAGTGAAGACACTTAGAGTTGCTTGACTTCATTTAGAAAGATTTGGGGGAACTTCTTTTTATTGATAGTTCCCTCATTGTTTGAATATTGCATCACTCCCCAAAAAACAGTTCATTGCTAAGTTGGGACATGCAAAAACTGCTTTTCAATTCGATGAACTTCAGCACACTTATCAAGGGTGATTAGTCACTTATGTGTGATGACACAGATATTGCATTGCTGTTCTTTATAAATGAAAGCACATGACCAGAAAAGGGGGCCATTACACAAGAATTATACTCCAGGCTGCATGTTAAAATCTAAAATCAAATTACAGTTTAATTGACTATTTTATAGTAATTGCAGCATTTTTAAAAAGCAGTGACATAATTATTTAGAAGAAAAGTGATACATAGAGGATTGATAAATCCAATATGTAATGTAGGGGAAGAAAGAAGGAAAAAAATATACCTCTCATTCCTTCTAACTCAGAAGTGACAAAAGCAGCAGTAATATTTGAATATGATTCCCCCTAGTCTCCTGTTGCCTCTCATGGTGAGACAAACAATTAGTTATTTTTACATGGAATTTTAAACAAATTTATGCCTATTCTACATAAATGTAGAATGAGGTGCTTGGTACAGAGTAAAGGACAACGGAATTTACCTTGTGTAATAGCCTAGACTTATGCTATTCACTACACATGGCTATGGAGCACTTGAAATGTGGCTAGTCCAAGTTGGGATCTTCTGTAAATGTAAAAGCACACTGGATTTTCCAGATATTGTACAAAAACTGTAAAGTATCTCATTAATATTTTATATTATTACTTTTGAAATGATAATATTTTAGATATATTGGGTGAAATAAAATATACTATTAAATTAATTTTACCTGTTTCATTTCTAATGTGCATCACATTATATTTCTACTGGACACCTGGCATGGACCATGCTCCCTTCATTTAAGTAGTCTACAGCATACAATTCTTGGTCTCACTAAATTATGAATTCATGAAGTACCCCAAAAACCATTGGAATGGCCCAAAATAAACATCATGATATGAGAATTAGATATCAGTACTTAGGTAAAACAGATAAATTTTTTTGAGTTTAACTGCATCCATTAAGAGCATTTCTTAGGTGACATAGCATATCCTTTCCATCTGATCCACACAATGTCACTAGTCAGGTATCCCCAATAAGCAGATGAAAACACCGAGGCTTGGTGAGGAAGACTGACAGAGGGTCACACAAACAAATGGCAAGGCTAGACTCCAAACCCAAATCTTTTTCTTCCAATTTTTTGTCTCTGAGTTCTTTGCAATTAGGTCTAAAATTTAATCACACACTATATCAGTCAAAAATCTCCAGTGGGCTCAGAGAAGAGTCACAGAGCTCTGTAAGAGTGCAGATAGTTCACCTAACAAATGTATTGTCATTGTTGTGGCGAATGGTGGATCCTCTGGATTCCTTCAGGTGGGTGACCAAGTATTACATGATAAATTCTCTTTAAAGTTTCAATCTCCCTAAGCCTTCGGCTAACTTCTGTTATAGTATATTAAGGTAAGTTTGTCATTCCAACTTAATTTAGCATAGGCCATCTTTTGGTCCATATTTCAGCCAACTAAACAAACAAACTGGCTGCAACATTAAACCTAGAATCTTTGCTTATACGCCCATATCAATAAATGTGATCTTATCCAACTTTGTATTTCTTCCACCATTATCCCACACCATTAATATCCATTCTTACTCATGTTCCTTGCATATCTGCCTATATAAATTGGAAAAATAAGGTAGTTTTTTTGGAGTATAGTGCACCTTCTCATGGATCATACTTTATACCTCACCTTTCAGAGCCTTTTGGGACTTCAGCCTAGTTATAGGTCTAGAAACAATGAGGGGTGATGGGGCAAGTTCTGAGGAGAATTAGCAGTGTTTTGCAAGGAAACTACCTCAGGTGAGACCATTACATACTCCTCAGGCAAAGCAGTATTAACCTGCTCAAACAGGAATGGAAGGGCTGTTTCTACTGGCAAAAAATGGTTCCACAGAATTTAGCAGATTCCTCAGTTTCATCAGGATCTTCTAAATATCCCCATTACAATTATCAGGATTCCATTTCATCCCAATCAATGCTTTCACTTTAATCATAGATACCTTGACAAGTTGAAAATGCAATCTGTGTTTTAAGTCAGCCACTTGTAGGATGAGACTCTAGGTCTGATTTCAGATCTGTGGTGATAGGATGTAAAGGTTTCTTTCCAGCAGACATAGAAATTTTCAAATCATTTATGCAGCTTTTGGGCTGGGAATTTGAGTCCCTGAGCTCATCCCTTTCTTTTCTCATTTTCTTCAGTTAAATCAGGAGCAACTAGCCAATCTCATTATGCTTGTTGGTTTGATAAAAATCTTCTAAGCTATGAAATGCATGGTCACTAAGAACCTTGCTTCTTGTGAATATCAAATTAAGAGTATCCAGTGGTGATACGTTGTATATATCTATTGCCACATCACACCATGGACTATCAGTGTTCTCTTTACTACTGGAAATAAAGTCATTAGTGTCATCAAATGTAATCAGATTAAAAAACAATTCCAGAAACAGACGAACCAATTCAGAGAACTCATCCTTTAGATTCTTTACTTCAAGAATAAATCTCAGTAAAATCTATATTAGTCAGGGTTCTTTAGAAAAACAAAAAAAATTTTTTTTAAAGAGAGATTTATTTTAAGGAATTTGCTCATATGATTGTGGGGGCTGGCAAGTCTGAAATTTGTAAGGCTAGTCAGCAGGCTGGAAATTAAGGTAAGAGTTGACATTGCAGTCTTAATTTTGAAGTGCACAGGGCAGGGCAACCAGACTGGAAACAGGCAGTGTTTCAGTCTTGAGACAGAATTGCTTCTTCTTTGGAAAATCTTGTTCTTTGCTCTTACAACCTTCATCCGATTAAATGAGGCCCACCCACATTATGAAGGGTAATCTGTTTCACTCAAAGGCCATTAATTTAAATGTTAACCTTATCCAAAAAATAGCTTCACAGAACATCTATACTGATGTTTGACCAAACTAGACACCATAGCCTTACAAAGTTGACACATAAAATGAACCATCACATAGGCCTTTAATGATACAAATTTAAAAGCTTATAATTGAGCATTTGTTTACTAGTTTTGAAAACAGTACCATAAATAGTGGACTTACTGGATTGTGATATTCTACACCCACTTAATAACCCACTTCCCTAAATTATGGTAGAGAACTTAGAAGCCTAAAGATAATAGTAACAAAACAACAACCAACATTAATTGAGTGCTTACTAGGTACCAGGGTTTATGTTTCATATTATATACTCAGTAATTAATTTTAATCCCCACAAAAACTCTATAACAGTTGTCTCTAATTTATAGAAAATGGACACACAAAACAGCTAAGGAAATTATACATAAGTCCTAAAGCTAGTAAGTGAGAGAGTTGAGAATCAAACCCAGGCAGTCTGATTCCTGAGTTGATGATCTTGGTGGGAGGTGGAGAGTTGTGGCAGGGAAAAAGGAGCATAATCATCCAAACTACCTGTGAGTCTATTGGGAAAAAATTCTCAGTATTCTCACATTAACCTTGATGGAATGTATGATAACTAATATTCAGGTGTTTTCATTTATAAAGCCAAATAAGAATTCAACTTTGGATAGCACATATTAAATCTCTGGAGTGGGAAAACAAAATCTTTTTTTTTTTAATTTTATTATGTTATGTTAGTCACCATACAAATGCATCATTAGTTTTTGATGTGGTGATCCACGATCCACTGTTTTCGTATAACACCCAGTGCTCCATGCAGTACGTGCCCTCCTTAATACCCATCACCGGGCTAAGCAATCTTCCACCCCCTCCCCTCTAAAATCCTGTTTGTTTCTCAGAGTCCATAGTCTCTCATGGTTCATCTCTCCCTCCTATTCCCCCCCCCTTCATTTTTCCCTTCCTTCTCCTAATGTCCTCCATGCTATGCCTTATGTTCCACAAATAAGTGAAACCATATGATAACTGACTTTCTCTGCTTGACTTATTTCACGTAGCATAATCTCCTCCAGTCCCATCCATGTTGATGTAAAAGTTGGGTATTCATCCTTTCTGATAGCTGAGTAATATTTCATTGTATATATGGACCACATCTTCTTTATCCATTCATCTGTTGAAGGGCATCTCAGCTCTTTCCACAGTTTGGCTATTGTAGACATTGCTGCTATGAACATTGGGGTGCATATGGCCCTTCTTTTCACTACGTCTGTGTCTTTGGGGTAAATACCCAGGAGTGCAGTTGCTGGGTCATAGGGTAGCTCTATTTTTAATTTTTTGAGGAACCTCCACACTGTTTTCCAAAGTGGCTGTACCAACTGCATTCCCACCAACAGTGTAAGAGGGTTCCCATTTTTTGACTTTATTATTTGTTTTTTTGGGTGTTGGGGTTGAGACGTTCTTTATAGATCTTGGATACCAGCCCTTTATCTGTAGTGTCATTTGCAAATATCTTCTCCCATTCTGTGGGTTGCCTCTTTGTTTTATTGACTGTTTCCTTTGCTGTGCAGAAGATTTTATCTTGATGAAGTCCCAAAAGTTTATTTTTGCTTTTGTTTCACTAGCTTTTGGAGATGTATCTTGAAAGAAGTTGCTGTGGCTTATGTCAAATAGGTTGCTGGCTGTGTTCTCCTCTAGGATTTTAATGGATTCCTGTCTCACATTGAGGTCTTTCATACATTTTGAGTTTATTTTTGTGTATGGTGTTAGAGAATGGTCGAGTTTCATTCTTCTGCATGTGGCTGTCCAATTTTCCCAGCACCATTTATTGAAGAGACTGTCTTTTTCCAACTGCATGTTTTTTCCTGCTTTGTCAAAGATTATTTGACCATAAAGTTGAGGGTTCATATCTGGGCTCTCTATTCTGTTCTATTGGTCTATATGTCTGTTTTTGTGCCAGTACCATGTCTTGGTGATCACAGCTTTGTAATATAGCTTGAAATCAGGCAACGTGAAACCCCCAGCTTTGTTTTTCTTTTTCAACATTTCCTTGGCGATTTGGGGTCTTTTCTGATTCCATACAAATTTTAGGATTGTTTGTTCCAGCACTTTGAAAAATGTCATTGGAATTTTGATCGGGATGCCATTGAAGGTATAGATTGCTCTGGGTAGCATAGACATTTTAACAATGTTTATTCTTCTAATCCATGAGCATGGACTATTTTTCCATTTTTTTGTGTCTTCTTCAATTTCTTTCATGAGTGTTCTGTAGTTCCTAGAGTATAGATCCTTTACCTCTTTGGTTAAGTTTGTTCCGAGGTATCTTATGGTTTTTGGTGCTATTGTAAATGGAATCATCAGAGGCTTTAATATCATCCTATTTGATGCCAGAATTCTGCTTACCATTTATTATTCATTTTTGCCAGTCTAGGTGTAAAGTAGGTTTCTTCTGCTCTAGCTAGCAGTGAATTCATTCAGCTGAGAAGTGACATTCTTTCAGCATCCACACTAAGACAGACACATTTGGAAACTACTGGGAAGGGATATTCAGAAGTGCCAAAATAGAGCTTTGCTAGTGTCAACAGAGGTCCCCACCCCCCCAACCCCAGCCCGGGGAGTTTGACTAGGAATCACATGTTGTAGCAGCCTAGATTGTTAAATAACTTATTATATATTAGATGTTGCAATCCCTTCACTAATTATCAAGAGACAATTTTAACACCCACTATAACCAGAGCATGTTACTCTAAAGAGCATTATAGGATTTCAAAGGTCTTTCCCATTTCTCTGCCTGATGAGAGTATTTAGCAATCTGGAGTCTACACAAATGGCATTTCCTATGTGAAATGATGTAATCCAGAAAAGGAATTCATTCTTCCCAGCCCTATTCACCCACACTCCTTTGCACATATCTTAAATATAACATTACCATTCGGTAGCATGATTATCACATAATGTCAATCTCACCAGTTATGACCATGTGTCACTTAGAAAACAATTCATAACCTAGTTATGTAGGCATTCCCTGAACTTAAGAGTTTGGGGGTTTTGTTTTCTCAATTTGATAAGAGTAGAATTCCATGTGTTTTTTTTTTAATTAATTGGAGCATAAATAAAGTAAAAAAGGGTAGAGAGGTCAAAATATGTGAAGGAAATTTTCACACAATACAATATCTAGAAAATATGTTATTTCTTTTCCTCAGGTATATTAATGTCCAACAGAGAAATAGGAGAACAAGATGTCCATCTTTGAGGAATTACAATCAGTAACAATAACAATGGTAAATAATAGCTAAAACTCATTGAATAGTTTCTAGAAGCTCATTATGTGGCTTATAATTAATGCAATTCCTTACAACCACCTTATGAGGTAGGTGTCATCATCCCAACTTAATGGGTAATAAACAAAGGCTTACAGAGGTTGATTTCGTCCAAACCTTAATACCTAGTGTGCAATCCCTGGCCTTTGGACCCAAGCCATCAGATGCCTTAAGCACTACTCTGGAATGTGGGAAGTTTCAATCCGTGTTTTGAATGAATTGCAGAATGAGAACATGTGAAACCTTTAGATGCATAGAAGAACTAAATGTTTATGATTCGTTCTTTCCTTTTTGGAGTGGGGGCAATACTACTGGGAAGGAAAAAGGTGACCTTGTTAAATCTAGGACAAGGCTAATGACAAACAAATTAACAGTGTTTGCTAGTAGGAAAGTCCTTATCAATGGGATGTTTTCATCAGGATGCACTTGGTTATGTAGGATTGCTAATAGTAAGGAACTGTATGCATTTATGAAACATAGCTCCCTGGAAAATGTACCTCTGAATATATCTGAAGGTAACTGCAACTATGCAGCTATCTGAAGGTATTTCATAATTTAAACATCTCTTATGTGTAAATGTTGTGAATGCACACATCTCTTAGAGACCATATATGTTAATCTGAGCCAGAACATGATATAATTCTACAAAAACCAAGATAAAATGAAACAAAAGCAGTAGTAGGAATGCTCTAGGAATCCCAGACTCTCCTTACTTCATCTTTGCTTTGCATTTACTTAAATTCCAAACATTATTAGTGCAGTGTGATATCAGGTAAGAGCTCTGGTTCATGTGAGTTTGATTTGATAACATGAGTTTTGTGTTATAAAACATGCACAACATTTATGAAGTACTCATTTGTTATGAGAACTTAAGTATGTTGCTTAGCTTCTCTATGGATTTGTCTAGTAGAAATAAATAAAATATATCTTTAGATACTTTTATGTAGACCATAGGTTGTCAACCGTGACTGAACATTAGAATCACTTTAGAAGCTTTAAAAAATATATGTAATCATTGAACTCATAGCAACTGTGACAGAACCTATTAGTTGCACACCAAGATCTGTCCTGCTCGGAGGGGAAGAATGAAGGGGAGTAAGTCAGAGGGGGAGATGAACCATGAGAGACGATGGACTCTGAAAAACAAACTGAGGGTTCTAGAGGGGAGGGGGTGAGGGGATGGGTTAGCCTGGTGATGGGTATTAAGGAGGGCACGTTCTGCGTGGAGCACTGGGTGTTATGCCCAAACAATGAATCATGGAACTCTACATCAAAAACTAATGATGTAATGTATGATGATTAACATAACAATTAAAAAATACCAAGAAAAAAAAATCTGTCCTGCTCTTCTTCCATAGTAATTATAGTCAGGTTATGGTTGAACAACAAAGAATTATACTTCCCAGCTTTCTTTGCAATGAAGTGAGTGCTGTTATTTAGTGGAATATGAACAGAAGCAGTATGTGTCACCTTGGTCCACTCATGCACTATGTCTCCTCAGAGTAATCTTTTTTTTTTTTGACTGACCAGAACCTGGACAAAGAAATCTAGCTTTGACTATGCAGATAATTAAAGGGGCATAGGTCCATGCTGTCCACGCTGTTCAAAACAGTAATTACTAACTACATGTGGCCATCTGAATTTTTATTTTTTTATTGTTATATTAATCACCATACATTACATCATTAGTTTTTGATGTAGTGTTCCATGATTCATTGTTTGTGCATAACACCCAGTGCTCCAGCAAAACGTGCCTTCTTTAATACCCATCACCAGGCTAACCCATCCTCCCATCCCCCTCCCCTCTAGAACCTTCAGTTTGTTCTTCAGAGTCCATCGTCTCTCATGGTTCATCTCCCCCTCTGATTTCCCCCTTCATTCTTCCCCTCCTGCTATCTTCTTTTTTTTTCCTTAACATATATTGCATTATTTGTTTCAGAGGTACAGATCTGTGATTCAACAGTCTTGCACAATTCACAGCGTTCACCATAGCACATACCCTCCCCAATGTCTATCACCCAGCCACCCCATCCCTCCCAGCCCACCCCCACTCCAGCAACCCCTCAATTTGTTTCCTGAGATTAAAAATTCCTCATATCAGTGAGGTCATATGATACATGTCTTTCTCTGTGGCCATCTGAATTTAAATAAGTTAAATTTAAATCAAATTTAAAATTTGGTTTCTCAGTCACACTAGCCATACTTTAAGCACCAAAGTGACACATATGGTGAGTGACTATCATATTGGAGAGCCTGAATATAGATTATTGCCACCATTGTGGAAAATTCTCTTGGACAGCACTGTTCTAGGATGTTAAGTAGCCACATGATAGAAGGAATCTGCTTCCATGAATCTCCATGTAGAGAGACTCATCAGATTATCTAGAATTTTGGACTTTATATGAATAGGAAATACTTTCTTTTATTAAACCACAATATTTGGGGGCCTATTTGTCACAACAATTTTGTCCACCTTAACATTCAAATCAACACAATCTAATTTTCTAGGGTTGGGGTCTGTACTTTAGTATTATTAAAATGGTAACTATAATGAGTAATACAGTATTTGTTTGTTTTTGTCATAGCTATCTGCATCCCTTCATGAGACATTGCAGTTTCAGGAGTTATTTCAGTTTCTTCTGCTTCTTTCTCTGCTATACCCACCAGGATAAATAGAGCAACACAGGGCTGCTCTCTTGGGTTTCATCACATTATAGTTTATTTTTATTTACTTGACTTCTATTCACATATAAAAATTCCTTTCAAGTTTTTATAATCACAAAATACATTATTAATAAATCCTTTCTATGGCAACTTTCCCTGCAAACAGGATTTCTTAAATACAGAAACTGCATGTAATCCAAAATATAGAGAATTGATGTCAGCAAATTGGCAAAGTAGGTAGCTCCAAGCTTCTGTCTCCACAAAACATCAAGAGAAAGGGAGAAAGAGAGAAAGAAAGAAAGAAAGAAAGAAAGAAAGAAAGAAAGAAAGAAAGAAAGAAAGAAAACAAAAAAGAAAGAAAAGAAGAAAGAAAGAAAGAAAGAAAGAAAGAAAGAAAGAAAGAAAGAAAGAAAGAAAGAAAGAAAGAAGAAAGAAGAAAGAAAGAAAAAAAGAAATGGTCAGAACCAACTTTTTCAGAAGTCTAGAAAACAGTCAGTAGTTTGCAGCAATCAAGAAAAAAGACTACTTAAAATGTTAGGACAGTTTAGTGACATTTTTATTTGCCTTTGCCCTGCTCTCATCCTTGGTTAGGTGGCAGTCATGAAGAATGTGCCAATGTATGTAGCACCTTGGTCTCTGGTTCTGGAAAGAGCAACAAAAATCTCATTAGCAAATTATTGTACATACCTATTATAACCTACCTAGGGACGACCTGAAGGATGGACACAAGGTTCTCATATCTGTGTCATCAAACCTGGAATTCACTGAGGCTGGAGAAGCTAGGGGCATTGCTCAAAAACCTTGAAGGCAGACTAGCAATCCACAGATGCCTGGAGCAAAAGATTATGGATGAGATGTAGAATAACCACTTAAAATCCTAAGGAACAGCTGGGGAGAGTTTCTTTGGTAAATTGGGACATTCAAAAGCCCCCCTGTGTACAAGAGAATTTAGAAAGCTATGCACATGCTCAGAAAAGCCCTAAGAAGATCCTAAGCTTTCAGATTGGGTCGATCCCTATGCTCTGCAAAACTCCTAATGTTGAAGGAGTGTCCCAGAACAAATTCTGAAAAAGATTGGGAGATGTGCTTTTTTTTCTTGTGTATATGCTTTTCTAGTTGTTGTTTGGTCTCTCTCTCTTTCTCTCTCTCTCTCCCCTTCCCTCCCTCCCTCTCTCTCACTAAAAAGTGTTTGAGGGAATCTTTGTCAAAACACTAGCTGAATATAAGCTAAAAAACAGACTTCAGAGATCACACATGACGAGGAACACAGTCTTTGCCAAATAGTTTGGAAAAGTCACTGAACAAATGAACTACCATAATTGTAAAGAATAAAAAATACAGCAAAACCAAAAGAAGGAGGAAAAGGCTGATTTACAGACTTAGCACATTATAATGTTCAAAGGTCCAGTTTTTAACCAAAAAAAAATCTCAAGGAAGACAAAGAAAGTATGAACCATTAAAATGAGTAAATCAAATTGTCCCTATGTATTATTTCAATAAATTAACAAAAACTGCCTCTGAGGAAGCCCAGATATCAGACATAGTCAAGTTTTTTAACTAGCTGTATTAAATATACTGAAAGAGCCAATGGGATACATGGATAAAGAACTACAAAAAATCCTAGAGGAGAACACAGGAAGCAACCTCTGAAAGGCAAAAATAAACTACTGGGACTTTATCAAGATAGTAAGCTTTTGCACAGCAAAGGAAACAGTCAATAAAACCAAAATACAAGTGACAGAATGGGAGAAGATATTTGCAAATGACATAGCAAGTAAGGGCTAGTATCCAAAATCTATAAAGAATTTATCAATCTCAACACCCAGAGAACAAATAATCCAGTCAAGAAATGGGCAGAAGACATGAACAGACATTTCTCCAAAGAAGACATACAAGTGGCCAACAGACACATTAAAAAATGCTCAACATCACTTTGTATCAGGGAAATACAAATTAAAACCACAATGAGATACCACCTCACACCAGTCAGAATGGATAAAATTAACAAGTCAGGAAATGACAGATGTTGTTGAGGATGCAGAGAAAGGGCAAACCTCCTACATTGTTGGTGGGAATGCAAGTTGGTGCAACTACTCTGAAAATAGTATGGAGGTTCCTCAAAAAGTTGAAAATAAAGCTATGACCCAGGAATTGCACTACTAGGTATTTACCCTGAAGATACTAATGTAATGATCTGAAGAGGCGCCTGCACCCCAGTGTTTATAGCAGCAATGTCCATAAAGCCAAACTATGGAAAGAGTCCAGATGTCCATGGATAAAGATGAATGGATAAAGAAGATATGAGATACACACACACACACACACACACAAATGGAATACTACTCAACCATCAAAAAATGAAGTCTTGCCATTTGCAATGATGTGGATGGAACTAGAGGGTATTACGTTAAGCAAAATAAGCCAATCAGAGAAAGACAATTATCATATAATCTCACTCATATGTGGAATTTAAGAAAAACACAGAGGATCATAGGGGAAGAGAGGGAAAAATAAAACAAGATGAAATTAGAAAGGAAGACAAACCATAAGAGACTCAATCATAGGAAACAAACAAAGTTGCTGGAGGGGAGGGGGGTGGGGGGATAGGGTAATTGGGTGATGGACATTAAGGAGGACACCTGATGTAATGAGCACTGGGTATTATATAAGACTGATAAATCACTGAACTCTACCTCTATAATTGGTAACACATTATATGTTAAAATTGAATGTAAATAAATAAGAAAATTTTTTAAAAATAAAAAATGGTTAAAATGGTAAATTTTATGATATATACATATGAAAGTTTTAAAAATTCCTTTGGAAATTTTTGTTATTATTATGAAGAATTTTATTTTTAGAGAAGTTTTAGATTCCTGGTCAAAGTGAAGGGAATGTGAGAGATTTCTCATATATCTCCTCACGCCATACATGTATAGTCTCCCACACTATCAACATCCCCCACTATAGTGGTACTTTTGTTAGAACTGATGAACCTACATCGACACATTATAATCACCAAAGTCCATAGTTTACATTACTATTCACTTTTGGTGTTGCACATTCTATGGGTTTGGACAAATGTATAATGACATGTGTCCATCATTATAGTATCATACAGAGTAGTTTCACTGCCCTAAAGATCCTCTGTGCTCCATCTACTCATCCTTCTCCCTACCCTCAACTTCAGACAACCACTGGTCTTTTCACTGTCTCCACAGTTTTGCTTATACCAGAATGTTATATAGTTGGAATCATGCAGTGTGAAGCCTTTTCAGATTGACTTCTTTCACTTAGTATGATGCACGTAAGTTTCCTTCAAGTTTTTTCATGACTTAATAGCTCATTGAAAACTTCTTTTTCACACAGATGAAGTTGGTCCCTATTACTAGTGTTAGGATTTATATGTTCATCCTAGGGGTGCCTAATATAATTCCTAACACATAACATGCTCTTAATAAATAATTGTTGAATTAAGTAATGCATAAATGCAAAAATATTGACTAAAATACAGATATACACATCTTGAATGTCAAAGGAGCAGCTTGTACTGGCCAAATCACCTCATACTATCATTGTTTCCTCTCCCTCAAACTCCTGCTCCTCACCTCTGTATCTGTCTCTGTCTCTCTAATACACACATATGCATTTTATTCCCTGCTTAATTCTTGCAATTCCATTTCAAGTATGACAGCAGTAAATAATAGGAAAAATTAGAAGAGTATAATTGGGCATGGAATAAAATTCTAAAACAACATTGTTATAAGTGTTTTAGAAGCTCAAGATGGAAGATGACCAATGTCCCAAGATCAAAGTTTACATTCAGGTAGAAATGAGAGAGCACGATCCCTTGCATTTGGCCAGAAAACAAAAGAGAAAGGAGAATGGATGTAAAGGTAGTGACTGTACACCTAGAAAGAAAAACTAAGAAGATTTAGAAAGCTATAAAGCTTAGAGCTGAGGGTAAAGTCTATACCACTCTATTTTAGTACTCAATCTATAAAATGCAGTCACTTATCATATACAAAAATAACAAATAGCTCCCAGAGATATAAAAGTAAATAGAAGGTATAAGATGAAATATTATTATATACTTGCAAAGTTCCAGCAAAACACTGAGCTCATAATAAAATTTAATAAATATTTGATGATTGATTGATGTACTAGTTCATGAATCCTTAGAAAGTGATAAAGCCATTCATTTGAGGTTAAAGTAAAGGAAAAGAAAAACGATCATGGAGAGAAATCACGATTTATACTGTCACTGGGTTTGATAGCACACCAGGGATGGAAACTGAGAAAGAGGAAATGTACAGGGGCCAGGAGAGAGAAGAGAAAACCATCACAGGATTCCTAAGAAGCCTAAAGAGGTGAGGCAGAGCCAGCAAGACCATCCTGAAGAATGAGGATAGAACTTGATGTTAAGAAAGCATGTTGAATAAAGTTAAAGCTGGAGTGGCTAAATCAATGAAATATAAAATTATAACATGTGCAATTGCCAGCAAACTACATTTTCCTGAAAAGAAGTTTGGGAATAAGACTGATGTATGCTGGCAAATGAGATCATCATGATATTCATAATATCATATATTATCACATAAATAATTATGAAGACCTTGAAACATAGGAGTTACTATTCTAGAAAGTGAGGAATATGCAGATTGAGAGTAAAATAGGCAAAAGTTTTACTTGTTTTGTTCAATAAAGAATTTATAATAATCTCTGTGCATAGATTCATAAGCAGTGCTGAACATAGATTATAATGAATTGGCAAAAAAACACAAATGGATCAGTATAACTAATGGCACTAGTTAAGAATATTGAATTAGAGCTTTTTGCAAAAAATACAGAAAACAAGTTATTACAGTGATTCCTGTGGCCTTTCTTTCTTTCTTTCTCTCTGTTTTCTTTTCTCTTGCTGAGTTTTTTTTTTTTTTTTAAGAAATATAACAGGTTAGGGGAAGGAAACTGGTGTAAAATTGAAAGAATGTCAAACCCTTGGGAATAACAATATGCTTCTAGAACACAATGCAGTCCTGGTGCAGGGCAGAATCAGGATGTCTTGAAATTGGATCCAAAAAATGATCTTTCTTAAAAAATATTTTTATATGCCTTGCTGGAAAAAGCTCTAAATACAAAATCATCCTGCAGTTATTCATGTTACTATTACTATAGTTTTGTTTTTCTTTCTGGTCCTTAGGAAACTGTGTTGTCAAACTCAGTGAAGGAGTCACGTGCTCACATTTATTTCATTTGGAAGAGCAAATGAAGAAAACCCGAGCTAATCCTAGGTTTGGATTTAATAGTAAAATTAATTTACTTGCATCTGAACTATGTAGAAGTATTCATTATAAAGTGAGCTCTGAAAGAATGTTAGCTTAGTAAACTAGACAAAAGTGTTGGGACTTTGGATTGTGCGTACCATAATAATTTAGGCAACAAATAAGAAAATCACAAACAAAGCCAAATCCAAGGAATCCAAAATCCATCCCTATGGCTGTCCACCAGTTCTTCATGAATACTCACAACACTTTGGAAACGTTAAGTAAATAGTATTTTGTAGAGGTACAATGATTAAATATCAATGAACTGCTTGATCATAAAACTGAAGGTGACGTGAGGCCGGGTGCAGATAATTTCTACAGCCATGTTCTGCCTTTACACACTCAACTCTTTCTTAAATAAAAGCATCCAAAATGCTGTAAGGCACCTTGGGGGAATGGAAACGATCCCCCTGAACCCAGACTGTTCCCTTATGAAATCCTTTGTATCTTGTGACATGATTTCTCTTCTTTACAGGAACTAGTAAAATCCATGGTCTCCTATGAATCTCTGTGTACAGCCTCTTGTCTTAAAACTACTTAAAATTACATCTCTACTTTGCCAAAAAGCAAAATCAGATGTTGGTGAAAGTTTAAGACAATATTTTCTGGAGAGATAAGACAGTAGCAATTCAAGGTCAGGCCTCCAAATTCCTGCTACTCCCACCCACAGGCCTAGAGGAAATCTATCCTGAAGTTTCTTTGATGTGTCATCTAGATTCATTAGGAAAAGTTTTTCATTTTTCAGCTTATGATGGAGCTACAATTACTTGTTTTTCTAATAAATCCCAAGTAAATTTTCATTTTTCATGCTATAGTTCTTGAATTTACTCATAAAACTACAGGATATGTCCAAGAACTGACTCTGCATATCTTATAATAAAATGAACCTAGTCATACCATAAGCCATTTTTATGAATTCAGAATGTAGCCAAAAGAACCAAAAAGTGCAACAAAAGAAAGAAGATTACTAGAGGTTAAATGACACTGCCAGGACATGATAACAACCTGTTGGTTTGTATTCTCATCTTTGTAAAAAGATATGTGCTAATCACAGAGCAGAGAGACACATTACCATAAAGAGTCTAAGAGATTAGCAAAGACTCATTCCAAAATAATTTGGAAAATATTTTCTTTATTTTTATGTTATGTTAGTCACCATGGAAAATATTTTCTTTGAAAAATCCTTTGCTATGTAACTTGAAATCCATTTTTTCATAGTGGTTAGATTTTCAGGTTCTTAGACCAGCTGCAGCACCCAACATGGCCTTCTTATTTTAACTACCCTTTGGGACTCCCAAAACGATGACTGGCCACATCTGACACTGGCTGTTTTTAGAGACACGGGGCAGGAACCCCAGTGCCCCAGCAAGGGCATCTGTCTTTGCTCCTCAGTGGGGTCAGTCCTCACAACTGTCCACCTAACCATCTGGGATCTGCTTTTTCTTGCTGTCCAGGTGATGGCTCATGTGAAACTCTTAGAGGAAAACATAGCATGTGTAGTTTCCACTACATATTATATTGCACATTATATGCGACTAATCTCTGAACATTTCACACTGTCCATTTATCAAAAAGAGCAAGAATCTACTGCCTGGTGCCATTTTACTAAAACTAGTGCATGATGTTATTGCAGTTGAAATTTTAGCATTATATGGAATTTTTAAATAAAAAGGACTTCTTTGATTCTTCTATGCCATATCACTGAGCCTCACTCACTTTTAGAATTTTCTTGGACTCAAGGCTATATCTTGATTTGAATTCTGCATAAAAAAAATCAGGAATCCAAATGAGTCAGTCAGGAGAGCAATAGAACTGCAATAAATCATTTTGGTTTGCATTTTGGTTTCACCACATGGGATTGCACTGAAAGAGAGCTTAATACACATTAAATTAGAGTGACTGGTGTGGACCCAGGGTAATTTAAAACTCTGTAAAATAGAAAATCTGAATTGGAGGAGATGAACAATTCTACACATCTCTGTGTAGAAGAGTGTGACAATAAATGCAACCCAGTTAGGCACAAGTTCCAGAACCAATATCTTGCTGTCCTCTATAAAACTGTGCTCAGTATTTTCTCAGTAATTTTGTACACACTGCTCTTGATGTGCATTTGTTGAGAAGAATTTTTAAACTTGGCTTAATTGTTTTTTAAACCAGACAAACCCGTAAGGATATATGCAAGAGAACATGAATTTGTGAAGAAAATAAATCTCCATGTATCAATGATGCTATGGGATTGAAGATGTCTTCAAATCTTCACAAATATTCCTTCAATAGGAATTCAATTAAAAGATAAACTGGACAGAGTAGACTTCTCCTTGTAGTGTATTAAATTGAATACCTGATTCCAGGGAGTTTAGTGTTGATGATGCCCTTAGACATGATCACACCACAGCCAGCTATGAAGAAGGAAGAACTCCATAAAGGGCGGTGCTGGAGAAAATGACAGGTTCCCTTTCATCTAATAGGCCAATACAAAAGTAGAGTTTATGGCTACATATTTCAAACCTTGATCAGTGGGAAATCTTGAGTCTTGGCACAAATATAAACACGGGCCATAAATTAGCCATTAAAAGGGCACTGTACTGTTCAGGATTTGGGGCCCTGTTTAAATTTACAAGCTGTTTGCAGAGCCTCTGAAATTAATGGATGAATAAAATATTCCAACCAACTAGGAAAATAAGTATTATGCATGATTGAAAAGAACAGTAGCTGACTGCTCTGATTAATGAAGGGTAAATTACTGTTAATGTTTGTAATAAATGTCACGGGCCATATTTCATGGGGCAGAAACCAGGGCACTGTACGGGCTCCAGTGATTTAAGAGGTATGGATGAAACAATGACTAATTAATCATTGGGAAGTTTTAGAATTCTGCAACACTGTCTGGCTAAAAGCAGAATGGCCTTTTATATGCTGCCTAGGGTGGGGGCCATTCTCCCCCCACCCAACCACCAAGGGCTAGGGGTGGAGTTTTCATCACCTTCTTGACTCTGATTTTGTTCTGAGGTCACTTATAATATGACCACAATTAAGGAAACCTACATCTCTTTAAGAAAAGGATGAAACTGAGTAATAAGTTGCCCTAATTCATTACAAGTTCAGAAGTCATCTTGACACCTACCGCCTGCACAGAATAAATCTGCCCTGATGAAGCCTGAATCATGGACCCAGATATAGCTGAGGCCTCTGAGCAGGGGGGCTCAACATAAATGAAGGAGGCATATGCAGAATGCCAAGTAATCAGGTTCCAGGAGCCAGTGGTGAAATCCTCCTTACTATTTCTTCCCCAGGAGAGCCTGGCTGGCTTAAGAAAGGTCAAAGATTGGTGGTGTGGGGTTTGGTGGAGGGAGGGGCGGGGGTGTCAGTGCAGACAATTGGGTAGGCAGAGGCCTGTTCAACAAGCCAAAATCAGAGCCAGGGCGGGCAGGGGAGGGTGAAGTGTCAAGACCCCATCCAATCCAGACAGTGATGTGTTTAATATACAGAGTCTTTTAGTATCTTATGGAGAATCTTGACAGCCCTAACCTAGGGTGTAGGTGTAGCCAAGCCTGTTGTCAGAGGTGTGGTAGAAAGTGATTGGGGCTACATTCACTGGGTTGCCAAGGAGCATCCTCCAAGGAAATGACCTGTGACCTGATATCTGATCCATAGGAAATCGGGCGCAGCAAGGACGGGGTGGGGGTGGGATTCCAAGCTGAAGGAAGAGGAACTATATAAGAGCAAAAGCATCTATAGAGCAACAAGATGAGTGAGTTCAAGGAGAGGTGAAGGACAAAAAGGAATTGAAGAGAAAATAGATTCAAGAGAGGGGCAGGAAGGATCATGAGACCTTCCACAGAGGAAGAAAGGGTGGGGGAGGATTTATTTCTTTGCTTCTCATCCTTTCCAAGACACCAAATAGGAGATAGGTTGAATGGAGGAGAGAGAACACAGGACAAAAGGGAGGGACATTCAGCACCTTTTATTTCAGTCACATATTCTGTGGCAAATTATGAAATACCACGTTAGTTTTTATATCATTTCTCCTACAAATGATGAATACTAATTTGATATAGTTGGAGATCACTGAGCTAAATACCACTAGCCCACCAGACAAAATACAATGTTAGTTTCTTTTTTTTTTAAGATTTTATTTATTTATTTGACAGAGAGAGAGAGCAGGGGAGCACAAGCAGTGGGAGTGGCAGAGGGAGAGGGAGAAGCAGACCCCCTGCCCAGCAGGATGCTCCATGCAGGGCTCTATCCCAGGACCTGAGCCACAGGCAGTTGCTTAACCACTGAGCCACCCAGGTGCCCCATGGTGTTAGTTTCTAGACCATCCTTCACTTCCTCCTTTCCTCCCCTGCCACCCCATCTCTTTAGAGGACATGATATGGACATTTTTCAAAGCCCTATATTGGCATTTTCTGCCAAATACTCCAATCAGTAGTTTATCTTAGTCTCTAGAAAAATGTTCTTGCCTACTGATCAAGTGAATTCCTTATTCCTTCAAATGTGTCCTGGACATCTTTTAGGCTGACTCTCTGAAATTACAGAATACACCAAAGTGGAAATAGAAATGCAACTAGAGTTGCTGGAAACATTCATTCAGCCTGTGCCTTAGACAGAGGCTCTTCTTACCTGTGTTGATATTGTTTCCATTCAGTTTCTAAATCCCCTAAATCTCAACTCCTTTAGTTCTCTGTTTTTATACTAATTAAGCTCACCTTTTCTCTTTGCCATTCATGACAGCCCTGGCTGTCTACCCTTGTTTGTAGAAGTTCCTAATGCTGAAGTGTCAGGAGCCAGAGAAGAAATCATGTAAAGCTATGCATGAAAGGGATCTTGTATGTTAATTTCAACCCATCCTCTAATTCTACAAAAGAGTAAAGTAGAATCCCAGGAGCAAGTGGTTTCCCTCCATGCTTTACTGTGAGGTGGTGACAGAACAAGGTTGAGGCCACCAAGACCCCAAATCTGAAGGTCTCCCCTCTTCAAACAGGATGAATGACAGGGGGTTATCTGCAGGGGAGTAGGAATGCAGGGAGCTGTTGGCAAAGTAAGATACTCCAAAGACAGGGGCTGTGCACACTCCAAAGACAGGGGCTTCCTGAAGGTTTTGGTCAGGCCATCAGGCCTGTGGGAAGTCAGGAGGTAAGCTGTGTAGAAATGAAGAGTAATTTTTTCCACTCTACAAAAGGTGGTCTTTACATTAGCCTGCTATTCTCTCTCCTTTCTGCTTGGTATTCTGGAGTATGCATACTTCCAGTCCTGTTCTGCTATGTGCCGTGGGCAAAGGGGATGCAGAACATGAAACCACAAGGGAAACCTGACTTATTTTTAAAGTCCCAATTTTATTTGATTTAAAGCAATTTAAAACATTACTACTAAAACAGGGTATATTGGGAAAAAGAATATTATATTCAATTGAATTTTTAAGATAAAAAATGAGACTTGAAAATAATTATTGACTTCAAGAGGGTCCCTTTGACCTACTTCCCTTGTACCCCATAACGTATGACTTCATTATCCTATGTAAGGGTTTGGGGGCCGAGAAGCAATAAGGAGAATGTCAAATAAAAAAATAATAATAATAAATTTAAAAAACAAATAACAGCTGGTATGAAATTATCTGATCAAACAAATAATATTCTAAATCACATTTCATAACGAAACATTTTGGATCTCAAAATCATAAAATGTATACATTCAAGGCATTTTTTAAACCTTATAATTGAAAAATAGCTTTTTGTATTTTCTTCAAAATCTCCTCTGGAGATGTGTCAGTTCTGACATTTTATAACAGCCTGCAGGGAAACCTTCCAACCTCCAGTCTGACAGCAGATCTGCCAGCCCACCCATCAGCCTTTTGACCACAGAAATGTCACACATGTGAAGAAGAGGGTCCTTGAGGAGTCAGAGAATGAGTAATAGGATGTTTCTCAGTTATGGGCCTTTTTTCTATTTTTAAATATACATTTATTCATGCAGAGAGTAAGCAACTAAATATTGAGAGAGCTTTTCTGATTCAAGTTAAGTGATTATACCTATCCATATGATTCTAAAATAATACTGAATACCTACTATGTACCAGCTACTGGGCTGAAAAGTTGCAGTACTGTATTTGTTCCTGAATCTTTGAAGTCTTTCAACTGCACAGAATATTTCCTATGAAAGGCTTTGAACCCATGTAGCAATTTAGCTTATTGGAATATACCCTATTATAACTAACCTGCTCTCTGCTGAGAAGACTAAAATAATTTGACCAAGGAAGGGAAGAGAAGAATGAGAAAGCACATCCTCATGAGACAATTGTCACTTGGAAAATATGACAAAAGTCCTTTATTCTAGGGTCCTCTTGGAAGACTAACAGGCAAACTATATATAGTAAAGAAATGCACTGGTAACATACCACTAGAAAAAAAAAACATACAGTCAAGCTTTCTTTAATAGGTCAGTACACTTATAGCTTGGTTTCAATAGACATCTGTCATTTTAGTTCAGCTCCTCCTTAGTCTTGCTGCCTTAGCATCCATTCTTTGTGGCCAGGGGGAGCCTGCAGGGACAGACACTGACACTAATGCCTTGTGCAAACTCATGCCCTAGACAAAAGCCACAGGGTCACATGTAAAGGTACGTTCCTGGTATGACTTTCCCAACAGCTCTGGTATCAAGTGTCCCCGCCTCCCAGGGCTTTCTCTTTCCTTGCACCTTAGATAAGACCCCCTGGGTCTTACCAAAACCCTGCTTTTTTGGTTTGTATTGACCAACCTGCCCATAGTCCAGGAGCCTCATGGGACTTTGCCCACAGACCTAATAAAGGCATGTGCCCCAAGTCCTGCCTTTCTATACTGTGTCTGTACTCTGCCTTGACTCCCCCTATGGCCTCTCGAGGTGTGCCATGTACTTTCTCCAGGACCTGTGAGTAATAAACTTCTCCGTTTCAATTTCTCTTGTTTGTTGTCAAGCTGAGACTCACCATCTGGCACCCTGTGCTCCACTTAATGAATATTAATTTAACAAAATCGGAACAGCATAAATTTCAGGTATTTTCCCAAAGCTACTGGAAGGAAATACTGAAAGTAGGAAAGAAGCAGGTATGAAATGCCTCAGTCCTTTGAAGGGGTGATTAAGAGAAAGTGGACACTGTGAGAGTGGAGCTATGAACGTGGATCAAAACCAAAATCTATATAACTTCTTAAAACTCTAACTACCAGCACTCTGACAAAAGCTAGAAGAATATCCAGTGTGGTCCCGTCCCCCTCCATTCCTGGGTTTAGTAGATTTCCTCATTATCATCATGAAGAATGAGAAAAATATTGTTAATAAAGTAACACTAGAAAAGATATGAAGTTACTGTTTTTGGTAAATGGATTAGGTTAAATTGTCTCATCTTCATAAACACACTCGTGTGACTTATCTGGTAATGCAATGATCTATAGCAACGCACAGCTTAGTAAATGTTATTTATCTATGAGGACCAGTTTCCTTAATCATAACAGATCGAACAGAAGTCAGCCAAAGGATCAAATTCATTACTTGAAACTTTTACAGAAAACAAACAGGCAAACATATGGCACTTTCATTTGTTCATTATTTGATGATTTTTCAACAAACATTTATTGAGCATCCACCAGGTACCTGGACATTGTACTAGGTACTGGAGCTGCAAAAATAAAAATCAGAGCCAGTCTGTACCCACAGGGAACTCACAAACTTTTGTAAAGGAAAGCATATGAAGAATAAATTTGTAGTAATATAAGACACATTATAATTAATGAACTGGGAGGGCACATAGGGGCACCTAATCCTAAATGAGGAGAGGGAGTCAATGGTCAGCAAGAACCTGATGAATGCAATTGAAGGGATAACCCTAGCTAGACCTGAGTCTTACAGTATAATTTGGAATTCTCCAGAAGACCAGCTAATGAGTAAGCCCAACCCAAACATAGTGGGTTCATAGAAGAAAGTGCCAAATAATGACAATAATAGTAATAATAAAGTAGGATAAGCAGCCAGATCCTAGATGGTGAAGTCTTTGTATGGAATGCACAAGCACTTTTGTGTGGCTGGTGGGGAGCCATGATGCCTTTTAGGAAGAAGGGTCATATCATCAAACTTACATTATTATAATGGTCCCCACATCCGGTACATGGATGATGACATGGAGGAGAGGAAACTCAAGGTCAAGGGACATTAGGAGGGCAGTGAAGTCTCGCAGAGGAAGAGGTGGACTGGCAGGAAAGCAGGCAGTGGCCAGAGGGAGGCAGTGCAGAGTCAGAGGCCAGAGGGCCCAGGAGATGGAAGCACCCAGGCCTGGTATACAATCTACTTGTGCACTGAAGAGATCATGAATTGAAAAACTTTAGGTCCAGGGACCTAAGTAGGCCAGTAACAATAGGGGAAATTAAAATGCTAATAAAAATTTACCACTATTATCCAAAAGGCACTGTTCTAGACAATTCTATGGGATATTTCTACCAAATTCTCAAGGAATTGGTTGTTCTCCCCTTACACAAATTGTTTTAGAAGATGGCAAGACACAAAACTTATTTTACAAAGTAGGTGTAGATAGGCACAATCTGGTTAACTACTAAAGCCCAACAAAAAGAAAGAAAAAAAACCGTTGGTGAATACAATTCATGAACATAGAAAAATGAAATAAGAAGGAAGAAAGAAAAGGAAGGAAGGAAGGAACATTATAATAGTAAAACAAATCAGTCTATATTTTAAAATGATAATATATCTTAACTCTTTAGTCAGGGTTTGGTATTATCAGTACCAGACTTACTCCAAGTTGTTAAAGCATTTATTATTTCTTTAGGAATTTACTAAAGGATATTAATTCCCAGAATTAAGCTTGGAATCTATACCACCAGGAGCAGTTCCAAAGTTATAATCAAAGACTGCTCCCCTGGAAAATATAATGCAGTCCTGGGCATGCACACTTGCAGTTGATACCAACAAGCCTGGGAGAAGGCCCCCACACACTGGGAACTCCACCACTACTTTCCCCAAAGGCTGATGTGCCATTTCTGACATACTCCACAGCCTCTTCTTACCCTCTCTGGTGACTGCATCTTCCCCCAGGTGCATGACTGGCTGAGTAAGTCATGTACCTGTGTCCTAGTTGCAAGGAGGTGACAAGGGTAACTTTCTCAATTCCATTTAGAACAGGCAGAAGCCATTGGTGAGAAGTTCCTCACAGGAATCGTGGTAGAAAGGTTTTGGAAAGCTGGAAAAACAGAAATGGAAGGATATTTCAACTTAGTAACTCTATTAACATACTTCACTGTACTATGATACTAAAGATGAGTCATGTGTCTAAACAGGAAAAATTAAAAATTACATAGATTGATAGAATACATTTGTATAATATATAACAAATGAGTAGATCCACAATTTAAACAACTCTTAAAAAATTAACAGAAAGACAAGAATCCCAATAGAGGAGTGAACAAAACAGGAACATGCAAGTCACAAACAAGAAGATTAAAATCGTCTTTTTATAAGCATATGAGAGAGATTAAAATTCATTAATGATAAAAACAAATATTAAAACCAGTAAGATAATATTTTTCACTCATTAGATTGGAAAAATTTAAAACTGATAATAAGTAGTGGGATGTACACAACTAGGTTCTCTTTTAAACTACTATGGATATAAATTAGAAGCAGCCTTACTTCATGGCAATCCAGCTTCAAAATCTCTTAAAGTGCACATACTATGATTCAGAATTTCTCTTCTTGGTATCTGTCCTAGAGAAACATTTGCATATGTGCACAATGAGGTATGTACAAGGATAATCGCTAGAGAACTGCTGAGAAAACTAATGCCTTAATACTCAGCCCTAAGGAAACAGTTAAATAAATGATCATTTATCTAGACTACGGAATAGGACTAAAATAAGGGAGAGAGACCCATATGTGCTAATTTTTTACAAAATGCAGTATTATTCAATTCATAATATGATTCATATAAAACATAGATTCTTACCTACAGACACGCATAAAACATTTATTCCATGGGTCCCTGCATATATTATGTGTAAATGTAAAGAGGGCAGAAACAATTCACAAGACTGATTACATTATTCATCCCTGGAGTAGTGGAGTGAGAACAAATTTGGGAGTTGCAGTCAAAGGAAAACAGTATGAAAATTAATTTTGAAATGGTGCTTAAAGATTAACAATCTTTCTGGAACTCATAAATCAATTTAACCTTCCAAAATTTCCCCAGTACGCACAATTATTCGTTTGTTTGTTTGTTTCGGTAAAAAGAAGACAAACTGCAGGGAGATGATTAAAGGCTTTGTTATTAACTAGCTGCACATCCTGACCAAGGCTCCATTCACCTCGTTGGACTGGATTCACCTCTTCAGTCCCCTAAACAACATCACAAAAGTCTATCAAAGTGATCACCTATAATAAGGCTCCTTCAGCCATATAATTTCATTTCAGGTGGCATCTATTTTGATTTTGTAAAAATTGTGCAAAGCTTGTACTCTTTGGTGGGGAAGGGGCTACTATTTCAGTGCCTTTAAATCAACATCAACAACACTGCTATAAAGATTAAATTTTAAGAGATAATATGTAAGACAGTATCTTCAATGTAAAGCTTATATAACTATCAAGGGATTTTTCTTTGCCTAAATTTAACCTGTTTCAAAATAAGTCCATTTCTTAAAGAACTGTAAAGTAGATTAGAGTACCCAAACTTCATATTCTGGCATATTTTTCATCTAATTCATAAATATTTTATGTTTGTAGATCTGACTATAAAATGCCTTAATATCTAAAGGTAGTGTTGTGAGATTTTCAGTTGAAAGAAACTATACATACACCTCACAATATTACAATTAAGTAAATATATTAATTACTCATTAAATTAATGTAAAGTTAACAGAATAAATAAAACTATAGAATACCACTACTTGTCAACCTTTACTTTTTTTTTTAATTATTGCTTTATCACAAATGAAACCAGAGGAAGTTGAAAAACCCACAGGAAGTTCACAGGATGAAATCTAGAAACATGAAGTGCTAACACCAATATTGTTTGAACAGGAAGGACAAATGACATCTAGTACTCAAGATTTTTGAAGCCTGATTGTATAGTCTGTATGAAAGAGAATTTTTGTCCCATCCTCTCTCCCCAGATTGTTCTCCTGAGACACCTTCTCTTGTCCTGTCATTGGTATGGGATAACACGGGGTCACCACTAACTGTTGCTCATGTGCCAGGATACAGGCCCTATTATCATACCTGTATGTGATTTCCCTTGGGGACAACAGCAGAAAAAGTTGACATTTGGATAATTTCCAGAATATCTTGGATTGCTTGTCACAGGCTCAGGAAATCACAATGTTAAAGTCAAACACAACAGAAGCAACACTACATCTGGCTATAAAAAAAAAAGTGAGTCTCATCTTTAAGAAAATAATTTCCTCATTATTGATTTACTTAATTAAATAATGATTAACTTTTATAATGCACAACTGAAGCCTTAACCACTTACTGGAATTCCTTTTTTTTGAGTATCTATAATTAGTACCTAAAGGAGTACCACAGAAAAGGTCTGGAAGTTAAGTATTTTGGAAGATTAGCATAAAATTTTAAATGTTTATGGAACAAGGTGAGAAGGAAGCTTTCAAGCATCACTATATCCCAGATTTTTCAAGTTACATGTGTGCTTTTGCTAGATGAATTTAGAGGTACCTCTGATGCAGAGGAGTCTCTCATTTACTTACTTCTAAACCCTTTTTGCTGGTTTATAGTAAGAAAGTTTTCAGTATACAGCTGACCCTTGAATAGTGTGGGGTTGGAAGCAGTGACCCTCCACTCCCATGCAGTTGAAAATTCTGAGTATAACTTCGGACTCCTGAAAAACTTAACTACTAATAGCCTACTTTTGACCAGAAGTCATTGACCAATGACACAAACAGCCAAGTAACACATATTTTGTATGTTGTACATATTTTATACTGTATTCTTACAATAAAGTAAGCCAGAGAAAAGAAAATGTTATTAAGGACATCATAAGGAAGAAAAAATACATTTACAGTCCTATACTGGGTTCATTGATTCCATAAGTTTATGTCATCTGTTTGTAAGATGAGTTGTTTGTCAGTACCTAGTCAATATTGTCTTATATGACACAAAACACTGTAGATGTTATACATATTACTAACACTAGACATCAAAAATGAAAAGATAATATGAAAAATTTCCTATTTATTTACAAACGTAACGATTTATGCATTGATCAAGAAGAAGCAGCAATATGATTGCTTTACAGTCACCTAATGTAATTGATACAATTGCTTCATGGTAGCCTAGACTATACACTAATAAATGTGTATTTTATGGCATACAGTATTACAGTCATATTCATAATATAGCATTGCAAACATTGTTACATTTAAAAAAACTCACCTGTGATGATGATAGGCTGATATGCAGTTTCTCCAACTTCAAGAGAGAAGGCATACTGTTGGTAATTCTTTGAAAGCAAAGTTATAAAACCATAAGAAACTAACACATTAATTTTGTATTAAATATCATTCACCTTAATGTTTATGTAAGGATCGCCTATTCTATTCCACAAAAGTCTTGCACAAGATGTTCTACAGGATGAATACTTAGGCCATGATGATGACAGTGACACAAAAGTGTCTCGTACAGCTCTTCCCATAGAGTCACACTACATAAAGATAAACATGCTCACCAGATAAGTTTGTTAACTACATAGCATGTTGATTATTTACCATTCACTAAGTGGAAGTGGGCCATCATAGAGGTCTTCTTTGTTGTTGTCCACTTGATTTCTGGCACTGCTTCTTTTTTTTTATTTTTCTTATTGTTATGTTAATCACCATACATCATTAGTTTTTGATGTAGTGTTCCATGTTTCATTGTTTGTGCATAACACCCAGTGCTCCACGCAGAACGTGCCCTCTTTAATACCCATCACCAGGCTAACCCATTCCCCCCACCCCCCTCCCCTCTAGAACCCTCAGTTTGTTTTTCAGAGTCCATCGTCTCTCATGGTTCGTCTCCCCCTCCGATTTCCCCCCCTTCATTCTTCCCCTCCTGCTATCTTTTTTTTTCTTAACATATATTGCATTATTTGTTTCAGAGGTACAGATCTGTGATTCAACAGTCTTGCACAATTCACAGCACTCGCCATAACACATACCCTCCCCAATATCTGTCACCCAGCCACTCCATCCCTTCCACCCCCCGCACCAATCCAGCAACCCTCAGTTTGTTTCCTGAGATTAAGAATTCCTCATATCAGTGAGGTCATATGATACATGTCTTTCTCTGATTCACTTATTTCACTCAGCATAACACCCTCCAGTTCCATCCACGTCGTTGCAAATGGCAAGATCTCATTCCTTTTGATGGCTGCATAATATTCCATTGTGTATATATACCATTTCTTCTTTATCCATTCATCTGTCGATGGACATCTTGCCTCTTTCCACAGTTTGGCTATTGTGGATATTGCTGCTACAAACATTGGGGTGCATGTACCCCTTCGGATCCTTACATTTGTATCTTTGGAGTAAATACCCAGTAGTGCAATTGCTGGGTCATATGGTAGCTTTATTTTCACCTGTTTGAGGAACCTCCATACTGTTTTCCAGAGTGGTTGCACCAGCTTGCATTCCCACCAACAGCGAAGGAAGCTTCCCCTTTCTCTGCATCCCTGCCAACATCTGTCGTTTCCTGACTTATTAATTTTAGCCATTCTGACTGGTGTGAGGCAGTATCTCATTGAGGTTTTGATTTGGATTTCCCTGATGCTGAGCGATGTTGAGCACTTTTTCATGTGTCTGTTGGCCATTTGGATGTCTTCTTTGGAAAAATGTCTGTTCAGGTCTTCTGTCTGGCACTGCTTCTTCTACATCTTCTTCCTCATTGTCCAGCACTGGTTTGGAGACACTCCTCACCATCAAGTCTGTTAATTCCTCTGATGTGGTATCTATTAGCTCTTGAATTTCATCAAGACCCATACCTTGAAAGCTTTCATCCCCACCTTTTTTGCCATATCCATAATCTTTTTTCAGGATTTCCTTGATTGGTTCTGTCATAAATCCTGTAAGGTCATTTGCAACGTCTGGACAGTTTTCTCCAGCAGGAATTCATTGTTTTGGGCTTGATGGCTTTCATGGCTTTTTCTATAATGATGGCATCTTCAATAGTATAATCCTTCCAGACTTTCATGATGTTCTTCCATAGCATTGACAATCCTTTCCACAAAGTACCATATGTAAAGAATCTTTATGATCCTTATGATCCTCAGATGTAGAGGCTGAGATAGAAACATTGTGTTTGGGGGCAAGTAGATCACTTTGATACCTTTATTGTTGAAGTCATGGGATTTTGGGTGGCCAGGGGCATTGTCTAATATCAAAACAACTTTAAAGGGAAGTCCTTACTAACAAGGCAATTCCTGACTTCAGAGAGCATCAGTGGAACCAACGGAAAAAGATTACTCATTGTCCAGGCTTTCTTTTTGTGCAGTCAAAAGACAGGCAGCTGATACTTACTTTTCCCTTCTATAACAGCATTATAGATAAGGGCAGTCCTGATCATAAACCTGACTACATTTGCACAAAACAGTAGAGTTAGCCTATCCCTTCCTGCCTTAAATTCCAGTGCTTGTTTCTCTTCCTTACTAATAAATGTCCTTTGTGACATTTTCCCCCCAGAATAGGGCACTTTTCATCTGCACTAAAAGCTGTTCAGGCAGACATCCTTTCTTCTCAATGATTTTCTTAATGGTGTCTGGTAACTCATCTGCTTTTAGCTGGCAGACATGCTTCTCCTGTTATCTTGACATTTTTTTAAGTTCAGTCTCTTTCTAAAATTATCAAACCATCCTTTACTGGTATTAACATTCCCCAGCTTTAGATTATTCACCTACCTTTTGCTTTGTCATATGACTTTGCTTTTCCTCAAATTATATTCAAGTCTATAGGTATGCCTTTTCTATAACAATTCTGCGCTGACAGAAAAGCTGAATTTTTAATATGAGATAAAAAATTATGTTGCAAAAAGTCCAAGGTTTTTTTACCTGCTGGTATAGCTGCAGTGACAGCTTGACAAATTTCCCTTTCCTTTTTTATCTTTTTTTTTTTTTTTACAGTGGTCCTTACTTTAGATTCATTTATTTTGAAATGTGGGCAACTGCAGTTACAGACCTCAATCTATGGTATATATCAAGCAATTCAACTTTTTCTTGTAATGTTGTGACTTTTCTCTGCTTCTTGAGACCACTTCCAGCACCACCAGTGGCACTTCATATGGGTCCCATAGTGTTACTCAAAGTTTACGATATTGTACTAAACACAATGAAAAATATGGGAGAACTACAAGAGATCAATTTTTACTGGGATATACAATTTACTGGAGAGATGAACTGCTCATGTAGAGATGATTAGTGTCACAGGGTATTTTAAGCAGATACTTGCAATACTTAAGCTCACTGAAATAGCAACAGGAGGTGGCTGCTAAATTATTACAGTAGTACAGTATGAACTACAGTTAATTTTATGCAGTTATGACTTAATACAGCATGTTTGCATTTCTCTAGACTTCAAATGGTGCTATTTAAGTCTGTGTTTGTGCACATAAGTTTTGATAAGCTAACTTTTTATATGGATTTGTGTATATTTTATGGCAGTAAATGATAAAATAGACTAGTAGCTACATATATTTTGTGCATTCATGACATATCTGACTTTTTCTTAATTTTTTGATATCCTAAGCTATGCAATTTGTGTGAGTTTTTTCAAATTATTTCAATTGTCCAAAATTATTTTCAGTATATTTATTGAAAAAACAGAGTTCAAACTCATGTTGCTCAAGGGCCAACTGTATATTCTTAAATTTGGTATGCTTGGAGACATGGAAGTATTACTGTCACTTATCAATTGGATATCTATTGTATAATGTATAAGCTTCATCCAAACACTAACACAATAGATTCTCCTCAATATAGAGGCATAGTTCTGGCACCTGGGTGGCTCAGTCTGTTAAGCATCTGCCTTCGGCTCAGGTCATGATCCCAAGGGTCCTGGGATTGAGTCCCACATCAGGGTCCCTGCTCAGCTAGGAGGCTGCTTCTCTCTCTCCTTCTGCCTGCCCCTCCCCCTGCTTATGCACGTGCTCTTGCTCGCTCTCTCTCTCTCTCTGTTAAATAAATAAATAAATAAATAAATAAATAAATAAATAATAAAATCTTTAAAAAATATAGAGACATAGGAATTATAGGTTATTTTAGTCTTCAAAGAATTTATAATCTAGGATATTGAAAAACATAAGATATTTTTCCCTTGTCATGCAAGCATTTCCTTGTCCTCTGTGAAAAGATAATTGGAAGAGGATATCCGTGGTACAAATACAATATGCTCAAAGACATAATATCCCCTGCATATTGGATCTTCTATCTGATATGGAACATATGGATATGACCTTCCCATGAGGGGAATTATTCCTAGCTGCTTTGTGGAGAAGTGATTGGGAGTTGGGCATGGTTTCTAGGTAAAAAGTGAAAACAACACCTACTAGAACATGGTTGTGCCTGCCTGGTGAATGTAAGCAATGGCTTGGAGTGGGGTGGGGTGGGGGGATGAAGATTGCTAGTTATGAAACATTTTGGAGGTAGAATTAGAACAATTTGTGTTTGTAAAAGACCTATAAAATGAGTGAAGGGGAGGGATTCCCAAGTTTAGGTTTTGAAAATCATGAAGATGGTGATACATTTTATTGTCAATGAGACTACCAGAAGGTGAGCTAGTTGGGGACAGAAGTTATGAACCTGAGAGCCCGACATGAAGTCCACAAATAATGAACTCAAGTAAAAGATTTGCTACCCCATTTAGGTCTTAGAGGAGAGGTCTGGATGAAGATGTATGTCAGGGAATTACCAGCATATATGAATGGATTTTTGAGGTTAAGAATAAGTAAGTAAGTTTAAAGAAGGAGTACATATAGATGTAAGAAAGAGCCTGGGAATGAGCCATGAGGACTCCAGGATGTAAATGCTACATAAAGAAAGAGAAACCAGCAAAGGAGTGGCATGTGAGTTAAAAGAAACTAGAAATGTACTGAAAAGAGGAGTGGTCAACACATTGAAGGCATTGTTTAGTGGGAAAATTTGGGGGGGGGGGAAATTATCTATAACTGATACACCTTGCCGGTACAGTTTGCATCACATATTTCTATGGACAGAAAAGAACAAATAGAAGCAAAATTCTTGCAGTCCTGCCCCCCACCAACACATGGCATTAGGGTTCATTGCTGTAGGGCCTCCTTGGCCATGGGAACAAATAAAAGGAAATTACTAACATTTTGTATGAACACTTGTTTTTCAATATGTTAGCACTTTTAAAGTTAGTAGTACTTTTATATTAAAAATCCACCACATCAAAAACTAATGATGTATTGTATGGTGACTAACATAACATAGTAAAATTAAAAAAAAAAAGAATCACTTCAAAAAAAATTTCTTTATTGGTATTTTTTTAATTGAAGCATAACTGACATCATATTAGTTTTGGATATACAACATAATGATTCAATATTTGTATATATTGCAAAATTATCACCACGATAAGTCTGGTTAACATCCATCACCATATATAGTTATGGAACTGCTTTATCTTATGATGAGAAATTTTAAGATCTACTTTCTTAGCAACTCTCAGATATACAATACAGTATTATCAACTATAGTCACCGTGCTATACATTACATCTCCAAGACTTATTTATTTTGTAACTGGATGTTTGTACCTTTTGACACCTTTATCCATTTCCCCCACCCTCCACCTCCCATCTCTGGCAAACACCAATTCATTCTCTGTATCTATGAGCGTGTTTTGGGTTTGTTTGTTTGTTTTTTTTAATTCCACATATAAGTGAGATCATATGGTATTTGTCTTTCTCTGTCTGACTTATTTCACTTAGTATGATGCCCTCAAGGTCCATCCATGTTTTTACAAATGACAAGGATACATTCTTTTTTATGGCTAAATAATATTCCATTGTGTGTATTTGTGTGTGTGTGTGTGTGTGTGTGTATCACATTTTCTTTATCCGTTCACCCATTGATGGACACTTAGGTCCATAACTTGGCTATTGTAAATAATGCTACAATAAATATGGGGGTGCTTATAAATGTTTTGAATTTAGTGTTTTTATTCCTTCATAGATACTCAGAAGTCAAATTCCTGGATCATATGGTAATTTTATTTTTAAATTTTTGAGAAACCTCCATGCTGTTTTTCATAATGGCTGCACCAATTTACATTCCCACCAACAGTACACAAGCATTCCCTTTTTTCCACATACTCGCCACCATTTGTTATCTTATGTCTTTTTGATGATGGCCATTCTAACAGGTGTGAGGTGATATCTCATTGTGGTTTTGATTTGCATTTCCCTGATGGTTAGTGAAGTTGAGCATCTTTTCATATACCTGTTGGCCATCTGCATGTCTGCTTTGCAAAAATGTCCAATCAGATCCTCTGCTCAATTTTTTTTTTAGTTGGATTGTATCGGTTTTCCAGTATTCAGTTGTATGAGTTCTATATATATTGTGGATATTAATTCTGTACCAAATATATGATAGGCAAATTTTTCTCCCATTTAGTATGCTGCTTTTTCATTTTGTTGATGGTTTCCTTTGCTGTGCAGAAACTTTTTAGTGGGATGTAATGTCACTTGTTTATTACTGTTTTTGTTGCCTTTGTTTCTGGTGTCACATCCAAAATTCATCACCAAGACCAATGTCAAGGAGTTACTCACCTACATTTTCTTCTAAGAGTTATATTGTTTCTGGTCTTACATTCAAATCTTCAAGTCATTTTGAGTTAATTATGTTTATGGTTTAAGATAGTGGTCCAGTTTCATTCTTTTGCATATGGCTGCCCAGTTTTCCCACACCACTTATTAAAGAGACTGTCCTTTCCCCATTATATATTCCTGTCAACTTTGTCATAGTTTAATTGACAATATAGCATGGGTTTATTTCTGGGCTCTCTATTCTGTGTTACTGATCTGTGTGTCTGTTTTTTGCCAATACCATACTGTTCTGAACATAGTTTTGTAATAGAGATTGAAATCAGGGAGTGTGATACCTCCAGCTTTGTGTTCTTTCTCAAAATTGCATTGGCTATTCAGGGTCTTTTGTGGTTCCAAACAAATTTTAGGATTGTTTTTTCTATTTCTGTGTAAAATGCCATTGGACTTTTGATAGGGATTACGTTGACTCTGTAGATTGTTTTGGGTTATTCAGACACTTTAATGATATTCTTTCTTCCAATCCATAAGCATGCAATATCTTTCCATTTATTTCTGTCTTCAATTTCTTTCATCAATGTCTTACAATTTTCAATGTACAGATCTTTCACCTATTTGGTTAAATTTATTCCTAGGTATTTCATTTTTTCAGTGCAGTTGTGATTGGAATTGTTTTCTTTACTTCTCTTTCTGATAGTTTGCTATTAGTGTATAGAAACACAACAGATTTTTATACACTGGTTTTGTATTTTGCAACTTTCTATAATTCATTTATTAGTTCTACAAGTTTTTTGGTGGAGTCTTTAGGATTTTTATATGTAATATCATGTCATCTGCAAATGACAGCTTTACTTCTTCCTTTCTGATTGATTGCCATTGATTTGTTTGTTCATTTAATTAATTAATTAATTTACCTACTTGCTCTGATTAGGACTTCCAAAACTATGTGGAATGAATGTGGCAAGAGTGGGCATCCTTGCCTTGTTCCTGACCTTAGAGGAAGAGCTGCCAGCTTCTCATCAGTGAGTATGACCTTAGCTGTAAGTTTGTCATATATGGCCTTTATTAAGGTGAGGTATATTCCCTCTATATCCAGTTTAAGAGTTTTTATATTAAATAAATGTTGGATTTTGTCATATGCTTCTTCTGCATCTATTGAGATGATCATATGATTTTAATCCTTCCTATTTGTTAATTTGGTGCATCATATTGGTTGATTTACAGATGTTGAAACATACTTGTATCCCTGGGATAAATCCTTCTTGATCAAGATATATGATCCTTTTAATGTATTGTTGAATTTGGTTTGCTAATATTTTGTTAAGGATTTTTGCATCTACTTTCATCAGAGATATTGGCCTTTAGTTTTGTTTTCTTGTGGTGTCCTTGTCTGGTTTTGGTATCAGAGTAATACTGGTCTTGTAAAATAATTTTGGAAGTGTTCCATCCTCTTTTATTTTTTGGAAGAGTTAAAGAAGGGTGTGTATTAATTCCTCTTTGAGTGTTTGCTAGAATTGACCAGTGATGCCACCTGGATCTGGACTTTGGTTTTTTGATTACTGATTCAATCTCCTTACCAGTAATTGATCTGTTCAGATTTTCTATTTCTTCATGATTCAATATTGATAGGTTGTATGTTTCTAGTAATTTATCCATTCTTTCTAACTTGTCCAATTTGCTGGCATATAATAGTTCATAGCAGCTCTTAGTTGTTTTGTATTTCTTTGATATCAGTTGTAATATCTCATCTTTCATTTCTCATTTATTTGAGGCCTTTATTTTTCTTGGTGAATCTAGCTAAAAGTTTGTCTTCTCAAAGAATGAGCTCTTAGTTACACTGAGGTTTTCTATTGTCTCCTTAATCTCTAGTTCATTTATTTGCACTCTGATTTTTATTGTTTCCTTTATTCTCCTAACTTTTGGCTTCATTTGTTCTTCTCTTTCTAGTTTCTTTTTTTAAATATTTTATTTATTTATTTGATAGAGAGAGACACAGAGAGAGAGGGAACACAAGCAGGGGGAGTAGGAGAGGGAGAAGCGGGCTTCCCATTGAGCAGGGAGCCCAATGCAGGGCTCGATCCCAGGACCCTGGGATCATGACCTGAGCCGAAGGCAGAAGCTTAATGACTGAGCCACCCAGGCGCCTCTCTTTCTAGTTTCTTGAGGTGTAAAATTAGGTTGTTTGAGATTTTTAGTTCTAGAAGTAGGCATTTATTGTTATGAACTTCCCTCTCAGAACTGCTTTTGCTACATCCCATGAGTTCTAGTATGTTGTATTTCCATTTTCATTTGTCTCAAGGTATTTTTTGTTTTCTCTTTTGATTTTTGCACTGGCCCATTGGTTGTTCAGTACTATGTTGTTCAATCTCTACATATTCATGAATTTTCCAAATTTTTGTAATTGATTTCTAGTTTTATACCATACTTGTGGTTAGAAAATATGGTTGATATGATTTCAATATTCTTAAATTTGTTAAGACTTGTTTTGTGGCCTAACATATGTTGTATCCTGGGTAATATTCCAAGAGCACTTGAGAAATATATATATTCTTTTGCTTTTGGATGGAATGTTTTATATATATTTGTTAAGTCCATATGGTCTAACATTTAAGGCCAGTATTTCCTTATAGATTTTTTTTTTGTCTGGATGATCTATCTACTGATGTAAGTGGGGTGTTAAAATTGTCCACTATTATTGTAGTGCTGATACTCACTTGAAGTTTGTTAATATTTGCTTTATATATTTAGGTGTTCATATTGGTATTCTTTTTAAAGATTTTATTTATTTATTTCACAGAGAGAGACACAGTGAGAGAAGGAACACAAGCAGGAGGAGTGGGAGAGGGAGAAGCAGGTTTCTCGCTGAGCAGGAATGCCATTAGTATCTCCATGACCTGAGCCGAAGGAAGACACTTAATGACTGAGCCACCCTGGTGACCCTGTATTGGTATTTTTTAAGGACAGAATTTTCTAATCTTTTGGGCACTGTCACAATGCTTCCTTTGCTAAAACAAACAAATCCCACCTTAACTTCTTGTCCCACCAAGATGGAATAACCCCATTTCTTTCAGGTCTTCCCATTTATAACTAAAAATGTTGAAACTGATACATCAGATGAGGATAGGAATAGGCTGAAAGGTGGAAAAAAGAAGATGGACCGAATTTGAGGAGCAACATGAACTTGAATTCCTTGAGTTTCCTTGTCACACCCATATGTCCTGGACAGGGGGCTACAGAGCTTCCAGCTGAAACTACCAATAGACAAAGACAAAACACCTCCAAAAAAAGAGTCTGTTCAAAGGGCTTGGAAAAGATGGTCTAACAACAGAGAACTTTTTTGTTTATGTCTGCCTTCTCCAGCCAAACACCAACAGTAAACCACATATTCCCACATGGTTTTAGTGGGACTGAGAAGAAAGCGCTCTTCCTCCTGATTCTCCTGACAGAGCAGGGTACTAGATGCCTCTGCCAGTGTGTTGGTGGGGCTGGGAAGTGCTATCTTTCTCTTTGGTCTGGTAAAAACAGGCAGTGCTCTGATAATCTAGCCAAAGGAGTATCAGCAGAGTGTGGGAGCCTGCAGCAAAGAGACATACTCAGGCTGTATGAGGTACTAGGCTTCTCACACTTCTCATGTCAGCAAAACCTTTGGGGGAGCTGAGCTTCTGTCCCAGCCCTGCAACAACAAAGTGAAGTGGCTTATGCTAGGCCCTTCCCCCTTCCTGGTGGCAGCTAGGCTCAAAGAGAAGTTATTCTTCATTAGAGCCAATGAGATGGTGTTGGTTGATGCTGTTTTCATCCAGAAGATGTCCAGCAGAATGGAGGAGGGAGATTAACTTCCACACACTTGTCTGCACTAAGGCAGCAGGAGTCTGTCCTCCATTCTGCTACGGTGATGTTGGCAAGGTCCAGTGGGAAACTGAAAATACACACCCACTGATCCTCACACTATAACTCAACAGAGATACTGCTCAAAAAGGGTTTAAATAACATCAGGATTCTCTCTCTTTTTTAAAAAATATTTTATTTATTTGACAGAGAGAGACACAGCAAGAGAGGGAACACAAGCAGGGGGAGTGGGAGAGGTAGAAGCAGGCCTCCCACCAAGCAGGGAGCCCGATGTGGGGCTCAATCCTAGGACCCTGAGATCATGATCTGAGCTGAAGGCAGATACTTAATGACTGAGCCACCCAGGTGCCCCAACATCAGGATTCTCTTAACATAATATTCAGTATGTCCAAATCACTTATCTGGCAAGGACTAGTATCTATTATATATAAAGAATCCTCAAAACTTAATAATCAAGAATCACCAATACACTGAAAATGCACTCATCTTACCAAGAACCAGGAAAACTACAACATGAATGAGAAAAGATAATCAACTGATACCAACATCAAGATGAATCAGATGATAGAATTCCAACAAAGATTTTTAAACAGCTATAAAAAAGCTTCAACAAGAAGCAAAGTTTTGTATGCTTCCAAAGTTAAGTTGCATCAATTCAAACTACATTACTAGAAGCTTAAGATGTTAATTATAATTTTCAGGATAACTACTAAGAAAATACATTTTAAAGTATACAGAAAAGGAAAAAAAGGAAGGAATCAAAATGGTACACAAGAAAAAAAAATCATTTAAACACAAAAGAGGACAGCAATGGGGGATGTGAGAAACAAAAAGATATGACAATTATATGGGGCACCCGGGTGACTCAGATGTTAGGCTTCTGCCTTCAGCTCAGGTCATTATCCCAGAGTCCTGGGATCAGGCCCCGCATAGGGCTCCCTTCTCAGTGGGAAGCCTGCTTCTCCCTCTCCCTCTGCCCCTGCTTGTGTTCCTTCTCTCACTGTGTCTCTTTCTGTCAAATAAATAAAATCTTTAAAAAAAAAAGATATGACAATTATGAAACAAAACAAAATGGCAAAAATAAGTGCTGTATGAATCAGGGCCCTCCAGAAAAACAGAAACAACAGAAGCTATATCTATAAAGAGATTTATAAGAAATTGGCTCATGCAATTTTCTAGACTGAGAAGCCCTAAGATCTGCAGACAAAGCATGAGAGACTATGGACTCTGAGAAACAAACTGAAGGTTCTAGAGGGGAGGGGGGTGGGGGGATGGGTTAGCCTGATGATGGGTATTAAGGAGGGCATGTACTGCATGGAGCACTGGGTGTTATACACAAACAATGAATCATGGAACACTACATCAAAAACTAATGATGTAATGTATGGTGATTAACATATAAAAAAAAAAGATCTGCAGTCAGCACAAACTCGAGCTTCAGGAGAGCTGATGGTATAGATTCTGGGATGAAAGGCAGCCAACTCACAACCCAAGAGGAGCCGGTGTTTCAGTTGGAGTCGGAAGACAGGAAAAGACCAATTTATGCAAGAATTATTTTTTGAAATTTACTATCTTGTCGAGTAATTTGTGAGACATGCTGAAGGCTACATAAAATTCAATGTTGAGAAACATGTAACCAGGATTTTTTATAAAAAGTCATGCAGCATCTTAAAATAATAGCAACACTCCCCCAAACAGCTTCCAGTGACATCTATACAAAGGAAGAAAATGAAAATTATTTTTCTCACCTTATCTTCTAGGTTTTCTCATAATGCACTTTTATTTTAAGCTTAGCTAATGCAAATAAGTGATTCACTGTTGAAAGGCTCACAAATATCCTTCATAAAATACTGCACTGATTTAGTATGAATCCTCTCAGCAATGTCTTCTCCCACCATGACTGAGTCTATTAAAAGTTGTTCAGGCTGACCTCTTACAAAGAAAATTACTAGGGAAGTAAGTCCCTGTGATAATTCATGTCTCTACGCATTTCTGAGAACTGTCATTTTCTCAGGCAAGAAAAAGGTATCCTGTCATCTAACAGGAACTTCCTATCTGAGAAGTGATTTCACAGCCTTTCTTTTCACAAATGTGCTAATAGTGGCTGGTCCCTGTGCACATTCTTAAATGTTTTAATTGCAGACAAATGATGAAAGGACATGATTTTCTTGTTTCCTTTTTCCAGAATGATTGGCACCAGTAACACATCCTGAAATAAGTGTATGTCTACAGGGTTACTGCAGGTTCATTCCTACCCATATGAAAGTCACTTGGATTTGCTCTGATTTCCAGTAACTTCCTTTAGATAAATGCCTGGAGATAAGCACCTGTAGACCTAGGTATGGTCTACATGGGAGTAGATATGATCAGTAACTTTGTCTTCCAGTGAACTCTGCCAGCCACCTCTACCTGCCCCTACTCTGACTCTAATCTGCACTGAAATCATGCTTTATGGTAAACAGAATTCAATTCCATAATTGTGCTCATGTTTAATCTTGTATTTAACAAAGAACTCTAATTTCTACAAATGAAATCCACATTATGAAAGTGGAAATACCTGTATCAGAAAAGATAATAATACTGGAAAACAAAGTGTGAGATTTTCTGACCTAGATCCTTTTGTTGTTATGATACGAACTAGAATGCCCAGTGGCCCCTCCACCTGCAAACTGGTGTTGATCAAAGGGGTGAATATAGCCAGTTGCTTCCATATTCTACCCCATTGTCGCCAGCCCTCCCAGCTGCCTTCCTTGTCAATTCTCTCAGTGGGTGCCACATGCATCAGCATCATTGTCCTGTCAAACTAATGAGAAAATTATCTCATAACCTCTGCCTGAGACAGGAAAATCAAGAGGATATCATCAACATCAGTCCTTTTAGACAGACACAGATTAAATAACTTAGTCAAAGATATAAAGTTCATCACAAGTGATGGAGGAATTCCAGAAACCAATTTGCCTGCCTCTTCACATTGTGTTCTTCTCAATTATGCCTGGTCTTAGCTGATAGCATCTTCTTTATTTCTCATGTTGTTATTTACTTTTCACTTTTCTTATTTCTAAACACACATATTTTATAGTTTCTGTCCATATTACTTTCATTATCTGTAATTGTTAGGACACAACGTTCTGTTATTTGTAGTTTGTGTTGATTCTTACTCACTGTAGCATGTGTACCCGTGTTTTATAATTTTGGATTGTGAATACATTTCCAGTAGGGTTGTACTTGTAGAATAGCATGCTACCTAGATTTAAAAAGTATGGCTCCAAATAAATTACTTATTTGCTTTTGTAGGCACCTCACTGGCTATTATGTTACTTTTTCATTTGGGAGATTTAGGATCATAAGATAATATAAACTCAAACTTTAAACCCATTTTTATGGGAGACCTGTGATTACAGACTTTTAGGGAGAGTATGGATAGCTTTATTGCACCGAGCCCATATAATGATAAACAATCTTTCACATTTTCTCCTTTCATCAATGAGCAATTTCTTTTTACTTAAGACTTCCACTTGAAGGCCAAGGCTTAATGCGAGGTTCTCAGTTCCAGTCCCCCATCTTGACTGTGTACATAATTTTCTTTTAATGGCTTCCTGGTTATGGAAATGATGAAATTTCCAGGGCAGCTGTGCTGGGTAACTGCTGACCATTGTTTGTCATTTTCTCCTTGCTTTGGGTCCTTGGGAATTTCTTTTACTTTCTTACAAGTTCAGCTCTGCCTTTAAAAGTATATTTGCTGGGGGTGCCGGGGTGGCTCAGTTGGTTAAGCGTCTGACTCTTGATTTCAGCTCAGGTAGTCCGATCCAGCCCATGTTGGGCCCCATGGTCAGTGTGGAGCCTGCTTAGGACTCTGTCTCCCTCTCTCTGCCCCTCCCACATCCCTCTCTAAAATAAATAAGTAAATCTTTAAAAAAAATAAAATAAAAGTATATTTGCTGCATCGCATCCAGCATTTCTAGGTGTCTTGATAGCAGGAATATTTCAGATTACCTAACTGGCCAACTTACTTATGTAGTGATCCTACCATTCTCCCCCACCTCTCCCTGCCACACACACACACACACACACACACACACACACACACACCATGGACCCACACTGTTGTGCCTTTACTCTGTGTTTTTTGATGGTAAGGTATCCCAGAAATAGTTTCTATTTACTCAATGATCAATCATTCCTCTTAGACATTATTTAGACAGCTCCTCCTTCTGTATATATTTCCATTTTATAGCTCACTGATACCTCCTCCAGAGGAATGGCAGAGAAAGGAATGAGATAAACACTGACAAGTCTCATTCTATCAGAAATAGTAAAAAAAAAAAAAAAAAGTAGCAGAACTCTTAACAACAGCTTGCCAAATTATCTGAAGATCAAATCATCTGGTTTCTCTATTTTTAGCTATAAATTGTTTAGAAATCACTAAGTCTCTTTAGCATAGGTAAGTCTTTCATTATGCTGTGTCTCTCTCTATTCTGTTCATTGCACCTGTCCAAGAAAAAAAGTCTCATTAGTGGACGCATAAGAGTAGCAAGCAGATTATCTTTGTTTTTCATGCATTGAGGGGAGGAAAAGCCACTGTTAACCTGAATTGCAAAGGTGTGCCTGGCCTTAATAGACCTGTAGAAATAAGGAAGTCCTTTTGCACTCTATAAAGTGACTGAGCCGGGGGGAAACGGCAGGGCACATGGCATGTGGTTGCACTCAGAATGTGTCATTAAAAAATAAATTTTCTCCTCAGGAAAGGTGAGCCCTGACCCTGATGGGCCCTGCTCCACACAGGTATAATCAGAGGGTTATAGAGGTCTGTGCTACAGAAGGAGAGACAAAACTCATCATGTTTCAGTCATAAAGAGCTTGGTTCTGTTATTTAGTTAACAAAAGGCTGCCTGTGTCATCTCCTGGCAGGTTCCTGAGAATCTTTGATTGTATTTTCATCCCACCTCTCCCTTTTCTCAGTACCATCAGTCCCTCTTCTAAACTTATGTATTCAACATTACCCCTCCTAGTCTTATAAACATCTCCTGGAATTTTAGGGCTTTTTATTTTGCTTTATTTTCTGATTTTTTTTATTTATTTCTCAAAATAGCTCTGGAAGTTCTAAATCCATGCCTGTGTTTTTCATTCAGATTTCTTTTTTATTTAATTTTAACCGTAAGCACCCCAGGCAATTCTGATGCAGATGGATCTCTAAAACAGTCTTTGAGAAACATTGCATTTCTACATGTCTACCTTGAAATAAAAATATCATTTTTAATTAAAAAAATTAACAAATTAACCAAAGCACTTCTTACTGTAAAATAATCATGAAATGTCACAAAGAGTATCATAACTGGTGACTGAAGGAGAAAGTATTGAAGTTCTGCATCTGGCTGAGTTATGATGAGAAACAAATTGCAGTTTTCTCCTCAGTATTAACTTGAAGTCACTGCCCAGAAGGCATTTCTAATATAATCACTGATTTCTAATATATTATATATATATCAGACTTCCCCTTGGATTGACAGGGAGTCAGGGATGGGACAGTTCAACCTTGTGAAGGAAATTCCAAGCAGCTTGGTTATAACCTCCATGTGATCCTCAGGAAAATAATTGTGATATTTACTACACGCCTAGAATGAGTTGAAGTTGTAGATAAAAAAACAATAATCATTACTGATCACGTGATATGTACCAAGGAGTATATTATATACTTTATCTCATTTACTGTTCACCACAGAACAAATAGCAATATCCTTGTTTTATAGATAATGACCATTAACAATTGTAAAACCCTCCATGTTCCATGTATTAACCCATTTATCCTTCATGACAACCGCATGGCATATTCTATTACTATCTCCATATTTCCAGGTAGGAAACCAAGGCCCAGAGAGGTTCAGCAACCTTCCCAAGGTTACAGAGCTAATAAATGGGGGAGGGCAGAGGGAGGGATTCAAACTCAAGCTCTATCTAGCTCCAGATTCTGTCTCTAGCTTCTGGAGTGGTTGTTCTCAAACTTAAGACTATGCTGTATCAGAAGTGAAGGGCCTGAGAAAGCACACAATGCTACTCTTCGTGCTGGGGTTTCTGATGCACGAGGCTTGGGTTGTGCCTGGGAATCTGCATTCCTAACAAGTTTTTAGATGACCCCGGTGCTGTTCCTCCAAGACCGACACTTTGAGAACCTCTCTACTAGACTACATTGTTTATCAGATTTTTTAAACCTGCCTTCTGAATTCTAGAGTGAAGGTGTAACTAGCTGAAATGACTTCTGACAATAAACACTTCCCAGGTTAGGATCACAGTCTTCCACAGGCCAGCCCTGCCTTCAGACCCGAGTCACCAGCTTGAGGTTCTCAGGGCCAACCTCACTTCTGACCAACAGGCTACAAATTTGAGGGTTCCCAATCACTGATGTCCAATGATTCACTAGAATGATACATGGGACTTTTTGTTACAGGGAAAAGGATTCAGTGTAGGACCATTCAAGAGAAGAGATGCTTACATTGAGGTCTGGGAAGCCCTGAACACAAAGCTTCTAATGTCCTCTTCCCAAGGAATCAGTACATATCACCTTCCTAGCACACCAATGTGAACAATACCAAAGAGTTTTATCAACCAAGGAAGCTCACCCGAGCTTTGTTGTCCAGAGTTTTGGGGTTTAATTATGTAAGTATGATTGATTGAATTATTGAATGATTGTACTGTTTCTTCAGCCCCTGCCTTTCCCCTGAGGTTGGGCTGCTATCATGTGGCTCAAAACCCCAGCCCTCAAATCACATAGCCCAACTTTCCAGCTGACCCAGCCCCTTCCTCAGGCACTTCCTGCAAATAAGCTACCAGGGTCCACCATGAATAACAGACATTTCTGTTGCTCAGTAAACTCCAAGGATTTAGAGGCTACCTCTCTCCCAGGAACAGAGGACTGAGGCCAGCCAGTCTTTATTTTACAAAACTAGCCAAAGTCAGACCTTTGGCCACAAGCTGAAGTCGCCCAAAGTTAAAACATGTTAAGTGCCGTGGGAATGACTTGAACCTGTGTTTCTCAGACATAAAGGCTGGGTTCATAGTTGTTATATTTTCTAATTCCTGTTATCTTTTTATTGTAGTGAAAAATGTGTCATAAGTTATTAACAAAGTAGGTGATGTTGAGAGTCTGGATGGCGAGGGAAGGGCAAATTTGGAGAATTATAAATTGCCCCTGCCAAGGCTTATGCTGAATTTTCTTTTTTAAAGCATTTCTTTCCTGTCTACCTCAGAGGATAAACCTTTCTCACTGCCTTTTTCCCCACTATCTGGGCAGCTCTAACAACACTGAAACTGGTTAGCACATTACCTGCAATTTTAATTAATATCATTACCACCAGCAAATATCCTTCTTGCCCTTTTTTGCAGCACTGCTATATATAAGTCAAGTGAAGCCCATCTGTGCTGAGTGGGCCCTCCAAATATTGGTACAATAGATTCAAGAGCTAATTATGAGTGGCCTATATCTCAGAGTGGCAGCAAGCTTCTCCAGTGCAATTATTTTCCCTTTCAGTGCCATGATAAAATATAGATAAAATATAAGGAAGTAATAAAGCATAACATTTATTATGTACTTACTATGTCCCAGGCCCTGTACTTCATATATCTTACCTCATCCAAAGATCACAACCACCTCAGGTGGGAAGTACTATCATTGTCCTCATTTTCCAAACAAGGAAGCAAAAGCACAGACAGGTTAAGAAGATTGTCAAAGTTGCACATCTTGTAAATAGCAGAACCAGGACATGAACCCACGTGGCATGGTCTGGAACCCACATTCTTAACCACGGTGTCTACCCTCTACACTAATATCAAGATCCCTATGCTTCCATTAGCTCCACAAACTAATTCTCTTCATATTTGTGCTGCATTGTTTCACTTATTATATTCTCTGTGGTGAGGAGGAGTCTATATAGAAAAGCAGTGGCAGGTGAAGAATGCAAAAAGAGAATCTGTCTGCTGATGTTTCTGGGAGCTAATATGGGTACAGTGTGTCTGCCATTACACAGGTGGGGAGGCAAGGTCAGATCCCTACGGTCAGTCCTAGACAGTAAATGCCAAGAGGACAGCAGCTGAACTATGTCCATCTCATCTGCTCCTTTTTCCAAAGAGCCAGACACAGTGCCTGTGAAGACAGACTTTGTTTTGATTACAAACAACATCATGAGCTGTGATGTTCGCCATGATACATGGCTGTCGTCTTTCTCATCTGCTGCAATGAGAAAATACCAGATGGGGGTGGGGGAGGGTGGGGAGTCTCACCAGCAGAAACTTACTTTCACAGTGCTGCAGGCTGAAAGTCTAAGACTGAGGTGCCACCTGACTGGTTCCTGGTGTGACCCTCTTCATGGCCTGTGGGAATGACTGCCTTCCTGTTACGTGGGGAGAGAGAGAGAGAGCGAGCAAACTTTCTGATATCTCTTCGTCTAAGGGCACTAATCCCATCCCGACTGACACCATCACACTGAGGGTTAGGGAATTTGACGTGGGGTCAGATTCCATCCCTAGCATGGTACTTTTATGTAACCTTTGTCCAGTGATTCCATATTCCCAGTGAGATGTGTACACCAAGGCTACAGTGTGGCTGTCACAGAAGACATGAAATAGGGGGTGTCCACCCCAGCTGCTGTGACAGACGAGGCATCCAAAAGCTACAGGCAGCCTCCCTGCCAGGAGCCTCTGTCTGCGTCCTCCCTCTGTGGCCTAAGGATGGTCAGATGGTCATTTAAATGCTCAGTGCCTCTTACGGGGAGAAGCTTTGATTTGGGCTTTGCTCTGGGAAGTTACTGGAATATATTAGTGTGTTGATAGGGAATATGCTGAAACCTGTCAAGAAACTCTACCCTGGGAAGTTTGATAAGGAGGCTGAATATAAGATGTAGCTCCTTGGAACTCTTGGGGAAAACACTAATGTGTTCATGGCTTATAAGGAAATCGTGCACAGCCACAGAGGGGTTTTATTAGCGGCCAAGCCTGCCAGGTAACTTTTTTTTTAAACAATCCTGAACCTGTGTTTATATTATCAAGTCATGATTCTTCTAACAACGGCACTTTATTAACTATTTATTTGAGTCTTCTGCATTAAGAATTCACTTTTGGCCTGTCAGCCCATGCCCATCCTGAGTTTGCCTTATCAAAATGTGAAGATGTCAGAAAAATGAAATGCTGGCACACTGATAATTAACATAAAGCTCTTGAAAAGCATTCGCTAATGGGGAAGTTCAGTAAATACAGCATGTGTTTTCTTTAAATACAGCAATCTGACAGTCACGTGCTCTATTCACTTGGTATCAACAGCATCCAAGTGTTTGAGATAAGGCAAAGGATTCCATTAACACAGAGAGAGGGAATCTGGTCCCATCACACCCACTCCCTCCTGGCAGGAAATCTGCAGAGGCTTCCCAATCAGGCCATGTCTCGGTGGCATGGTCAATGTGTCTGGCAGCTGAGCCATGCCCTCACATGGCCCTTGGCACTGCTTAATGCACTCACACCCTGTTGGACTCGCTGCCGGCTGGGTAACTGACCAGCGCTCACAACTCAAGTCAGATGCCCTATGCCAAAATAGCTGTGTGTTGACTGGTGAATACACACTTCTAGTTTGTTAATTACAGGTCACTTGCTTTAGCCAGTGTCATGTACAGTTATGTCATTCATCTCAGTCAAAACAGTGGGCTGAGTTACATTCTGAAGCATAGCCCCGTGTTTAATATTTAGAGAAGTCCCTATGACGAAAGCAGGTCATGAGTTGGCTATGTTAGCCATTAAAAGGAAGTTCCCCTCTTAATGTTAATTGTATCAGTTTCCAGATATAAACAACCAAGTGTCCTCACCGATGTATTTGATAAAAGTCAGGCCAGCTCTGGGATGGGTATAATTCATCCTGACAACCGTTAACCTTCTCAAAAAGGCACATACAATGATATGGCTTGTTAGTAAGTGTTACTTAAAATACATTTTCAGGCTTGCAGCTTCCTGAAATAATGGACCTTTGGTTTACACATAATACATATATAATTATGTGTTCACAAGAGTTCCTGGCATCTAGACTCCAATATGAAATGTCAATACTTGACATGGAGATGTGCAGAGTGAGAGGGGTGTTTGCCAGCTCCCAGGAGGACACACTGAAGCTTTAGCTCAGGGATACATTTCTGTGGGCTCACAGTTGTTCTTGCAAAGCACCTGACAAAGGGACAATTGTCCTGCGGAAACTCCATGTGGAGGTGTTCGCCCAGCTGAGATCAGCTGCAGGTAGGAGGTCTGTCCTCCAGGTTGGTGTCCAGAAGTGGCAGTCTGTGGGCTGCAACCTGGTCACAGCAGAACAATACACTTTGTGCAGCTCACCTGGGCCTCAAGCTTCTCGTGCAACCTGGAATGCAAAATAGAGGGCTTGGGCCCTATCATCTCAGCTATATCACCTACCTCCTAGAAATGTTGCCCTCACATGCAGCCTCTGATCACAGCAAATGCTGTCTATGTAGCTCAAGTCAAGAAGGAGGAGACCTGAAAACTGTGAGGAACCCACACACAGTCCTGACTCCTCATTTTCTGTGCCACAAGTAAGAGGCTAGTATATCTTTCATGTGATTCTCTGTCAGTGAGGGTGCCAAGCTGCTTGCTTCTAGAGGCAGAATGTGAGCATGGGAAGAAGAGAGAAGGAAGATGTTTCTGAGAAGGGAGGAATGGAAAAGAAGAGAGATAATTTATGGTGGGAAGCTTTAGCTTCTACAGAGGAGCCTAATTGTTACAAAGCCTTAGTGGGGGAAACTTTTAAAGATAAATGGTTTATTTAATTGAACTACACATAAAATCATGTCTGGAGTAGTCCTTATACATCTAGCTGAAGCTAGAGATCCAAGAGGAAAACAAGCACACAAAAAACATGTCCCTGGATGTCTATCGTGAAAGTGGGGAAATAAATTCTTCTATTCTGCCTATCAGAGTGGGTTAGAAGAATTTGGTCCTGGATATGTTTAAGAATAAAAAAAGAATTATAATTTCAAAGCTTCTGCAAGTTTTTCATATTGTTGCAAGTGGACAACATGTATTTTTAGACATACAAAGTAGGCCCAGAACATGAGTGTTTATAAGACACTATCTGATGCAGAGATAAGAGAAGGGAAGGAGGTGAGTCAGTAACATGGGGGTTACCAGGCACAGTGGAGAAAGGAGAGCCAGGGAGGAATGATGGGTAAGGATGAGTGAAGAACTTTCCAGAACAGTAGCATCAGGTTTCCATTGTAAGTTCTTTCTCTGGCTGTATCAGACTCCATCTGGCATTTTCCAAACCTTTGCCAAGAACCCACTACCACCATAGCACTGGGATAGAGATGCTGAGGGAGAAGGAAGCAGGGGGGTGAATGTCCAGCCTCCCAGGGAGCAGTGCAGAAAAATTCAGCACTTCTCCAACGTCCTCTCTACCCAACACCCCTCACCAGGTCCTCCAGCTCCTGGTCTCCTCTCGGCTTCTCAAACCCAGGACAGGGTCCTCTGCTCAGGAGTCTGATGTTTCCTGGACCTCTCAACATCCCAGGTTCCTCTCATATGTCACCTTCTCAACAGCACCCTACTGGAAGAGCCCACCTCAGCTCACTCCATGTCACCCGGTCTTATGCCATTATACCACTCGTCATTACCTGAAGTTTCTTTGTGTCTATGTTCTTTTTTATATTGCTCACCTCTGTACCAAAAGTGTCTAGTCTCATGCTCCATGGATATCTGCCAAATGAGTATATCCAGGAAGAAACATGACAGTCGAAAGCCAAAACTAGAATAAGAGCCTAGTGAGGTTACAGAGGCAGGCAACAGCAAGCAATAATTCAGCACAATTTAACCACTGTGAATATCCAGATGTTATATATAGGATGAAAATGCTATGGAAATCCATTAAAATATTAAAGAAAAGGCTGACCTCAGAAGACCAGAGGGCTTGGGGACACATGGGATGCATATCTTTCTTTTGTTTTAGACCTAGAGCCTTTTTTTTTTTAATTTTTGAGTAGACTCCACACTCAATGTGGGGCTTAAACTCACAACCCTGAGATCAAGAGTTTCATATTCTACTGACTGAGCCTGCCAGGTGACCCTAGACCTAGAGCCTTTTTATCTATCCAAGTCCTACTCAATTTCATCCAGTTCTTAATAAGAATGGCTATTTGCTTTTATTTTTATGTATGTATGGTTTCCTATAGTCACATTTATTTATTAATACTTGCATAGCACTTCTTATATGCCAGGCACTAAATACTTAATACTATTGTGTGCAGTCTTTATCATAACCCTATCAAGTAATTCCTATCATCATCCCTGCCTTATGGATGACAGAACAGATAAAAACAATATCTTGGCCAAGAACACAGGGCGAGGAAGTGGCAGAACAGGGTCCACACCAGGAAGTGTGGCTCCAGAGTATACGCTCGTAAGAATTTGGACACCTCTCCTATGGAATTATCCAAATGGCATCCAACCTCAAAGTGCATGATAATGTTAAAATGCATCCTCCCTTAAAGTACATCCCCAGAAGACACTCATCGCAGAAAAGTGCTGTGCATGAACAAGGCCCACACTCCTGAATATTCCATGCTGAAAGGGCTTCAGGATTCCAGGCAAGTCAATGATCCTAAAAAAAGTGATGGGTTGAATGTGGTGTGCAGTCTTAGGTGTATGTTTGTCAAACAAAACCTACAAATTGCTTCTGTTTTAATATGTGATGGAAATTGCTGAATATGTGTGACCCTCGGGGCTCTGACCAACATAATGTCTGCAGAGACTAATACCAAGGAAACCCCCAACGATGCCCTTAAAAGTAACACCATTAAAGTTAGTAAAGGGAACACATTTATTAAGTTGATGGCAGAGCTTAATTTAATGCTATCTAACTCTTTGACAAGACTATCAAGTCTCTTAACAGTGTTTTATCCTGCCATTAAATTGTTATAATTATTCAGTATTTGACCAGATGGCAAATAATTTCTAAAGTAAGACCAGGTGTTCAAGAAGCAGAGATAATCACAAAGCTGATGACTGTGGTGAAACTAATTTAAAATGCTGTCACTGTGGCACAGTGGTGCCTCCAGAAAGACTGACCAAAAAAAAAAAAAAGTAAGAAAAAAATCGATACTTCCTGAAAATGAAGCTAAATAAAGGCAGGCGTGAGAAAGGAGTATATAATTCCGCTGGTCCTAATGCTGAGTTTTATGTCAGTCAACAAATGCTTTCACAGGTGTAATGTCTATCTGAGCCTCAAAAAGGAGGGCTGGCAATAAACACTCAAAAGAGCTTAAAATTAACACCAGTGGCAGACAGTGCCAACCCAAATAACTATCAAGCTTCAATGCAACCTGACTTTTCTCACATCCTCATTTCAAGCATAGAAGCATGGATTTCATGGTCACAATTGGAAGTCACAGAGTTCTTAATTCATTTTCAAAGGAAGAGTTCCCACGAGGCAACCTTCCTAGCTTCCTATCCTTAGTCCCTGCAGGGATGACCTAAGCAATACTGGGATTGAACCAGAAGAGGGCTTGCTTTTTGATTGTCCAGAGTGACAAGAGTCCTTGGAAATATCGCATGATGCTCTGTTAGATGAAACTATTGGCAAACTATAGAGCACTTCACATTTTTGGTAAAGGATCATTTTAATAAGGCCATGGTTAGATTGGCTCCAAGGGCTGGCTCCAACCTGACCGGGTACTTGTCCAGCTCTGTGGATGTGGGTCCCTTGCCCAGAGACACACTTCAAAGGGCCCCATGCTCAGATCCAGTTCTCTGCTGTCACCATGCTGGAATTCTTAATAATTTTTTAACAAAAGACCCCACCTTTTCATTTGGCACTGAACCCTGCAAATTATGTAGCTGATCCTGATTGGGTGAGTTATTTAATCTCTCTGAATTACAGTTTCATTGTCTGTAAATTACAGAATAATTCTAGTACTTATCTCACAGAGATGATTTGAAGAAAAAATGAGGTAGTCAAACTCCTAGCACATAGTAAGCACTCAATAAAAGCTACTACAATTGAAGTTTGTCATTGTTATTTGTTGTTATTCTTAGTAGTAGTATTGTGAGTTTTTAAGGTAGAGGTAGCTAACTTGTCTCTCAAGAGCAATTGGCAAAGTCGATCACTCTCTCTTCCTAGAACCTTTGGCTACTTCCTTTCAGGACACCCCACCCCCCTGACTTTCTTCCTACATCTCTGGTCTCTCATTTTCAATCTCCTTTTCTGGTTCCTTCTCATTTCTTTAGCCTTTAAATATTGTAGGGCTTCAAGGCTTGTCCTTATTTCTTTGATATTTTCTTTTTTAAAAAGATATTTATCTATTTATTTATTTGAGAGAGAGAGTGTGTGTGTGGGGAGAGGGAAGAGGAGCAGTGTGGAAGGAAGAGGAAGAGTGAGAGAATCTCAAGCAAACTCCACAGTAAGTATGGAGCCCAATGCAGAGCTTGATCTCACAACCCTGAGATCATGACCTGAGCTGAAATCAAGAGTCAGACACTTAACCAACTGAGCCACCCAGGCACCCCTTTGCTATTTTCTATCTAAACCCATCCTAAATGGTCTTATCTAGTCAGGTTTTAAAAACCACATATGGTATGTCATGGGCTGAACTGTGCCCCCCCATTCATATGTTGAAATCAATCTCTGGTACCTCAGAATATGACCGTAGTTGGAGATAGGGTCTTTAAAGAGATAATTAAGTTAAACTGAGGTCATGAGGGTCAACAGATCAAGAAGTCTTGATCTTAGACTTCTAGCATCCAGAATTGTGAGAAAATGAATTTCTATTTCTAAGCCACACAGCCTCTGGTACTTTGCTATGGAAGCCCTAACAAGCCAATACAGCCCACAACTCTCAAATTTTTATCTCCAGCTCAGACATCTCTCCCAAAATCTAGATACATATTACTGTCTACCTGAAATCTCCACTTGCTGTCTGTTAGCCACCTCAAACTTAACATGGGTTCCTTAAACTTTGATCTGTACCTCTTCCCTATCTGAATTAATGACAATATCAGGCTTTCAGTTGGTTAGAACAAAAACCTTGGAATCATCCTTGGGTCTTCTCATTCTCCCATACTCTGCTTTGTGTCAGTCAGCAAATTCCACAGGATATGACCGCATACTGTATCCTGACCTCTTGGTACCACTTCTTCACTATCACTCACCTGGCTAATTCCATTTGTCCCCTCAGTCTAGTCTCATCACAGCAGTCTTAGATCATCTGAAAAATCTAAGGCAGATCATATAACTCCTATTTTCAGAATTCTGCAGTGGCTTTCCATCTCATTTAGAGCAAAAGCCTAACTCCTGATTGTGACCTTGAGGTCCACCACACTCCCATTATCTTTCTGACCTCAACCATCCTTGCTCAACCTGCATGGTGCCATTCCTCCAACACTCCACATATGTTTACGTACAAGGCATGTATACACTGTGTTCCCCTTGATATCCTCATGCCCTCCAGCACTTCCTTCTAGGTATTTACATAAAAATCAACTTCTGAATGGGGCCTTCCTGAAAGTGAGGACTAAATTTTAACCACTATCACCTAAACACTCCCATCTACTTTATTTTATATTTCCTCCCCAGCACTCACTATTTTCCAACAGACTATTTACTTATTATATTACTCATTGCCTTTCTCCTCTTGCATAATTCTAAGTTCCTTCAGGACAGGATTTTTGCTTGTTTTGTTTACTGTCCTATCCACAAGATCTAGTGTAGGATCTCGTACATACTACGTTGTCAATAAACACTTGTTGAAATAAATACTTGTAGATGAAAAATAGTAAAGGTACCTTCTTTTTTTGTCCTATACACTTAAACCACATTAGAAGTATAGTCAAACATGGGCATTAACATTATGCTTACATGATACCATTCACAACATACCGTCTCTCTTCTGGGCATGGTCAGTTTATTTTTTATGAAATTCTGTTGGCTTTTAAAAGATATGCTTTATTATCCAGAGAAAATGATGTATAATGAGTTATTCTGACCTTAAAAATTCAGTATCTTTTATTTATAATGCACATAGACTTAGTGTATGTCATTGTATCTATAACTAAGTACCAAACTATCTCAAAATTTAATTTTTATCACCCAAATCACAACAGGAGAGAGTTGGTTCTGCAGCAGCATAAAATGGGTAATTTTTCCTAGTCTTCAAATACAATTTAAATTGCCTGGATTTTCTCCTGAGCCTTCTCTGTGGCCAGCTCAGACTTCCTCTCGTGGCATCTATAGTCCAAGAAAGCAAAAAGGAAGACATGGCCTTTGGAGGTCTCAGCTTAGAAGGCTCTCAACATCCCATATCTTGTATTCTGTTGGTCCAAGCAAATCACAAGCTGGGCTCAGATCCAAGGAGGTAGAGGAACAGACTTTATCTTGAATAGGAGGTGGTGGATAGGGACCACAGGAACTTCTGGTCATACTGCAATTTACTATAGTCCACCATCTGTCCTAAATTATTCATGTTACTTCTGTCACAAAATGTTCATATCATCTCTGAGACTCCATAAGTCCCATCCCAATTATAGCATTCAACTCAAGTTGAGAATCTTTGCCCTGCAAAGATATGGATATGGAGGAAGTTCCTCAGGTGCAGTTCCTTAGATACATCCCATCTTGACTCAGAGCCTATGCACCAATTAGACATGTTATCAGCTCTCCATATGTGTAAGGAGTCAGGGAGAGGAAAACTACAGCAGGCATTCCCCTTCAAACTGGGGAGGAAGAGAAGCCCAAAGCTGCATTAGCTTATAGAAATTCTGAAGTGCAGCCCAGACACGTGGCCAGAGCCCACTTCTCTGGCCACAGGGAATGTTCCTTGAATGCTTCCAGTTCTGTTCCCTGAGAGTGACCCCCTTATACATCATTCCCCTGTGTTCTTTGGCTGTAGCCTCTGAGATATCGTTCTTATTCAAAAAATAATTATATGTTTGCAGTTGCAAAGCTTTCTCTCAGCTTCTTGCCCACGGAAAATTGGAAGTCCAGAGATCTCTTTACAGTTTTAAATGTTTCTGGACCTTTTTGTTCAAGCAATAAGGACTAGCACAAATATGCCTTTTTTTTTTTTTTACATTTTTCTAAATTTCTTTTGAAACTTATTAGTGTTGACTCCGTGCCCCAAAGCCACATCCACAACTCTTTGCAAGACTGATACCTGTTCTGGGCATGTCAGGTTATTGCAGGAAGCATATTTAAGATTCTTACAAGGCAGGAGCACCTGGGTAGCTCAGTCAGTTGAGCATATGACTCTTGATTTCCACTCAGGGCATGATTTCAGGATCATGAGATCTAGCCCTGCATCAGGCTCCACACTCAGTGGGGAGTCTGCCTGAGATTCTCTCTCTCCATCTCCCTTTGACCCTCCTTCCCCAGATCTCTCTCTCTCTCTCTAAAATAAATAATCTTTAAGAAAAAAAAAAGATTCTTACAAGCCATTTGTCTAGCTTAGCAGGCCTACTTGCCATGGACTTAAACCTGGCTAGGTCAGTGCTTCATAAAGCGTGGTCTTCAGACCAGCAGCATCACCTGAGAATTTGCTAGAAATGCAATTTTTCAGACCCCACTCTGAAACAACTTAATCAGAATCTCTTAGGAAAGAAAAGAGACCCTGTGTTTTAACAAGCTTTTCAGATAATTTTGAGGGACACTTACGTTTCAGAACCACTATTGTACATAAGGGTCTTACATCCACACCTTTGACTGGGTCCTTCTCAGAGAACATATTTTACAAGGATAATCATTTGCAAACTAGGCAAACTGGGGGTGAAAAGCAGTTTAATTTTCAAATCCAGCAAGTATCAGATACACTATACTCCCTCTAAATTCTACTTGCAAGCTGAAAATTTCCTTCTTTGATTTGTCTCTCTCATGCATTTAACAGACCACATGCAGGTAGAAGAACCTAACTGAGTTTTCAACATTCTGCCCAGAGAGCTGCTTAGCCAGATCTGCATGTTTTGTTAGGGACCTCTTCTACCATCTAAGTTCTTCTACAACTAAATGCCACAGGTTGCCCATTTTTAGCCTTCAGTAACAATTTTCTCACAGATTTTTCAGCCCCCATAATAGTTTGCCACTTATTTTTTTCTGTTCTGGTTAACAATTTCTTCACTATCTCTCTAGTCTTTGGTGTCCACCTTGACTACCGCTAAAGCAAAGGCCACATGTTTTCAGTGATTGGTACAGCAGCATCCTACTTTGAAGTACTAAATTCTGTATTCATTAACTCTTGCTGTGTGCCAACCACCCCAAAACTTAATGTTTAAAAAAATAACTTTGTATTTCTTCCCAGCTCTTCGGTTGGCAACTTGGGTACAGCTGAGCGAGCACCAGCAGATCTCTCAGGCACTTGGAGTCACTTGGCAGTCCTGCTGCTGGCTGGCTCAGAGCAGGTAGCCTCACTCATGCACTGACAGTAGGTTGGGGCTATGGGTGCAGGGGCTTCTCTTTCCCATGCTGTCTCAAGCAGGCTACACTGAGCTTTCTCACATGGCAACCAGGTACCAAGAGGGCAAAAATGGACACTTCAAAAACTCTTAGAGCTTCATAGCATCACTTCTGTTGCATTCCCTTGGCCACCACAAGTCGCAAGCTAAACCTAGATTCAAGGGAATAGAGAAAGGGACCACCTTTTGTGGAAAGGAGCAGGAAGATCACATTACAAGGGAGCCTACGTACAAAGACTAGAGAAACATGTAGCCATATTTTGCAGCACACCAATTATGCTTGGGAAAATTATTTACACAATAAGTTCAAAGCCAGTTTGAGTTAATGACCTTTCATATAACCTGGAACCTTGGTTTAACTACTGCAGTAGATTTTAATAATTCTCTAAACCAAGAGACCTATGAATAGCTTTATTAAAGGCATAATCTCAATGAATAATTATAAGCCAGTGTGTTATGGCACCAAACACGGCAAGAGGTGAACAAAGTGATACCAACGGTGACTTTCAAAATGGCAACTCCCAGCATTTCTTAGGGATCATATACCACTTGATTGATTGAAAATTGAAAGCCAAATAAAGTAAAGATAAGAGGGAGTTAAAAGAATATTGGTTAATATCCTGAAAAATATGATTAAATCAGAAGATGCACCTAATGAGACTGGAATTGCAAATATAATATGAAGAAGAATACATATATGTAGTCCCTGGAAATTATAGGATCTTCACATACTTTCACCTAAAATTAGAGGGGAACTAACCAGGAAGTGGTAGATTCCTACTTATTGGATAATGTGAGACACATGCCAGGGACACTATAACATAAAACCAGCAAATGAAATCAATTATAATGAAATGTGAAGAAAAGGGAACACCAAAGGAAAAAAAAAAAGAAGTATGAGAAGGAGAAAAAAGGGAGCTGGCAAAGAAAACAGAATGGAAAGAAGAAAGAACCTTTGGAACAATTTGCCAGGTCTATCCCAGTTGCAAGGAAGATCAGTTTGCTCCACAGACATATTCCAGTTTCCACCCTGAGCACACTCATGTGCATGTGGGTCTAGTAGCTTGAGAAATGCAACTTGGATCCATAAAGGTATTTCCATGTGAAGTACAGTCTCAGAGCTTCCTATGACCCCACATACTTACCCTTAAATATGGACAGACAAGAAATGGCAAAAACCTAACATTTCACCATTGCACTTGCCAAAACACAGCCAGAATGATGTTTCAGATGTACTTTTTTATTGTGTCAGTCCTCCCCTCCCAGGCAAGAACTGTTTCTCTTTGGTTCAGTCCTTTGTCCTGAGTCTGGACCAGAGCCTGACGGAGTAAACACTCCTTGTTCAATAAATGAACAAATAAATGAATGGAGCGTGCAAGTGTGTGGCAATCTGGTGAGTATGTATAACATTTGCTTAATTGTTTAATTCAAGAAATTACAAATTGTTATGTTAATTAAGTTATATTCATATCTATTCTCTCATCTGGATCCTGGAATAAATTCCCCTTTAACATAAGACTGAGAGTTAAAAATAGAAATGGAAGGAAAACTTTCAAACTCTTTCTATGAGGCCAGTATTACCTTGATCCCAAAACCAGACAAGGACCCCACCAAAATGGAGAATTACAGACCAATAGCCCTGATGAATATGGATGCCAAAATTCTCACCAAGATACTAGCCAATAGGATACAACAGTACATGAAAAGGACTATTCACCATGACCAAGTGGGATTTATTTCTGGGATGCAAGTGTAGTTCAACATCTGCAGATCAACCAATGTGATATACTGCATTAATAAAAGAAAGGACAAGAACCATATGATCCTCTCAATAGATGCAGAAAAAGCATTTGACAAAGTACAACATCCTTTCTTGATTAAAACTCTTCACAGTGTAGGGATAGAGGGAACATACTTCAATATCATAAAAGCCATATATGAAAAGCCCACAGTGAACACCATTCTCAATGGGGAAAAAATTGAGAGTCTTTCCCCTGAGGTCAGGAACAGGGCAGGGATGTCCACTATCATCACTGTTGTTCAACATAGTATTAGAAGTCCTGGCCTCAGCAATCAGACAACAAAAAGAAAAAAAAGGCATCTGAATTGGCAAAGAAGAAGTCAAACTCTCACTCTTCACAAATGACATGATAATCTATGTGGAAGACCCAAAAGACTCCACCCCAAAATTGCTAGAATTCATACAGGAATTCAGCAAAGTGGCAGGATATAAAATCAATGCATAGAAATCAGTTGTACTTCTATACACTAACAATGAGACAGAAGAAAGAGAAATTAAGGAGTCGATCCTGTTTACAATTGCACTAAAAACCATAAGATATCTAGGAATAAACCTAACCAAAGACGCAAAGGATCTGTACAAAGAAAACTATAGAAAACTCATGAAAGAAATTGAGGAAGACACAAAGAAATGGGAAAGCATTCTCTGCTCATGTATTAGAAGAACAAATATTGTTAATATGTCTATGCTACCTAGAGCAATCTATATATTCAAAGCAATCCCTATCAAAATACCAACAACATTTTTCACAGAGCTGGAACAAATAATCCTAAAATTTGTATGGAACCAGAAAAGACCCCAAATAGCCAAAGGAATGTTGAAAAAGAAAAACCAAAGCCGGTGGCATCACAATTCCAGACTTCAAGCTCTATTACAAAGCTGTAATCATCAAGACAGTATGGTACTGGCACAAAAACAGATCAATGGAACAGAATAGAGAGCCCAAATATGGACCCTCAACTCTGTGGTCAACTAATCTTTGACAAAGCAGGAAAGAATATCCAATGGAAAAAAGACAGTCTCTTCAACAAATGGTGCTGGAAAAATTGGACAGCCACATGGCAGAAGAATGAAACTAGACCATTTCCTCACACCATACACAAAAATAGACTCAAAATGGATGAAAGGCCTAAGTGTGAGACAGGAATCCATCAAAATCCTAGAGGAGAACACAGGCAGCAACCTCTGTGACCTCAGCTACAACTTCTTCCTAGACATGTCTCCAAATGCAAGGGGAAAAGGCAAAAATGAACTACTGGGACTTTATCAAGATAATAAGCTTTCGCACAGCAAGGGAAACAGTTGACAAAACCAAAAGACAACCAACAGAATGGGAGAAGGTATTTGCAAATGACATATCAGATAAAGGGCTAGTACCCAAAAATCTGTAAAGAACTTCTCAAACTCAACACCCAAAGAACAAATAATCCAGTCAAGAAATGGGCAGAAGACGTGAACAGAGATTTCTCCAAAGAAGATATCCAAATGGCCAACAGACACATGAAAAAATGCTCAGCATCACTAGGCATTAGGGAAATACAAATCAAAACCACAAAGAGATACCACCTCACGCCAGTCAGAATGGCTAAAATTAATGTCAGGAAATGACAGATCTTGGTGAGGATGCAGAGAAAGGGGAAGCCTCCTACATTGTTGGTGGGAAAGCAAGCTGGTGCAGCCACTCTAGAAAACAGTATGGAGGTTCCTCAAAAGATTGAAAATAGAGCTACCCTACGACCTAGCAATGCACTAGTAGGTATTTACCCGAAAGATACAAATATAGTGATCCAAAGGGGCACATGCACCCCAATGTTTAAAGCAGCAATATCCACAATAGCCAAGCTATGGAAAGTGCCTAGATGTCCATTGACAAGTAAATGGATGAAGAAGATGTGGTATATATATACAATGGAATACTACTCTGCCATCAGAAAAATGAAACTTTCCTATTTGCAATGATGTGGATGGAACTACAGGGTATTATGCTAAGCAAAATAAGTCAATCAGAGAAAGACAATTATCATACGATCTCCCTCATATGTAGAATTTAAGAAACAAAACAGAGGATTATAGGGGAAGAGAGGAAAACAATAAAACAAGATGAAATCAGAGAGGGAGACAAACCATGAGACTCTTAATCATAGGAAACAAATTGAGGGTTGCAGGAGGGAAGGGAGTTGAGGGATGAGGTAACTGGGTGATGGACATTAAGGAGGGCACATGATGTAATGAGCACTGGGTATTATATAAGACTGATGAATCACTGAACTCTACCTCTGAAACTAATAATATGCTATATGTTAATTAATGGAATTTTTAAAAAAGAGTTAAAATAATCCAAATCACCTAGTGTTTTTGAAATTCACAAAATATATTAGTCTTAGGGATAGTAATCTTTAGGATTTGGGAATGAGACATCAGAATTCCCTGAAATGCTCAGGAATTTCTAAATCATATTACACTGAATTTTTCACAAAACTTTATTTATCTTTCAAAATAATGATTGGTAACTATAATAACAAACAGTGAATAATTTTTCTGAAACTAAAAGTTTTAGAGGTTTTCTATTAAAAAGAGATAAGTAAATTGTTTATTATTATATATGGAGACAATATTATATATTTCAATGTATAAAAATTTCTATTTGATTTGAACATTTAATAATAGAAAACATCAAAATAAAATAATACTCACACAGAATAAACTTCAATAAAAAACATTCGGGGGTGCCTGGGTGGCTTAGTCTGTTAAGCTCTTGATTTGGCTCAGGTCATGATCTCAGGGTCATGAAATCCAGCCCAGCCTCAGGCTCTGCACTAAGCAGGGAGTCTGCTTGAGATTCTCTCTCTCTTCCTCTGCTCCTCCCCCCCCATCTTGTATGCTTGAACACATATACTCTCACTCTCTCTCTAAAATAAATAAATAAATGTTCTTTAAAAACATTTAAAACTGAAACATAATACCACAAATATTCAATATTTAAGTTATTTTTAAAATGAAATCTTAAAAAGCTAACCGTTCTGATAGTTTTGGCCTTGCTTCATCACAAATATTCCAAAACAAAACAAAATAAAAATGCCTATCTTTTGTTTTAATCATTTCTTTTTAAAGATGAAAATATTTTTATCTACTTGCTTTGATTTGGGTTTTGCCATTGGAATTGATATTGCTCTGGCTAATTCAGATTTTAGATCAGCTGCTGATTTTACATCACAGTATCACTCATCAGTCCCATTTGTTCTTTGCATTTCTTCTATTAAAGAACAAATACCTATGCTGAATATTTTAACATGAAAACACCAACAAACCTGGGTGTCATCTGAATAATGCAACATCCAGGTCCTCTAGCAAAGTCAGCAGCACTACACAGAATCAGAAGTTGAAATTGTCAATTTCGGGGCTCACTTCCTTTCAATACTTATCTCTTAGAATATCACTGTGTTGATTGTTAATTTTTAATTCCCACAGGAGAGTTATGTTACTTTTTTCATTTTTCTCATTTCTTGATTTTTTTTTTACAACTTGGAGTTCTGAAAAACATAAATTTCCTGAGAAATACTAAGAAGAAATTTTCCCTTAGAAACACTACATTCACTTTGCCATATGCTGTTCTATAAAAAATCTGGAAATCTTGACTTTGTGCTTTGAAACAATTATCCGGGGCGGGGTGGGGGTGTTTTTTTCTCTGTAATTCATATGAGGCTATTCTGGAATAAAATAAAGACCCATATTCTTTTGGATAAGATTAAATATCTGTTATCTGGTATTTTATTTTCTCTCCAAGCTGCACCTTGCTTTGTAGAGATGAAGTCAATTTTATGCCTTAATCTCAAATTGTTCAGATGTCTGCAAAGGTGCAGTCCAATATTTTAGTTCACATTTTATTAGCGCTTAGATTATGAAAATAGGTATTTGTCAGTTGGTAAACCTGTTTCATTGCCACAAATGGGTCAATGAAAAGGCTGAATAATAACAAATTTCCCCTATTAACACTTAAACAAAAATTCTCAAACATTCCACTTGAGTATATAAAATGTAAGCATGATTTTTGTACCTGTCCAAAGAGAGAATCTTGTAACTTTTTCTTTCTGGCTTAAAATAATCCTGTGCTATTTCTTTCTTTTGTTGTGCCCTTTTATTCCCTTCTGTTAGCGAATACCTTACCAAAATACCTTTTGGGATACTTAGGGTTTGTGTCACAGGAAATTTTCCCAAATCTGATCAATGTGGTTGTTATTCTTTCTTCTACCTTATAAAACGTGACATTTTGAGTTATGCAGATACCTACTTGCCCAGAAGCCCATTCTGATAACCCTCCCATTTTTAGATCCCAGGAAATTTGGATGATCCTCCTGATGCCAAGAAACAGCCAAAGGCCATCAACAGTGGCTCCTTTATGACATGTTCTTGGAGAGAGCACAAGGAAAGACCCCTCTGGATAAAAATGAAGGGCAAAGCTCAAAGCGTTGTTAGATCTCTCCTTGTTCAAAATGCCTTTAGAGTAGCTTGGTGCAAATGTTTAAGTCCCTTTATTTATTTGTCCTGATGTTGGAAATGGTGGAGGATGGGAATGGGGTGTCCTCATAGCTCCATAATGGATGCAGAAGTGCTGGCACTTTACAAGGAGCACAGATTCTACAACTTCCAGTGTCTCTCAATATCCACACAACCCCAATACACAAACTTACCTCCAATCTCACTGGCCAAGTGTCTATATTTATTCTGCAGTTGTCTGTATCAGGAAGCCAGCAAGCCAGTCTCCCTCTGCATATGGAACTCAGAATGCAGTCTTGCCATTACAGTGCCTGCAGCTAGCCACAGATCTCCCACTTCCAGCTTCAGGAAGAGCCACGTTCTGCCTCCCACACTGGTCCACCCTGACAGCTAACATTCCATCCAGTCATGGCTTTTGTAGAGTAGCCTCTGAAAAGGTCACTGGTTTGCTACATAAGTTTTATTATCCTCCTGGGTATTGACTTCCATTTTGCCCTACAGTGCTCTCCTCTGGATCCATTCTCAGCTTCAAACTGAGAAGTCCTGTCACTTGGCTGGGGCCCCAGTCATCATCTTGACTGAAAGGAGATTTCAAATAGCAGGGGCAACTTGGTGACAATGCCACAGGCTCCATAACCCCCTAGGGCCAACCCCTCTGCTCCATGTCTCCCCTCAACACAAAAGGCCCAATTATCATTCTCAACAAACAAGGCAACTTCCAACTAAAGATCCTAATTTATGGACTGTGGTAGAACACGAATGCTATGAACATAATGTATACAAGTGTGGATTAAGCAAAATATAGCAATTCTGATATCCCTATTAACAAACATATGCAAATAGGATTCAGAGCAGAAGCCTCACTAAAAGAATCACAAAATGCATTTTATGAAACAGTATAGAATAGTAAGTGCTCTTATGTATAGAGAAGATATGATTTTAAAGCTCAAATCCTTTTTTTTTTTTAGAGTGGTAGGAGTTTACTAAGTGAATCTTTAAATACATTTTCACCTTGCATTTTCTTCTTCAAACCATTCCCAAAGATTACAAGTTCAATATCAGCACCACCATATTCTGGAAGTTGGAAAGGTGATAGCCACTATGTTGTTGTCTACATTCTTCTTTAACTGTATTTAAATTCAGACTTACACCTGAATTATGTATGCCGTCCATGTCCTCAGGTATCATAGCTGCTTCCAGGTCACCAGGAAGTCTCCACAGCCTGAGGTTGTTGCTGTGCCTTCTCTCTTCACATTTCTTACTAGAAAACATAAGTTACCGAGAAGTCAATGGGTAAATTCCCCAATTACTACTGGAAAGGAACACAATATTTTCATCTTATTTGGTGTTCACATCCAGTAGAACACCTGTTTTACCTTTTTTTTATAAATTTTTTTAAGATTTATTTATTTATTTATTTGAGAGAACGAGAATATGAGAGAGAGAGAGAGTATATGAGAGGGGGGAGGGTCAGAGGGAGAAGCAGACTCCCCACTGAGCAGGGAGCCCGATGTGGGACTCGATCCCGGGACTCCAGGATCATGACCTGAGCCGAAGGCAGTCGCTTAACCGACTGAGCCACCCAGGCGTCCCCCTGTTTTACCTTTGATGCTCTGTTTTTGTTGACAGGACCTAAATAATAGCAAGCAGCAACAACAACAAAAGCCCAAATGTGTCCTAAGGGCTAATAAATGTACAAGCAGTTAGGAGAAAGTAGCACCCATCATTACTGTTACCATCAGCATTATTTTCAGCTTCACCATCAGGAACATCCAAAACTGAGAGTGATTGCTGCCAGCCCCACAGTAGGGATTGTCTACATAAATCATCCCTTACATTGTCATAAATGCCTAAAACTCCATATGGTCAAGTGACATTTTAAAATTTTTAAAAACTACACAATATCCCACATATTAGAGTAGTTTTATATTTTTAGTGTTTATGTTTTCATTATATGTAATAAAATTATATCAACATATTATATAATATACATTATATGTCATAACATATTAATATATCACATTAATATTACTATATTAATATTTATTATTTAATATATATTAATAAATATATATTCAGTTGTTTATAAGTGATTGTGCCTAATTTTTCTGGGCATTGAGCTCAATTTGGCTCAAATTGTATTTATTCATATGTATCATGTCCCAGATTGTTTTGAAATGGGTGCTTATTAATTAGCATTATCATATGTAGCATGATTAAAACTGAACAGAGAGAGAGAGAGAGAGAGAATGGAAAATAGTTCCACCCGCACCAGGAATGGTATGGCATGAGATAAAAATCAAGTTGAATCACATTGAGTGTCAGCTAAAAGCCTGCCCTTACTTTCATGTCACACCAGGGAACCAACATTCGAGCTGTATTGTTCAGTTCATTAGGTTCTTAAAGAACTAACTTCTTTTTAAAATCAGATTCAGATTCTAGCTCAACCAATCAGGAAAAGCCCAGTGGTCCTAATTCTCATTACAGCCCTCATATCTACTACTCCTGAGTGGGAAAGCTCATCAATTTCAAAAGTTTCCTTGGGAAGCGGCACAAGGAGGGTCACATGACACTGGGGTCATATGACCTCTTCTAGGAACTATTGGAAAATTCTAATATAAAGCAAGCAAAGTTTCTAAAAGATCAAAATCTCTTTGATTAAAAGTGTCAGAAGTGGGGCACCTTGGTGGCTCAGCTGGTTAAGCGTCCGGCTCTTAATTTCCACTCAGGGTCATGAGCTTGAGTCCCACATCTGGTCTGCTTAAGATCCTGTCTCCCTCTCCTTCTGCCCCTCCCCTCCTCCACCCCCCACCATGTAGGCCCTCGGTCTTTCTCTCTTTTAACAACAACAAAAAAATGTGTAAGAAGTAAAACCCATACCAATGAACATCAGGAAATTGTCCTCTAGGACTGCCAAATTATTTTACCAAGGTTAACAGATCTGTAATATTTTGAATTGGTTCATTCTTATCTTCCCTTGGTTATTTAACCTCACACAGCCTCAGAATTCATGCTAAGAAAGATCCTGTATTGGTACATAATGTTCCTGTTGACTCTGGCTTGACTAACTCTAACACAGTTGTCAGACTTGCACTGACTCAGTCAGGTTTCTGACCTGTACCCAAGTAGGTACAGCATAAAGAGAAAGACAATCTTTCCATCCTGGGGCCTAAGTAGAGGAAATCTTCCTTGTTCTCTGGAAAAAATTACTGGAAATCATTTTTTGATGTGGTAGTTCTAGAGGTTTCCCTGGTTTGTTTTGTCATTTGTGTCACAGAGGGGTGAGAAGAGAGAAACTTTTGTTCAAAAGTGATGCTACCCATTTTTCTGCCTGAAATGTTTGAAAATTTCATCTTACTGTTTTGAGAATGAAGGCCTGGATTCAATGAGAGGGAAAATTTGTTTATATTGCCTTTGTTTTCTCAATGAAGTTATATTTGGGGGATATTGCAGAGAAATAATGAATCACCACAATTTTAATTATTTACTTAATGAGAATAAACAAGTGCCTTGATTTCTATACAAATGGAAGCAGAAAAATAGCTCCAATACAATAAATCATTCTCCAAAATGATTCCTCTGATTCCTTTTCAGAGATGTACAACCAAAGGTCCACAACTTCCAGGATAAACTACCCACCAAAAGATATCAAAAAAAATTTTTTTAAAAGTCACAACATTTTATCAAGATCATTCTGGATAATCCCTAACCCTCTGGCTCAGGCACAAGGGAACACATGAGCTCAGGTAACTGACACAGCGAGGCACACCCAGAGCAGTGCTGCTGTCCAGGTAGGCCAGTGCTCTGCTGGCCTCTGTGGGCTGGTTCCCGGATCACAGCTTCTCCCCTTGTACTTACAGATTCTGAGACAGAAGCTATAGATCTCACATCCTTTCAAGTTCATGTCCAGTAACAGGAAAATGTCCTTTTCAGAAATCTCTTTTTGCCCACAAGTCAGCTCGTGTGCTTCTCCCTGATCAATCCCTGTAGCCAGGGAAATGCAACATCCAGGGTCCTTGTTGCACACTTAGATTCTTAGCTAAGACATCCACTGAAGCCTCGTGGTCTGTGACTAGAGGACAGGGTAGCTTTCCACAGGAAAATGAAAGTATGGTTACCAGGAAGCAAGCAAACGCTTTTTGGTGGGGAAACAAGACAAAACAAAACATGCTCACACAAAGACATTTTTTTCCCTTCTATGGAGAATTTGGGATATAAATCAAGAAGAAATCTAACAGTATCCACTGCCCCAATATCCAGAAATATATTCTATTAATATTTTGATGTATTTCTTTTGAAGATACCTAATTTTTTTTCCAACATAGCCCTATCTGCTTTATTTCTAACCAATGGACTTGTTTCTTCACAAAGTTAAAATCTACATGTTTTTCAATAATGTACTTATCTTTATTTAACATTATTCTGTGAAGACTTTTAGAAGTATCAACAGAGTCCTCTTGTTAATTCACCCTAGAGCAAAATGCATATCAGAAAATCTGATACTTAAGCTTATTGTGCTCTTAGGGCAAAGTAGTTGTGTGTGAAAAGGGTGCAGAAATGCCTCTTTACCAATCATATATATTTAACATAATTGAGAACCTGCTCTTGAAATAGCTCCACCACCATGCAGCATTGTATTTTGATTGTTTCCACTATGTGTCACTGAATGATATTGACAACATGAATATTAATAATACTTTGTATCCCTTTGTCTGGATGTTCCATAATTTATTTGGCTGATCTCTACTCTGGCACTTCAATTATTACAACTTTTAACTATTATATATAAAAAATAACTTCAATGAATATTCTTGAATATAAATCTACACTTGCATCTCTAATTACTTTCTTAGGATAAATACTTCAAAGCAGAATTACTGGGTAGGATAGTCTCAAATGTTGTTAAGTCTTTTGGTACATATTACCAAAATGCCCTCCAGAAAGATAGTTCCGTTTATATGCACAATCCCACTCTTGCTAACACTCAGTATTAAAATTATTTTATCTCAAATTTAGAAATAGTGTATTCATATAGTTAAGAAATTTCAAACAGTCCCATTATTTCAATAAATTCTACTTTCAGTGCATCTGCTGATTAACACCATAAATCTATGGAATCTCATTTTGTTTCCTGATATATCAAATTTGAATTGCATTTATTAACTTCTCTGCTATAAAATAAGAAAAGTAGTTTAACACATATACCACCTCCTTCTCCATCCCTTCTAGCAATTTTTTGTATTATTATATTTAGATCTCAATATAATTTGATCTAAAACCATCAGTTTTAGTTTTATCCTTTAGGGTTTTATTAAATTTGGACAGAATCCTACACCCTCCACTAAGGAAGTTAGAAAATTTGTTCAGAGTAACTACTCTCCACCACCAGCTCCCCTTTGCCTCCTGCCTCCATATTGGCAGCATTGTTCCTCCATTAGGGAGGGGCCATGCAAAAGTGTGGGGGTCAACCGAGGGACATGCTTTAGACCACATCCTGGATACAGTGGAAGCCACAAGATGAAGGCATGAAGAGCATAGTATATTAATAAGATAATATTAAAGCTTTTTACTTCATCCATAGCAGGGCTTTTCCACCTTAGCTCAATTGACCTTTTGGACAAGAACTTCTTTGTTTGGGGGTCTGTGTTATCCCTGCAGGGTATTTTCAGTGTCCCTGGCCTCTGTCCCTCAGACACCAGTACAAATCCTCCCACTGTGACAATGGAACATGTCCCTGGGTATTGCACGTCCCCTGCTGGGGCAATATTGCTGGGTGGCAGAGTACTGGTCTATACAAATTCCCCTGTAGGTCTATCCATACTGCTATTTTTTATTTCAGTAGGAAGAGTAGCCCGACTCAAAGCACACCAGATGGACACCTGGGTGGCTCAGTCGTTAAGCATCTGCCTTCAGCTCAGGTCATGATCCCAGGGTCCTGGGATCAAGTCCCACTTGGGCTTCTGCTCAGCGGGGAGCCTGTTTCTCCCCCTCTGCCCCTCCCCTCTGCTCGTGATCTCTCTCTCTCTCTCTCTCACGCTGTCTCTCAAATAAATAAATAAATCTTTTTAAAAAAAACATACCAGATGCAGTTGGGGGCAGGTATCATGATAGAGCAACAGAGGAGTGAAGCAGGCAGGCTCCTCTGCTTGGTGCTTTTCTTTCCTGGGAAGAACTGACTGTTTTTTTCTCTTTTCCTCTTCAGTTTTGCTGTGGACACCTCTGTTCTCCTTTTTCCTCAAGGGACACCCCTACCCCGGAGCCAGAGCAACAGCTTTCAATATTTAAGTTCCCTTACAAATCTATGTGTAATGTTTACCTCCTAATGTTTTGCAGTTCCCTTATGGATTCAAGCCCTACCTTCAGCATTTTGAATAATTTAAGCACATGTCTTTAAAATTGTTTTCAAATTGCTCTGAATTTATAGTTCCTTCATTGTGAATTCCCTCTGTTACATTTTTTACTTTTAATTTATGACTCTGAACTTATCTTTGATGTGAATCATTTTCTATGGGAGTCTTGCTAGGGTCTGGTGATGAAGATATTAGTGCAGAGAAGTTTTTGCCTCTCACTAGGCACTCTGAGTTTTATCAATTCCACTAATCAAGTATTTAAGGTTAATTTCTCAGCTCATTATTTCCTCACCATGTACAAAAGTCAAGATTGGATCCCATCTTCCTGCAGAACACAAATTTGCATATCTTCTTGCTCCTGGAGGCTCTTCCACAACCAGGGTTCAAGGCAGATGGCATGCTCCATGGGACACCTCTGGCCTGGTGAGTCCAGTTTCATTTTAGCTCCCATTCCTGTATAGAACACCTCTTCCCAGCTCCCTCATTCAAGGACCTCAGTTCTATTTCGTATGGAGCACAGGGAATGCAGCCTTAACTCTTCAGTAGAGAATGGGTCTGAAAACACACTTTAAGATAGAGACCAAATTCTAATAACTTTTTGGGTTAATGGACATTCTATTCTAGTTGTCAAACACCTGAAGGTGTCCCCTACTTAACTTTAAGTTCAGCTGTGCATTTTCTTTTATATTGCTTTATTTTGTGCTATTGTTATAAATTGTTCAACTCCTCTCTGTGTTTAGAATGGAGGTAGGAGTCAGGCAGGGCATATCAGTCCAGTCTGCCATCTTGACTCAGAGTCTCCTAGAAGTGGTCCAGCAAACATGGTGGGGAAAGCCAAGTTAGCATAGTTAGAGATTAGGTGCATGAGGAATGGGATGCACAAGAGCTGAAGTGGTGAGGTAGACACCAATCAGGTGTCAAGGTTCTCACAAAGCACAAAAAGAAATCCATGCTTTTTTGTCCTTGTAGGACAAGAGGTCAATGGAAATTTTAAGTAATTAGCAATGTTTAACCAAAAAAGTTTTTTTTTGAAGCAAGCTCTGACAGTGTGTAAGATTGATGACATGGAGTACAAAACATCTAGTGAGCGAAGACAATAAGAGGGTGGATGATAGTGTCGGGCTGAGATAAGATAATAGGGAAGAACATTAATGCAGTGGTAGCCATGATGGATAGGAAACAAAATTTAGGGACACTTCCTGAGATAGACTTGCAGTGTTTAGCAGAACCGAGATTCAGTCCATGGCAATACCAACAATTAAGGGGCAGGTGGGGAAGGAAGAATGAAAACCACAGATAAAAGACACAGACCCAGTAGGAGAAGAGTACAGGAAACATGGCCACACTGAGGAGAAGCAGGATGTTCAAGAAGAAAGGCTCCATCAGCATCATCGGTGCTGCAGAAAGTGAAGAGAGATGTACTGAAGTTAAGAAAAAAGGATGAGGTGAGGATTTAAACAGACTGAACCATTTTATTTCTTAAAAGGGGAATACTGAAGAAAATACGATAAAATATTAATATAAGATAAAATCTAGATAGTACATTTGTGGATATATTATTTGTATATTTCCTATACTTTCCACATGTGTAGAAATATGTCATATGTGATTATTAAAATTTAATAGAAATATAAAGTGAAAAAAATTAAACCACTGATTAGATCAGGTAATTAGAAGGTATTAGCTACCTTATGAAAACTCTTTCCACAATAAGAGTAGGCATGCATGTCAAGTCATGGTAGATACAGGGAGATTGGCAGTAGAGTAAGTGAGGACAAGGAAGGCCAGTTATTCTTCCAAAAAGTTTAGAAACATAGAAATGGTGGGAATTAAAATAGTTCCTGAGGTGGCAATAGGATTGTGGGAAAGATTTTTAGAACAGGGCACTAGTTGGTTCACTCATGGAAGAAGAGAGGTGGAAGATTTAGTAGACAGAAATTATTGATGAAGAATCATGGAGAAGACAGGCTTCTTCAGATTAATAACTAAAAGCCATGTGGAAAAATTTTAAATACATTATTCAAATCATCAGTTACTGCTGTGTAACAATTTGAACCTAAACACCAGTTTTTTTGGACACAGAATATATTTTAAATTGAGATATCACACCCCAGCTTTACAAAAGTAACTGCCAGTGGGCTCACTCTCAGAAAACACCTCCTCTTGTCCCGAAGGTGAGTTGGAGAGGGCATGTTACATTGATGCTCTGCACACCTGAAAGGGTGGGAGGACAGAATTAACACTTTGATACAATGTTCATCATCAAGTGTACTGGTGAGTATTCCCTGTTTAGCAGACCCTCAGTGAATACAGGCATTCAAAATAATCATGATCCCAGCAAAATGGATCTTCCAAACCTCCTTCAATTTTAATTTCATCAATATGTAAAGTTTATGTTAAGCATGAACTACAGTAAAAGGAATCTAGTTTTCATGATTTAGTTTCATTTGATTCACATTTTTTGTATATTTGTCATAAACTTTTAAACTCATTCAAATAGAACAGAGAGCTATATGGTGTAGTGTCCAGGGAATATTATTTTTATCTTTGCTTTGTAAGCATCTTCATTGACAAACATTGTTTGAACATCAGCTATATAGGAAGCACTGAACTAGACATTGGAAAGATTATGATAATAAAGGTATGCCTTCAAGGAGTCTACATTCTAGCAAAGCAGACCAGAGGTGCAGTGCCAATGTAACAAGCAGGTGAAGGCAAGCAGAGCTGAGTGTGGGCTGAGCGTGGAACTAACTTGTCAAAGTTTCAAAATGGAAACATTGAACTAATTTTATATTTCACCTCTATCTAGGTGTAGAGGTAAGAAAAAAGTAAGAATGTATGGGTTACCTATAAATGTGTGCATAGTCCTTGAGTTGAAGGGAAAGATGCAGATGGTTAACATGTGGTGCTCACCATAAGAAGGGTCTAAATGGCCATTGACATTTGGAGGGCCTGAAGGATGCCAGACTTGACACCACAGACTTGAATTTGTGATTTGTATCCTGCTTTGGCACTTACTACCCCAGGTGAGTTTGGGAAAGAAATTTAATCTCTCCAAGTTACTGCTTCCTCATCTGTAAACGGGGTAGTGATTCCTATCTCCAAAGTTATTCTGAAGATTAAGTGAGATAACGTATCTTAAACTGTCTGGTAAACACAAAGCTTTATGTAAATGTTAATTATAGATAAATATTAAAGGAAGTTATAAAGAGACAAATTCCTTAAATATGAATAAGCTAAATATATCTGTAGAGAATATGTGTCTTACATGAAAGTGAACACTTTATATGTATTCAGAAATAAAAAATTCATTAGCTTAATAAAAGCAATGAAAATTATGTCATAAGATTTCTCTCAGTATCCCCAGAAATCATGCATAACTTTGGATTTGGTATGGTTCCATATAGCAGACGGTGTTTTTAATCTCTAGCTGCATTTTAAATTTTAGAATTAGTTTACCAGGAGGTGGGGAAAGTGGGCTCTTTCCAATACATTTTACATTTTGATAAACCTAGACATAGCCAATAAAACTACAAACCTTCAAGCAAAGAAAACATTTTCTTCTTTGTGACCATAAAAATAAAATTCTGATTACACTGACTAGTATTTAAATTAACTCACAGTTCCAGATTTAATCACATTTGATGATAATATAAATTATCATTTATTGTCTCTGTGCATGCCATTTTTTTCTCCCTGAAAGCCATATATTTTCAAGTTTCCATGTATCATTTCTGCACAGAGCCAACTATTAATTTACTTGTATTTTAAACAAAACCTAGCTTGCTTGCATAGAAAAGATAACAATATATCAAGCCATCCAACCTTCAATAAGCCACAGTGTCAGAGACAACTGAAGGATTCAAACCAGAATGGGCAAAACATAATTGGATAAATGGAGGGTAATTGTTCTCTGGATGAGGCCACATGTTCTTATTTGAATTAATGGCTAACTCATTTCTGCAGTCTAATGGGCTTGCTTTTTTTTTCAGGGTTGAAATGCAAGGATTTGTTCCATATTACAATGGAATGACTTAAAACATCTTAGAAAGAGTCTTTGGAATGCATACATTTGCTTTCCAGATCATAAAACCAACACGAATAATTTAGGTCAGATTGGAAAGACTGTAGCTCACTGATCACCAGCAAAGCCCAGTGCTAATCCATATTTTATGGAATGTACATATTTAATGAAGCAAGAACAGTTTTCCATTTCAGAATGAAATGAAATGCTGGTTGTTCTGTAATTAAAGGGAAGGGTGAGGACACCCACCGCCGCCTTTGCTTTTTACCATCCAGCTTCCCAGTGGCGATGCATCCTAGGGAAAGGCCTGCTTGGGTCCCCTTCTGCCACAATTCTTTCCATCCTTCATTAAAGCTGCAGGGCCAGGGACAGGGACTGTGTTCACTCCTTCAAGTGCAGTAGACCTTTGCACATACTAGTCAGCAAATATTTAAAGACCATTCCAGATGTGTTTGCCTTAATAGCCCAGGGAGATCATACCAGAAGTCTACACGGCTTTTCTCTCCAAGGGCCAATTTTGTATTCTTCTGTAGGTTTTGGTCCACATCTGAGATAGAACTGGGCAAAGGTTTGCCAGTGCCTGGGTGTGGGAAGAAAGGACAAGATTTTTTCATATAGAACAACTCATTTCTGGATCTCACAGAGTGAGACATATCAAAACAATGGACCAAGCCTTAGTTTGGATACAGAGACAGAAGATAAACAGTCTCAGTAATTGACTCAAAGAACTGTTCTCAGTGTCTTGCCCCAGTGTCCAGAATGTCACCTTTAATGTTTTGCCCCACTGTGTAAAAATGCATGTGTGTATGGAGGTTCCTCAAAAAGTTGAAAATAGAGCTACCCTATGACTAGGAATTGCACTACTGGGTATTTATCCCAAAGATACAAATGTAGTGATCTGAAGGGGCACATACACCCCAATGTTTATAGCAGCAATGTCCACAATAGCCAAACTATGGAATGTCCATCAACAGATGAATGGATAAAGAAGATGTGATATATATATATATGTATACACACACACACACACACACACACACACACACACACAATGGAATATTATGCAGCCATCAAAAAAATGAAACCTTGCCATTTGCAATGACGTTGATGGAACTAAAGGGTATTATGCTAAGAAAATAAGTCAATCAGAGAAAGACTATTATCATATGATCTCACCGATATGTGGAATTTGAGAAACAAGGTGGAGGATCATAGGGGAAGGAAGGGAAAAATGAAACAAGACAAACCAGAGAGGGATACAAACCATAAGAGACTCTTAATCTCAGGAAAGAAATGAAGATTGCTGGAGTGGAGGGGGGTGGGAGGGATGGGGTGGCTGGGTGATGGACATTGGGGAGGGTATGTGCTATGGTGAGTGCTGTGAATTGTGTAAGACTGATGAATCACAGACCTGTACCCCTGAAACCAATAATACATTATGTTAATAAAAAAATTAAAAAAAGAAAAAAAATGCATGTGTGTCCAGAAAGATCCCAGAAATGTACAAAACCTCTAAAAATCATCATTTTTTTAAATTAATTACTTTATTTTAGAGAGCAAGAGAGAGCATGTGAGTGGGGGAAAGGGGCAGATGTCGAGAGAGAGAAAAAATCTTTTCTTTTTAAGATTTTACTTATTTATTTGACAGAGAGATAGAGAGCACAAGAAGGCAGAGAGGGAGGTAGAGGGAGAAGCAGACTCACAACTGAACGGGAGCCTAATGTAGGGCTTGATCACAGGACCGCAGGATCATGACCTGAACCAAAGGCAGTTGCTTAATGGACTGAGCCACCCAGGCTTCCTGAGAGAGAGAATCTTAAGCAGACTCCCTGCTGAGCATGGAGCCCTACATGAGGCTTGATCTCATGGCCCTGACATCATGACTTGAGCCAAAATCAAGAGTTGATGCTTAACCAGCTGAACCACCCAGGTGCCCCTCAAAAACAACATTTCAAAGCATGATGGGTCATTTATACCTCAGTATGTGTTCATGACCACGTTACCTACTGGATTCTGGGAGAATAGAGCTATAGAACAAGTGGGTTTTTATGGGAAAACCTAGATAGATCCAAGGCACAGGATGCCACTCCAAGAAGAATGATGGGTGGGTGTAGCACATATGGTGGGTGATGTGGGAAACAAAGGCAAAAGAAAAATTAAATTTCCTTACAACTTACAGCCCACTGATATACTCTCATGACTAAGGTCTTACTAGAAGCAATAAATGACCTTCCTTAACAATAGCTAGCCCCCTTAAGGTCCTGGAAACCTTGCTTCCAAAAATTCCTTAAAGACTTATGCTATCTCTAACCCTTTCCCAACTTGAAAATATTTAATTGGCCACTCCCTATGCACTCCTCATGCACTTCTTTCTGCCCAAGGGTCCTGTCCCCATACTTTAATAAAACCAATTTTTTGCACCAACGATGTCTCAAGAATTCTTTCTTTGGCCGTTGGCTCCAAACCCCAACATTTCCTATGTCGGTGGATATACTAGTAACTATGGATCAGCATTGGGACACAGGCTCTTGGAATGCAGGATGGAAGGAACCCTGATTGAAGGGACCAGAGAGGAACACTTCAAAAGCAATTAAATGTACGTTTCTTTCATGTCTAACTGATGAGCGTCCTGTTATAATGCAGGAATCAAGTGAGTATGTCTAAAGGACTCAAGTGCAATGCACACTGAAATGCTTTTATTGGGATGGACAAACTTAAAGCTATCAGAATGCGAGAGAGAGAGAGAGGGAAACTGCTCCATCTGTCAGTACCTAGGAGGAGAAAAAGAAGCAGGTATTTCTGAAGAGAAACATCACCTCGTTTAGATCCTTGCCTAAAGTCAACTAGTTACTCCATTTGTAATAAGTTTAGTCCATGTTACTCATTTGTTTATTTTTCTTTTTAAGGAATGGAGTCACCCTATCATTTTCAATTGCACATGTCCTCTTCAGAGAGAGGGGTGTGTAGGGGAAGGGATGGATTGACAGGTTTGGCAAACAACAGGGTGCTCAATCCCTGATGCCAACTCTTAAGGCCAGATGAATTGAGATCTCTTTTCTTTCAAAATATACTCAGTCATTCAATCCCCAAAAGGGATAAGGGGAACCATGTAACTGGCAAGTTGCCATATTATTTATTATTATGAGTGCACAGAAACTGTATTTACATTTTCATTCCTTACAATGTTCATGGCTGAACACCAACTCAAAACTTTTAAAATTCCAATATACAGTCTATAAGCAAGATGAAATTTGGGGCACTAGTAAGGAAGTGATTTCATTAGGATATTTCCAGCAAAAATCTAGGGAAGAGCAGAAGGAAAAAAAATAGTTGTGAATGCTTTTAATTAACATAAAAATAGAAGGCATCAAATTCAATCAGTAATCAGCTCCTAGCCAATGGATGCATTGACTGAATTATCCATAACAAGTTTATCCTCAAGATGAGGGCACAGAAAAACAAGCATCTTAATTTACTTCACCATTAGTTTTGAGATTTGGACCTGAGTTGTTTTTAGAAAAGTATGGAACACTAACCCCAATAGGTATTGGGTTTTCTACATAATTTCTGGCTTTGCTTCTTTGAAACCTTTTCCTCTACCCCCCTCTAGTGAGTCAAAGGTAATAAAACAGAAGAAACATTAACAACTCATTCTGTTAAAAGTTTAAATTGTGGGGAAAAAAATAAAAACAGAGAACCCTTGGGACCCTTTGCTAAAGGTCAAAGTAACTTGCTTTTAAGCCTACATTATTTTCAGTTTGGACATTAATTCTATTTTTGTGGGGATTGTTTCAGAATAACCATGATTGAGATCTTTTAAAATGCTATTTAATAAGTCAGGACTAGGAAAACTTCACTGAGGCAGAGTGGGCTTTATCAGAATAAGATGGTTTCCATACAGGAGGAAAAGATGGCAGAGGAGTAGGGGACACTATTCCAACCGGTCCCCAAAACTGAGCTGGATATCCACCAGACCACTCTGAACACCCACGAAATCAGCCTGAGATGTAAGATATATCTGGTATTTACAAACAGAATATCGCAGGTGGTTGGTTTCAAGGTATGAAGTGGAGAGCCATGATTCCACGGGCACATATCTGAAGATAAACAGAAAGGGGAGGGAGCCGTGGGGATCCTACACCGCTGGTGAGTGATAGCCTCCGTGCTGGGATAAGACACAGACCCAACAGACCAGTAGCAGCAGGGAAAGGACTTTAGGGCAGGCCCCTGGAGTGGCAAGGCCATGCATGTGAACTGGGGGTGGTTGGCAGTTTTAGAAGCAACAAAGGGCAGAGACATGCCCCTGTGCCGTAACCTGGAGGCAAGGACTAGGAGCCCTGCTGAGGGGTGCACAACCCAGGATGCTGCAGTTTATAGCAGCACAGACAGAAACAGAGATAGTGTGACCTGGAGGGCTCACTGAAGAACAGACTGCAATCTCTCTGCTCTGAGGCAGAGGGTTGGAAACGCTCTCTTCTGGTCTGATTCTTGGAAGAGACGTGGAAAGCCACCAGGGAAAACAGCCAGAGAACAAAATCCCAAAAAAACCGGTTTTCACTGAGCCCATCCCCTCCAGAGGGAGCAGGGCAACTCTGCCCAAACAGGGTTGCCTGAGTAACAGCACGGCAGGCCCCTCCCCCAGAAGACAGACTTGGAGAACAAGAGGCCAACAACCCTAAGGTCCCTATAAAACAGAGCCATCTTTCTTGGGTTGTAGTGAAAATTTGGACTCTTTACATTCCCCCAACCACCCCTCAACAGAATGACTAGGAGGAGGAAGCCCTGAAATAGGAAAGACTCAGAGACTGACTTCTGCCACAGATTTACAATTGGATACAGATATAACCAAGATGTTGGAGATGGAATTCAGGGTAGCAATTGTGAAGACAATAGCTAGAATGGAGAAATCGATTAACGGCAACATAGAGTCTCTAAGGGCAGAAATGAAAGCTGAACTGGCAGAATTTAAAAATGCTATCAATGAGATCCAATCCAACCTAGATAATCTAACAGCTAGGGTAAGACGGGCAGAAGCACGAATTAGTGATCTAGAAGACCAACTGATAGAAAAAAAGGATAAAGAGGAGGCCACAGAGAAATAACTCAAAATCCATGAAAACAGAATCAGGGAAATAAGTGACACCATGAAACATCAGAATTTTTGGAATCCTTCAGGGAGTGGAGAGAGAGAGAGGGCTAGAAGATATATTTGAGCAAATCATAGCTGAGAACTTCCCTAATCTGGGGAATGAAACAAACATTCGCATCCTAGAGGCAGAGAGGACCCCTCCCAAGATAAGGAAAACAGGCCAATGCCCTGGCATGTAATAGTAAAACTTGCAAATCTTAGAACGAAGGAAACCATCTTAAGGGCAGTTAGGGGGAAGAGATTCCTTACGTACAGAGGGAGGAACATCAGAATAACGTCAGACTTATCCACAGAGACCTGGCAAGCCAGAAAGGCCTAGCAAGACATATTCAGGGTACCAAATGAGAAGAACATGCAGCCAAGAATACTTTATCTGGCAAGGCTGTCATTTAGAATGGATGGAGAGATGTAGAGGTTCCAAAACCAGAAAAAACTGAAAGAATATGTGACCACTAAGCCAACCCTGCAAGAAATATTAAGGGGTTCTATAAAAGGAGAAAGACCACAAGAGAGATATAGAACAGAAATTTACAGAGACAATCTATAGAAACAAGGACTTTACAGGCAACATGATGAAAATAAATTCATGTCTTTCAATAATCACTCTCAATGTGAATAGACTAAATGCTCCCATAAAAAGGCACAGGGTTACAGACTGGATAAAAAGACAGGACCCATCCATATGCTGTCTACAAGAGACTCATTTGGAACCTAAAGATACATCCAGACTGAAAGTGAAGGGATGGAGATCCATCTCCCATGCCAACGGACCTCAAAAGAAAGCTGGGGTAGCAATTTGTGTATCAGACAAATTAGATTTTAAGCTAAAGACCGTAACTAGAGACACAGAAGGACACTATATCTTAAAGGGTCTATCCAACAAGAAGATCTAACAATTGTAAATATCTACGCCCCAACATGGGAGCAGCCATCTACATAAGCCAACTCTTAACAAAAGTAAAGAGTCATATTGATAATAATATGTTAATTGTAGGAGACCTCAATACTCCACTCTCAGCAATAGACAGATCATCTAAGCAGAAAATCAACAAAGAAACAAGAGCTTTGAATGACACACTGGACCAGATGGACCTCATAGATATATACAGAACATTCCACCCTAAAACAACAGAATACTCATTCTCAAGCACACACGGAACTTTCTCCAGAATAGACCACATACTGGGTCACAAATCAGGCCTCAACTGATACCAATGAGATTATTCCCTGCATATTCTCAGACCATATTGCTTTAAAACTGTAACTCAATCACAAGAAAAAAAATGGGAGAAATTCAAACACTTGGAAGCTAAAGACCACTCTGCTCAAGAACGTTTGGGTCAACCAGGAAATCAAAGAAAAACTTAAACAATTCATGGAAACCAATGAGAATGAAAACACATTGATCCAAACCTATGGGATACTGCAAAAGTGGTCCTAAGGGGGAAATACAAAGCCATCCAAGCCTCACTCAAAAAAACAGAAAAATCCCAAATTCATCAACTAACTTTACACCTTAAAGAACTAGAGAAAAAGCAACAAACGATGCCTAAGCCATGCATTAGAAGAGAAATAATTAAGATTAGAGCAGAGATCAATGAATTAGAAGCCAGAAACACAGTAGATCAGATCAACGAAACTAGAAGCTGGTTCTTTGAAAGAATTAATAAGATTGATAAACCATTAGCCAGATTTATCCGAAAGAAAAGAGAAATGACCCAAATTAATAAAATTATGAATGAAAGAGGAGAGAGCACAACTATCACCAAGGAAAGAGAAACAATTATTAGAAATTATTATCAAAAACTATATGCCAATAAATTAAACAACCTGGAAAAAACCTATAAACTGCCAAGACTGAAACAAGAAGGAATTGACAACCTGAATAGGCCAATAACCAGTAAAGAGATTGAAGCAGTGATCAAAAACCTCCCAAAAAACAAGAGTTCAGGGCCTGATGGATTCCCTGGGGAATTCTACCAAACATTCAAAGAAATAATACCTATTCTCCTGAAGCTCTTTCAAAAAATAGAAACAGAAGGAAAGCTTCCAGACTCATTCTATGAGGTCAGCATTACCTTAATCCCCAAACCAGGCGAAGGCTCCATCAAAAAGGAGAATTTCAGACCAATATCCCTGATGAATATGGATTCCAAAATTTTCAACAAAATCCCAACTAATAAGATCCAACAATACATTAAAAGGATCATCTACCACAACCAAGTGGGATTTATCCCCGGGATGCAAGTGTGGTTCAACATTTGCAAATCAATCAATGTGATAGAACACATTAATAAGAGGAGAGAGAAGAATCATATGGTCCTTTCAATTGATGCAGAAAAAGCATTTGACAAAATACAGCATCCTTTCTTTATTAAAACTCTTCAGAGTATAGGGAGAGAGGGAATATTCTTCAAGTTCATAAAATCCATCTATGAAAACCCACAGCAAATATCATCCTCAATGAAGAAAAGATGAGAGCCGTTCCCTTATGATCAGGAACTCGACAAAAATGCCCATTCTCACCACTACTGTTCAACACAGCACTAGAAGTCCTAGCAACAGCAATCAGAAAACAAAAAGAAATAACGGGTATTAAAATTGTTAAAGAAGTCAAACTCTCTCTCTTTGCAGATGATGATACTTTATGTGGAAAACCCAAAAGATTCCACCCCCAAATTACTAGAACTCATACAGCAATTCAGTAATGTGGCAGGATACAAAATCAATGCACAGAAATCAGTTGCTTTCCTATACACTAACAATGTAACTGTAGAAAGAGAAATTAGAGAAACGATTCCATTTACAATAGAACCAAAAACCATAAAATACTTCGGAATAAACCTAACCAAAGAGGTAAAGGATCTATACTCTAGGAACTACAGAACACTCATGAAAGAAATTGAAGAAGACACAAAAAAATGGAAAAATAGTCCATGCTCATGGATTGGAAGAATAAACATTGTTAAAATGTCTATGCTACCCAGAGAAATCTATACCTTCAATGCCATCCTGATCAAAATTCCAACGACATTTTTCAAAGTGCTGGAACAAACAATCCTAAAATTTGTATGGAATCAGAAAACACCCCGAATCGTCAAGGAAATGTTGAAAAAGAAAAACAAATCTGGGGGCATCACGTTGCATGATTTCAAGCTATATTACAAAGCAATGATCACCAAGACAGCATGGTACTGGCACAAAAACAGACATATAGACCAATGGAACAGAAGAGAGAGCCCAGATATGGACCTTCAATTCTATGGGCAAATATTCTTCAGCAAGGCAGGAAAAAATATGCAGTTGAAAAAAGACAGTCTCTTCAATAAATGGCGCTAGGAAAATTGGACAGCTATATACAGAAGAATGAAATTCGACCATTCTCTAACACCATACACAAAGATAAACTCAAAATGGATGAAAGATCTCTATGTGAGACAGGAATGCATCAAAATTCTGGAGGAGAACATAGGCAGTAACCTCTTTGATATCACCACAGCAACTTCTTTCAAAGTACATCTCCAAAGGCTAGTGAAACGAAAACAAAAATGAACTTTTGGGACTTCATCAAGATAAAAAGCTTCTGCACAGCAAAGGAAACAGTCAACAAAACAAAGAGGCAACCCACAGAATGGGAGAAGATATTTGCAAATGACACAGACAAAGGGCTGATTTCCAAGATCTATAAAGAACTTCTCAAACTCAACACCCAAAAAACAAATAATCAAGTCAAAAAACGGGCAGAAGACATGAACTGACACTTCTACAAAGAAGACATACAAATGGTTAAAAGACACATGAAAAAATGTTCATCATCATTAGCCATCAGGGAAATTCAAATCAAAACCAGATTTAGATACCACCTTACACCAGTTAGAATGGTAAAAATTGACAAGGCAAGACACAACAAATGTTGGAGAGGTTGTGGAGAAAGGGGAACCCTCTTACACTGTTGGTGGGAATGCAAGTTGGTACAGCCACTTTGGAAAACAGTGTGGAGGGTCCTCAAAAAATTAAAAATAAAGCTACCCTATGACCCAGCAATTTCATTCCTGGGTATTTACCCCAAAGACACAGATGTAGTGAAAAGAAGGGCCATATGCACCCCAATGTTCATAGCAGCAATGTCCACAATAGCCAAACTGTGGAAAGAGACAAGATGCCCTTCAACAGATGAATGGAGAAAGATATGGTCCATATATACAACAGAATATTACTCAGCCATCAGAAAAGATGAATACCCAACTTTTATATCAACATGGATGGGACTGGGGAGATTACTAAGTGAAAAAAGTAAAGCAGAGAAAGTCAATTATCATATGGTTTCACTTATTTGTGGAACATAAGGAATTGCATGGGGGACATTAGGAGAAGGAAGGGAAAAATTAAAGGGGAGGGGAATCAGAGGGGGAGATAAACCATGAGAGACTATGGACTCTGAGTAACAAACTGAGGGTTTTAGAGGGGAAGGGTATGGGGAGATGTGTTAGCCCAGTGATGGGTATTCAGTAGGGCATGTACTGCATGGAGCACTGGGTGTTATATGAAAACAATGAATCATGGATCACTACATCAAAAACTAATGATATATTATATGGTGACTAACATAACATAATAAATTTAATTAAATTAAAAAAAAGATGGTTTCCATACAGGTAACATGTTTTGAGTACCCAGGGAGATATGTGATAATGGAAGACATGCTCTTGGATCCACCATATAGATGACCAAGAAATCACAGAGAAGAGGCCATGCAAAATCAGTTAGATAATCATGGCACCATGTTTCTACAAGCTCCTCAGAACCTGAGATCCCATGAGAACAAATCGACCAAAGGAGAAGAAGTGGAGCTATACGCCAATTAAATTCAACAAGTTCTTAGTGTCTGTGCTTCAAGTTGAAAGAAAGGAAAAATGGAACAGAAAAGGACTTGTATTATGTCTGTGGTTGCTGAGCTGTGTCAGTCAGGGAGGGAAAGTGAAAACACTGCCACTTTAACTGTGGGGTTTTTTCTCAGAGGACATGGAGGGTTGAGTTACAAGCAAGGATGGGATGGATTTTTTTCCTATTCTCTCTGAGTCTGAGCTTAGGGTCTTCTTGGTGGCTTATTAAGAAAATAGGTAGCTCTAGTTGTTCCCAGCTGGCACCGAGCAAAGAGAGAATAACCCTCTAAAATAGAAATGTCCAGTGATATAAATATGGTTTTTCATTAAGTATATATCTTAAATTTTTTATAGATTTTATTTATTTATTTATTTGACAGAGACAGAGATAGCAAGAGCAGAAACACAAACAGTGGGAGTGGGAGAGGGAGAGCAAGCTTCCCTCAGAGGAGGGAGCCTGATGTGGGACTCGACCCCAGGACCCTGGGATCATGACCTGAGCTGAAGGCAGACGCTAAATGACTGAGCCACCCAGGTGCCCTCTATCTTAAATTTTAAGAAGAAAAAAAAAAAAAAAAAAAAAAAAAAAAGATTTGCAGTATTTTAAAACCTAGAGATCTGTTAAGCCCTCTAATTCATTTTTTTATAAGTAAGGAAATACAGACCCAGAGACACTAATGATTTATTAAAATGACAGTGTGCCACTGTCCCTGTTGCTAAGAGAGTCTTTAATCTTATATGATGCTGAAAGCTAGGGCAGGTTCTTCACACCTCTGAGTATCTCAAACCAATGTTAAGTAGAAGCCAAGTCTTTGCTGATCCACCAAGCCAAACACATGATCAAAGGTGAAATGGGTAAGCCCTGTCCTCCTATTGACATTCAGATATGCCAACTCAAGGTATTTGTTTGTGAGGGGTCAAATTATTGAGATGAAAGCTAGGCTATAAAAAGGCTAAGCATCTAAGTTTAGAATAAATATAGGAAACACATACAATTTGAAATTATTTTGACATAATTAAGTGAGGCCACCAGGAACTTTAATTTAGTAAACAGCAACAAATATGTCATTTTAGATGTCACCAAGATGGTGACCTAGGAGACTCTTGAATTTTCCTTCTGCCACAGACACACCAAATGTAAAGCTACACACAGAACAATTTCCTCTGGAAGAAATATGGAAACTAGTTGAATGACTCCTATACCTCAAGTAACTGAGAAAATACCCACATTGAAATGGGTAGGAAAGGCTGAGACACACTCTTGCTATAAACAAGATGCCCTTCACAGGGCCTTACCACAGGGAGGGACCCTCTAACTCCCATCTTCTCTCTGAAGAGCACAGGATTTGTGTCTTACATCCAGTGCCCCAACTTTTAAGGCTGATAGATAAGTGTCCAAATCACTTAGCTCTGAAAGCCAACAGGACTTGTGGTCACAAGTCCCATAGGAGTATAGCAATCAACAGGCAATTTTTAATGGGCACATGAGCACTCACCACATCTATCCTCCCAGGGCTCTGCACAGAAGAAGCAGGCAAAAAAAAAAAAAAAAAGCCCATTTCCAGTCTTTCCCTGAAGGAGTTTGACTACATACATTTTAAGCTGCTGCCTGAGGGTCAAGTTTCCAATTAGCATGCACCTAGGTACTGTCTGTAATCTTCCTGGGAGAACAAAAAAGTCAGTGAGCACTTACGCCAACTTCTCCACCTGGCTCATTCCAACAATAAAACCAAACTTGCAGCTTCATCCTAGAGGGAGCTTGTCTATATATTTAGTGCCCCAAATTTAGTGGCTGCCATGAGAAGAATGGGCCCCAAATTACTTATCCCTGAAAAACAATGGGTCTTACATTCATGTGAGTTCCCAGGACTATAGCAAACAAAGAAGCAGTTGTCAAATAGCACACAATCACTCTCCCCATATAGCTGTTCCCCTGGGCTTAGCACAGGGACTGGGCAAAAACGCCCATCTCCCTATTTCTCCCCAAAAGAACTTGAGTGCATACTTTCCCAACTACTGCCTAAGGTTCTGGCTTCTAATCTGCCTACATATGGGAGCTGACTTCATTCCCCCCAAAAATCTATTAGAGATAGTGGGTACATCCCCTGATGTCTCCCTTCAGCTTGCTCCAACCGTAAGACTAAGTCTCCACCTTCTCCCTGTAAGGAGCTTGTCCAGACATAAGTACCCCAACTGTTATGGATGCCACCCAAGCGACTGGCTCCCAAATCACCTAACTCTGAGAACTGATGGGGCTCAACATTCAGAAGTCCCCTGGACCACACAAAAGAGACAGTTCCATTTGGGAGCCCAGTGACTATTCCCTCTGGCTCAGCACAGAGTAAGTAAGCAAAACACCCAGGTCTCAGTTTTACCCAAATAAGGGGTAGACTACATACCTAACATCTTGCCTTTCCCATGTGCTACACAAAAGTGGGGTTTCTTATTAACCTGCATCAGGGAGCTGAAGGGGCAGGCAATTAGTCATCTTCCAGGAGCAATCAATATGTGTATGAGTATTTAGTCCACCTTTGGGACACCAACAGGTCCTGTCACCCTCAACTACTAGGAGTCACTAAAAACAAAGACTACGGTTTGCACAGTCACAGAAGTTTGAGTGGTAACCAGGACTTGGTCCCAGGCTGACTGATGAAGCTCTTCCCCCTACCAGTCAATCAAGATTGAGACAGGTGGCTGTTATATCTAATGTGTAGAAACCAACACAGAGACTCAAGTGAAATGAAGACATATAGCAATATGGCCCAAACAAAAGAACAAGATGAATCTCAAAAAGACAGTGTTAGTGAAACAGGGATGAGCTGTTCACCCAAGAGAGTTCGTAGTAATAGTCATAAGCATGCTCGCTGAGGTCAGAAGAGTGGTTCGTGGACAAAGTGAGAATTTCAACAAAGAGAGAAAATGTTAAAAAGTGCCACACAGAAGTCATGCAGCTGAGGAATAGAATAAGTGAACCTAAACATTCAAAAGGTTTTAACAGCAAACTAGACCAAGTGGAAAAAGGATCTGAGAACATGAACAAGACACTGGAATTCATCTAATCAGAGGCATAAAAGAGAAAAAGAATGAAAAAGAGGGAAGATAGCTCCAGGGTTTGATGGGACACCATCGAGTGGACCAATATTCACATTATAGGGATCCAGAAGGACAAGAGAGAACAAAGGGCCAGAGAGTCTACTCAAAGAAACAATGGCCAAAAACCTGGGGAAAAAAAAAAACAAAAACAGATCCAGGAAGCCCAAAGAGTACCAAAAAAGATGAACCTAAAGAGACCACATGAACACACATTATAATTAAATTAACGAAACTTAAAGACGAAGAAACACAAAAGCATCAAGAGAAATGCGCCTTGTTATACACAAGGGAACCCTCTCATAGGACCATGAGAAGACTTTTCAACATAAACCTTGTAGCCAGAAGAGAGTAAAATGATATATTGAAAATACTGAAAGAAAAATAAATGCCACTCAAGAGTACTCTACCCAGCAAAGCTCTCATTGGAATTGAAGAAAAGATAAAGAATTTCCCAGACAAAGAAAAATTGAAGTTCATCCCCATTAGACTAGCCTAAAAGAAAAGTTAAAGGAAGTTCTTCCAAATGAAATGAAAGAATGCTAATTAGTAACAGGAAATGTATAAAGTATAAAACTCACTATTAAAGGTAAACATAGTGTTAAATTCAGAATACTTTAGCATAGTAATGATGGTGGGTAAATCACCTATATAACTCTAGTATAAATGTTAAAAGATATAAGTATTAAAAATGACTATAACTACAATAATTTGTTAATTTGTTAATGGACACACAATATTTTTTAAAGCTTTTTTTTTATTTATTTATTTGAAAGAGAGAGAATGAGAGATAGAGAGCATGAGAGGGAAGAGGGTCAGAGGGAGAAGCAGACTCCCTGCTGAGCAGGGAGCCCGATGCAAGACTCGATCCCGGGACTCCAGGATCATGACCTGAGCCGAAGGCAGTCGCTTAACCAACTGAGCCACCCAGGCGCCCAATGGACACACAATATTAAAAATGTAAATCATAACATCAAAAACATAAAATGTGGGGGGAGTGTAACAATGTAAAGTTTGTGTACGTGTTCAAAGTTAAGTTGTTATCAGCTTAAAATAAAAGTGCTTTCAATGTAAAATTCATGGTAACTAGAAACAAAAACTTACAGTAGATATACAAAAGATAAAAAGATAGGAATCTAAGCATACCACTACAGAAAATCACCAAGTCACAAAGGAAGAGAGCAAGAGAGAAAGAGAGGAACAAAGAAAATACAAAAAGCCAGAAGACAATAAAATGGCAATAATCATTCCATATCAATCAACAATTACTTTGAATATTAATGGACTAAATTCCTCAATCAAAAGACACAGAGTGGCTGAATGGATAAGAAAGATAAAACAAAATAAAACAAAAAAACACTCAACTATATGCTGCCCACAAAATTCACATAAGCTTTGAGGACACAAATAGACTGGAAGAGAAGGGATGGAAAAAGATACTCCATACAGACAGAATAAAAAAGAAAGCAGTGTTAGTTACACCTACATCAAACAAAAGTATACGTTAGCCAAAAACTGTAACAAGATACAAATAAAATAATTATATAATGGCAGAAGGTCCAATTCATCAAGAGAATATAATTATAAATACTTAGACATCCACATTACAGCACTTAAATATATAAGTGAATATTAATAGACATGAAAGGACAAATAGACATCTATTAAATAATAATAGGGAATGTTAAACCCCACTTGCACCAATGGATAAATTTTCCTGGCAGAAGATCAATAAGAACATATTGGACTTAACTATACATTAGACCAATGGACTTAACAGACATGTAGAGAATGCCCCATCTAACAGCTGCAGAATATTCTTCTCAAGCACACATGGAACATTTTCATGTGTTAGTCCATAAATCAAGTCTTAATAAATTTAAGAATATTCAAGTCATATAAACCATCTCTTTGGACCATAGTGACATGAAACTAGAAACCAATTATAAGAAGATTGGAAAGTTTACAGGTATGTGGAAATTAAATGTGCTCCTAAACAACCATTGGGTAAAAAACAAATCAAAGGGAAATGAAAAAAAAAATCCTGAAACAAATGAAAATAGAAACACAACATATCAAAACTTGTGGGATGCCCCAAAAGCAGTTCTTAAAGGAAAGTTAATAGTAATAAATGAATACTTACATAAAAGAAAGATCTCAAACAAATAACCTAAGTTTGTACTTCAAGGAACTAGAAAAAGAACAGATGGAACCCAAAATTAGTAGAAAGAAGGAAATAAAAAAAGATAACTGAAAATAAATAGAGACAAAAAAGAAAATAAAAAAGATAAGTGAAACTAAGAGCTGGATTTTTGAAAAGGTATACAAAATTGACAAACCTTTAGCTAGACTACAAAAATAAGAGAGAGGACTCAAATAAAATAAAATACAATAAAATAAAATAAAGAGAAAAAATTACAACTGATACCACAGAAATACAAAGGATCATAAGAGACTGCTTTGAACAACTATATGCCAACAGATTAGATAACCTAGGAGAAATGGATAAATTGTTGAAAACATACCACCTATCAGGACTTAATCATAAAGAAATTGAAAATCTGAACAGACTAATTACTGTTAAGGAGACTGAATCAGTTTTCAGAAAACTTCCCTCTGCCCCAGCCGCCTCCCCCGCCAAAAAAAAGTCCAGAACCAGATAGATGGTGAATTCTAGCAAACATTTAAAGAAAAATTAATGTCATTCCTTCTCAAACTCTTCCAAAAATAGAAGAGGGAACATTTCCTAATTATTTTTCCATATCAGCACTACACTGATACCAAGTCAGACAAGTTCACTACAAGAAAAGAAATTACAGGCTAATATCTCAGATGTACATAGATGCAAAAATACTCACCAAAATATTACCAAATCATGGAGGGTGGAACAAGATGGTGGAGGAGTAGGAGACCTGGATTTCGTCTGGTCTCAGGAATTAGGCTGAATAGGGATCAAACCATTCTGAACACCTACAAACTCAACAGGAGACCGAAGAGAAGAATAGCAACAACACCGAACAGAAAAGCGACCACTTACTGGAAGCAGGGACCCAACAAGTGGCAGAGATGGGAAGACACCCCTTCCTCCCCCGGGAGGAGCGGTGGGATCTGCTGGGTTTGGAGACTCCACACAGGGTCAGGTGCCAGAGATAGAAACACTCGGTCACAGGCCAGGTGAGCACGGAGTGCAGCCAGAGACCAGGGAGACAGCAGTGATTGACTGCTTTTCTCTGGGGGCGCACTGAGGAGTGGGGCACCGAATTCTCGGCTCCTCCGGCCAGAGATTGGGAAGCCACCATTTTCACTCTTGTCCTCCAAAGCTGTACGGAAAGCTTGCAGGGAACAAAAGCTCCCAAGAGCAAACCGGAGCAGATTGCTTAGCCTGGACCGAAAAGGGCGGGGCAATTCCGCCTCTGGCAAAGATATTTGGGAACTACAGCAACAAGCCCCTCCCCCAGAAGATCAGCACGAACAGGCACCAAGCCAAGACCAAGTTTACCGATCAAGGAGAATGGGAGAACTCCAGCGCTAGGGGAATACTGCACATAGAATTCATGGCTTTTTTAACATGATTCATTAGTTTTTCAAAGTTAATATTTTTAACTGTTTTTTTTTTTTATTTTTCTTCTTCTCTGTTTCAACCAACATCTTATCAATCCCTTTTGGGAAAAAAAAATATTATTTTTCATTTTTACAGTCATATTTTATCCCTTCATAGTAATTACCCTTATTTTTGGCATATATATATAAGTTGTTCTCTCTTTAAAATTTTGAGATACATTTTCTTCTAACAGATCAAAATATACCCTAAATGACTAGTGTATGTCTTTGTTCTAGTCTCCTGCCTGATCACATTCTCTCCCTTTTTTTTTCCCTTTTTTTTAAAACTTCTTCTTTGTTTTTGCAAACAACATCTTATCTTATCAATTACTTTTATAAATCTTTTATAATATTCATCTTTACAATCATCTTCCATCCCTTCATTGTATCAACCCTTATTTTGTACATATATAAGTCTTTCTATCCTTAAAATTTTAGGAGTCACTTTCTTCTAACAGACCAAAATACGCCCAAAATCTAGTGTGTGGCACTGATCTAAACACTAGCCTCATCATATTTGATCATATTCTGTTTTTTTGTTTTGTTTGGTTTTTGTTTGTTTTTATCTTTTTCTTTTTCTTTTTTTTTCTCTTTCTTTTTTCTTTCTTTCCCTTTCTTTTCCCCTGGTTTTAGGTCTTTTCTAATTTGTTTAGAGTATATTTGCTGGGGACGTTGTTAACTTGTTAGCATTTTGTTCTTTCATTCATCTATTCTCCTCTGGACAAAATGACAAGACGAAAAAAATCACCTCAGCAAAAAGAACAAGAGGTAGTACCATCTGCCAGGGACCTACTCAATACGGACATTAGTGCGATGTCAGACCTAGAGTTCAGAATCATGACTTTAAAGATACTAGCTGGGCTTGAAAAAAGCATAGAAGTTATTAGAGAAACCCTTTCTGGAGAAATAAAAGAACTAAAATCTAACCAAGTTGAAATAAAAAAGGCTATTAATGAGGTGGAATCAAAAATGGGGGTGCTAACTGCTAGAATAAATGAGGCAGAAGAGAGAATGGGCAATATAGAAGACCAAATGATGGAAAATAAAGAAGCTGAGAAAAAGAGAGGTAAACAACTACAGGATCACGAGGCCAGAATTTGAGAAATAAGCGATACGATAAGACAAAACAACATTAGAATAATTGGATTCCCAGAAGAAGAAGAAGAAGAAAGAGAGAGAGGGGCAGAAGGTATATTGGAGCAAATTATAGCAGAGAACTTCCGTAATGTGGGGAAGGAAACAGGCATCAAAATCCAGGAGGAACAGAGAAACCCTCTCAAAATCAATAAAAATAGGTCAACACCCCGACATCTAATAGTAAAACTTACGAGTCTCAGAGACAAAGAGAAAATCTTCAAAGCAGCTCAGGAGAAGAGATATGTAACCTACAATGGTAGAAATATTAGATTGGCAACAGACCTATCCACAGAGACCTGGCAGGCCAGAAAGGATTGATGTGATATATATTCAGAGCATTAAATGAGAAAAATATGCAGCCAAGAATACTATATCCAGCTAGGCTGTCATTGAAAATTGAAGGAGAGATAAAAAGTTTCCAGGACAAACAAAAACTAAAGGAATTTGCAAACACAAAACCAGCCCTCCAAGAAATATTGAAAGGGGACATCTAAGCAAAGAGAGAGCCTAAAAGCAGCATAGACCAGAAAGGAACACAGACAATATACAGTAACAGTCACATTACAGGCAATACAATGGCACTAAATTCATATGTTTCAATAGTTACCCTGAATGTAAATGGGATAAATGCCCCAATCAAAAGACACAGGCTATCAGATTGGATTAAAAAACAAGACCCATCAATATGCTGTCTGCAAGAGACTCATTTTAGACCCAAAGACACCCCCACATTGAAAGTGAGGGGGTGGAAAATCATTTACCATGCTAATGGACACCAAAAGAAAGCTGGGGTGGCAATCCTTATATCAGACAAATTAGATTTTAAACCAAAGAATGTAATAAGAGATGAGGAAGGACACGATATCCTACTTAAAGGGTCTATCCAACAAGAAGATCTAACAATTGTAAATATCTATGCCCCTAACATGGGAGCAGCCAATTATATAAGGAAATTAATAACAAAAGCAAAGAAACACATTGACAACAATACAATAGTGGGGGACTTTAAAACACCCCTCACTGAAATGGACAGATCATCTAACAAAAGATCAAAAAAGAAATAAAGACTTTAAATGAAACACTGGACCAAATGGACTTCACAGATATATTAAGAACATACCATCCCAAAGCAAGGGAATACACATACTTCTCTAGTGCCCATGGAACATTCTCCAGAATTGATCACATCTTAGGTCACAAATCAGGTCTCAACCGGTACCAAAAGTTTGGGATTATTCCCTGCATATTTTCAGACTAAAATGCTTTGAAAATAGAACTCAATCACGAGAGGAAAGTTGGAAAGAACTCAAATACATGGAGGCTAAAGAGCATCCTACTAAAGAATGAATGGGTCAACCAGGAAATTAAAGAAGAATTTAAAAAATTCATGGAAACCAATGAAAATGAAATCACAACTGTTCAAAATCTTTGGGATGCAGAAAAGGCTGTCCTAAGAGGAAAGTATATAGCAATACAAGCCTTTCTCAAGAAACAAGAAAGGTCTCACATACACAACCTAACCCTACACCTAGAGGAGCTAGAGAAAAAACAACAAATAAAGCCTAAACCAAGCAGGAGAAGAGAAATAATAAAGAGCAGAGCAGAAATCAATGAAATAGAAACCAAAAGAACAGTAGAACAGATCAAAGAAACTAGGAGCTGGTTCTTTGAAAGAATTAACAAGATTGATAAACCGCTGGGCAGGCTTATCAAAAAGAAAAGAGAAAGGACCGAAATCAACAAAATCATGAATGAAAGAGGAGAGATCACAACCAACACCAAAGATATACAAACAATTATAAGAACATAGTATGAGCAACTCTATGCCAGCAAATTAGATAACCTGGAAGAAATGGGTGCATTCCTAGAGATGTATCAAATACCAAAATTGAACCAGGAAGAAATAGAAAACCTAAACAGACCTATAACCACTAAGGAAATTGAAGCAGTCATCAAAAGCACCCAACAAACAAAAGCCCAGGGTCAGACGGCTTCCCAAGGGAATTCGACCAAACCTTTCAAGAATTAATACCTATTCTCCTGAAACTGTTCCAAAAAATATAAATGGATGGAAAACTTCCAAATTCATTTTATGAGGCCACCATTACCTTGATCCCAAAACCAGACAAAGACCCCATCAAAAAGGAGAATTACAGACCAATATCCTTGATGAACATGGATGCAAAAATTCTCACCAAAATACTAGCCAATAGGATCCAACAGTATATTAAAAGGATTATTCACCATGACCAAGTGGGATTTATCCCTGGGCTGCAAGGTTGGTTCAAGATCTGCCAATCAATCAACGTGATACAATACATTAACAAAAGAAAGAACAAGAATCATATGACCCTCTCAATAGATGCAGAAAAAGCATTTAACAAAGTACAGCATCCTTTCCCGATCAAAACTCTTCAGAGTATAGGGATAAAGGGTATATACCTCAATATCATAAAAGCCATCTAAGAAAAACCTACAGTGAATATCATTCACAATGGGGAAAAGCTGAGAGCTATTCCCCTAAGGTCAGGAATGCGGCAGGGATGTCCACTATCACCACTGTTATTCAACATAGTTTTAGAATTCCTAGCCACAGCAATCAGACAACAAAAAGAAATCAAAGGCATCCAAATCGGCAAAGAGGAAGTCAAACTCTCACTCTTTGCAGATGATATGATACTGTATGTGGAAAACCCAAAAGACTCCATCCCAAAACTGCTAGAACTCATACAGGAATTCAGTAAAGTGGCAGGATATAAAATCAATGCACAGAAATCAGTGGCATTCCTATACACCACCAACAAGACAGAAGAGAGACAAATCAAGGAGTCGATCCCATTTACAAGTGCACCCAAAACCATAAGATACCTAGGAATAAATTTAACCAAAGAGGCAAAGGATCTGTACTCAGAAAACTATAAAATACTCATGAAAGAAATTGAGGAAGACACAAAGAAATGGAAAAACGTTCCATGCTCATGGATTGGAAGAACAAATATTGTGAAGATGTCTATGCTACCTAGAGCAATCTACACATTCAATGCAATCCCCATCAAAATACCATCCACTTTTTTCAAAAAAAATGGAACTAATAATCCTAAAATTTGTATGGAACCAGAAGAGACCCTGAATAGGCAGAGGAATGTTGAAAAAGAAAAGCAAAGCTGGCGGCATCACAATTCCGGACTTCCAGCTCTATTACAAAGCTGTCATCATCAAGACAGTATGGTACTGGCACAAAAACAGACACATAGATCAATGGAACAGAATCGATAGCCCAGAAATGGACCCTCACCTGTATGGCCAACTCATCTTTGACAAAGCAGGAAAGAATGTCCAGTGGTAAAAAGACAGTCTCTTCCAACTAATGGTGTTGGGAAAATTGGAGAGCCAAATGCAGAAGAATGAAACTGGACCATTTCCTTACACCACACACAAAAATAGACTCCAAATGGTTGAAAGACCTAAACGTGAGATAGGAGTCCATCAAAATCCTAAAGGAGAACACAGGTAGCAACCTCTTTGACCTCAGCCGCAGTAACTTCTTCCTAGAAACATCGCCAAAGGCAAGGGAAGGAAGGCAAAAATGAACTATTGTGATTTCATCAAGATAAAAGCTTTTGCACAGCAAAAGAAACAGTCCACAAAACCAAAAAACAACAGACAGAATGGGAGAAGATATTTGCAAATGACATATCAGATAAAGGGCTAGTATCCAAAATCTATAAAGAACTTATCAAACTCAACACCCAAAGAACAAATAATCCAATCAAGAAATGGGCAGAAGACATGAACAGACATTTCTCCAAGAAGACATCCAAATGGCCAACAGGCACATGAAAAAGTGCTCAACATCGCTCGGCATCAGGGAAATCCAAATCAAAACCTCAATGAGATACCACCTCACTCCAGTCAGAATGGCTAAAATTAACAAGTCAGGAAACGACAGATGTTGGCAGGGATGTGGAGAAAGGGGAACCCTCCTACACGGTTGGTGGGAATGCAAGCTGGTGCAACCAGCTTGGTTGGAAAACAATATGGAGGTTCCTCAAACAGTTGAAAATAGAGCTACCATACGATCCAGCAGTTGCACTACTGGGTATTTACCCCAAAGATACAAATGTAGGATTCCGAAGGGGTACGTGCATCCCAATGTTTATAGCAGCAATGTCCACAATAGCCAAATTGTGGAAAGAGCCAAGATGTCCATCGACAGATGAATGGATAAAGAAGAAGTGGTATATATACACAATGGAATATTATGCAGCCATCGAAAGGAATGAGATCTTGCCATTTGCAATGATGTGGATGGAACTGGAGGGTGTTACGCTGAGTGAAATAAGTCAATCAGAGAAAGACATGTATCATATGACCTCACTGATATGAGGAATTCTTAATCTCAGGAAACAAACTGAGGGTTGCTGGAGTGGTGGGGGGTTGAAAGGATGGAGTGGTTGGGTGATAGACATTGGGGAGGGTATGTTCTATGGTGAGCCCTGTGAATTGTGCAAGACTGTTGAATCACAGATCTGTACTTCTGAAACAAATAATACAATATATGTTAAGGAAAAAAAAAGAAGAAGAAGATAGCAAGAGGGGAAGAATGACGGGGAGTAAGTCGGAGGGGGAGACATACCATGAGAGACGATGGACCCTGAAAAACAAACTGAGTGTTCTAGAGCGGAGGGGGGTGGGGGGATGGGTTAGCCTGGTGATGGGTATTAGAGAGGGTATGTTCTGCATGGATCACTGGGTGTTATGCTCAAACAATGAATCATGGAAAACTACATCAAAAACTAATGATGTAATGTATGGTGATTAACATAACAATAAAAAATTTTTAAAAAAATATTACCAAATCAGGAATGCCTGTGTGGCTCAGTCAGTTAAGCATCTGCCTTCTGCTCAGGTCATGATCTCAGGGTCCTGGGATGGAGTCCCACTTCCTGCTCCTTGCTCAGCAAAGAGCCTGCTTCTCCCTCTGCCTGCCTCTCCTTCTGCTTGTGCTCTCTCTCTCTCTCTGACAAATAAAATCTTTTTTAAAAACAAAATATTAGCACCTCAAAAGGATCACACATTATGATCAATTAGAATTTATTCCTTTGATACAAGGATGTTTCAACATAAATGAATCAAAATGAAGAACAAAAAAAATGATGTTCTTAATAGATTCAGGAAATGCATTTGACAAAATTCAACATCTTTTCATGATAAAATCACTCAACAAATTATGTATAGATGTAATATACTTCAACATAATAAAGATCATATGTAATAACACCACAGCTAACATCATACTCAATGGTAAAAAGCTGAAAGGTTTTTTTCTAAGATCAGGAACAAGATAAGTGTGCCCACTCATACCCCTTTTATTCAACATAGAAGTCCAATCAAGAGCAAACAGGTAAGAAAAATCATTCTCAAAAGCATCTAAATGAGAAAGGCAGAAGTAAAATTGTATCTGTTTGCAGATGACACAATCTTATGCATATATAGAACCTTAAAGACTCCATCAAAACAACTTTTAGAACTAATAAACCACTTCAATAAAGTTGCAAGATAGAAAATCAACATACTAAAATCAGTTATGTTTCTATACACTAACAATAAACTATCAGAAAGAGATTAAGAAAACAATCCCATTTGCAGTAGCATCTAAAAGAATACACTACTTAGGAATAAATTTAACCAAGAAGGTGAAAGAACTATGCACTGAACACTAGAAGACATTAATGAAAGAAACTGAAGAAGACACAAATAAGTGGAAAGGTACCTCATGTTCATGAATCAGAAGAATTAATATTGCTAAAGTGTCCACACAGATTCAAAAGAATCCCTACCAAACTTCCAATGGCATTTTTTACAGAAATAGAAATAACAATCTTAAAATTCATGTGGAGCCACAAAGACTTCAAATAACCAAAGTAATCTTGAGGAAGGAAAAAAAAAAGCTAGAGGCATCACACTTCCTAATTCCAAACTATATTACAAAGCTATCTTAATCAAAACATACTGGCATAAAAGCAGACACAAAAATCCATAGAACAGAATAGAGAGCCCAGAAATAAGCTTACCTGCATATGGTCAAATAATTTATAAGAAAGGGGTCATAAATATACAATGAGGAAAGGACCACTATCTTACACAGTACACCGAAATTAACTCAAAATGGGGTCAAAGATGGGCACCTGGGTGGCTCAGTTGGTTAATCAACTGCCTTCGGCTCAGGTCATAATCCTGGAGTCCTGGGATCGAGTCCCACATCATGCTTCCTGCTCAGCAGGGAGTCTGCTTCTCCCTCTGACCCTCTTCCCTCTCGTGCTCTCTATCTCTCATTCTCTTTCTCTCAAATAAATAAATAAAATCTTTAAAAAAATGGGGTCAAAGTCTTGAACATAAGACCTGAAACTGTAAAACTCCTAGAAGAAATCTAAAGGGGTAAGCTCCTTGACACTGATCTTGGCAATGAGTTTTTGGATTTGATAACAAAAGCAAAGGCAAATATAAATAAGTGGAACTACATCAAATTAAAAAGTACTGCACAGCAAACAATCAACAAAAGAAAAAAATCTATAAAATGGGAGAAAATATTTGCAAACCACATATCTGATGGGGGTTAATATCTGAAATATATAAGAAACTCATATAACCCAATAGTAAATAATTAAACAATTAAAAATTTTTTATGGGCAAACGACCTGAATAGACATTTCTCCAAAGAAGACATACAAATCGTCAACAGTGCAAAGATGCTCAGTATTATTAGTAATCAGGGAAATGTAAATCAAAACCACAATGAGTATCACCTCCGTCCTATTAGGACATTTCTTAACAAGAATACAAAAGGTAACAAATGCTCCTGAGAATATGGACAAAAGAGAATCCTTGTACATTGTTGATGAGAATGTAAACTATACAGCCTAAATGGAAAACAGCATGGAAGTTCCTCAAGAAATTAAAAATAGAAACACCATATAGTCCCACAATCCCACTTCTGGGTTCAAATGCAAAGGAAATGAAATTATTATCTTGAAGAGATCTGTATTGCCATGTTTATTGCAACATTATTCACAATAGCCAAGGTATGCAAACAACCTAAGTGTCCACTGAGAAATGAATAAAGAAGATGTGGTGTACACATACAATGGATAATATTCAGCCTCAAAAAAGAATGAAATCCTGCCATTTGTAACAAATGGATGAAACCGGAGAGCATTATGTTAGGTGAAATAAGACAAGCAAAGAAAGATATAAACTGCATGGTATCACTTACATGTCAAATCTTAAAAAAAAGAAAAGAACTCATGGAAACAAAGGTAATATGGTGGTTGCCAGGGCCTCGGTTCCATTATAGGATTAATAAGGTCTGAGACTTATACATTAGGTATAACATGGTGACTATAATTGATTATATTGTATTGCATAATTCAAATTTGCTAAGAGTAGAACTTACATGTTCTCACCAAAAAAAAAAATTAAGTATGTGAGGTGATGGATGTATTCATTAACTCAATGGTAGGTACCCTTTCACAATGTATATGTATATTAAATAATCGTGTTGTACACTTTAAATATATTACAATTTTATTTGTCAATTATACCTTGATAAAGCTGAAAAAAAAATCTATCAATCTCACTGCATTTAATAGCTATACTCTCGACCCAGTCCTGCTTTCCAGCCTGCAGACCCGAAGTGTAGGTCCTTATGTTTCTGAGTCCTAATCCTATAATGCTTTAAGAGTACTGGGTGTGGAGAAGGTGGGGATGGAGGGTGGAGGGCCCCCCAAAATGTCATTTTTATCCTTCCAAAATTTTAACCTGTTTTCATTTCTTATGTAGGTTTACCAGCAGAGGGCCCCCCAATACCTTTTTTCTTCTTCCCCAAAAACAAAACCATTAAATAAGGACCTGAAAAATCAAATTCCACTTGATTACAACATATTGGTCACTTATCATCCTTACAAGCAATTAGAGATGCTCTTCATGGCACAGATTGTTATGTGTGTATCCTTCTGGAAAAGGAAGCAAAGCTGCATTTTATGGAGAACATGCTGAGAGGTGGTAGGTAGTTTACAGCTAATTCAACAAATGTAACAAATTTGAACTAGCATTGTAAAGTCACTTTATTTAAGATGAAAATTCTTGCAAATGATGTTTCAGAATTAACATTAAAATGCTTCTTTTTAAAAGGATCTGATTTCTGTGTATGTTAACAAAATTTAGTCTTCAATCAAGTTGGAGAATCCAAGATTATTATTTTTTTTAGTCTAAGCTAATCAGTTAAATGAATGTTACTGGCTTCCAGCCTACTTTTATTTTTTTTTTTAAGATTTTACTTATTTATTTGACAGAGAGACACACACACACACAGAGGGTACACAAGCAGGGGGAGTGGGAAAGGGAGAAACAGGCTTCCTGCGGAGCAGGAACCTGGGATCATGACCTAGCCCAAGGCAGATGTTTAACGACTGAGCCACCCAAGTGCCCCCCAGCCTACTTTTAATTAGTAAATTTAAACTTTATAAACACAGCGTGCTATCTTATTGTCTCTTTTGAGAGTAAACTATTCTAAATCTGTAAACTACCTTATTCCTAAACTGGATTTTGTTTCTCAAAGCATTTAATGGTGATTAAGGACTTAATCCTGTCTATTTCATTTTCCCTGGGAAAACCTTGTGGTCTCTGAATTTTGACTTACTTAAGATTCAGTTTTGTGTTATATATAGCACTGTACAACAGAAAAAGTCAGCCCTAATATGAATTATGGACTTTAGTTAACAACAGTGTATCAATATTCTAACAAGTATACCACACTGAGACAAGATAATAATAGGGGAGACTGAGTGATAAGAAGAGAGGATATATGGGAATTCTTTGTACTATCTGCTCGATTTTTCTATAAACCTAAATCTGCTCTAAGATGTAAGGTCTATTCATTTTTTTTAAGGATAGAGGAAGAAATATAACAAGATTCTAACACCGCCCCTCAAGGGAGGGAGAGACTGTATGGTAATGCTTGCTTCCACTAGATCCTGGGCAGAGCCTTGGAGAGTGGGGCCTCAGAGAATTTTCAGTCTGCTGACTGTTTTCATCAGTTGTTGACTTAGGAGGTTATTCATGGGGAGGGAAAACACTACAATTTACATTTCTAACAAGTTCTGAGGTAATGTTTCAAATATGTCCAGGCTGAAGGGCCACCTCACAGAGATTTCTGCCACATCAGAGGGCAAGGAAGTCACACACATTCCCCAACCCTCAAGCCAGGCAGTTGCCGTGATTGGAGAGGCCAGGCCTGTCAGCATGAGAAACCATGAGACTGAAAACCAAACACCAGAATGGACAAAGAACATCTCAGAATCCCTGTGGGGACCAGTGATGCTAGGACCAGATTAACACAGCCCTAGGGAGGAGAGAGGGCTCCCGTTGATAAGATTATTGTCACTGCAGCTGAGTGGGGGCTTGAAAAATAAAGTTCAGTTACAGAAAAAAATTCTATTTGTTACACATTTATACAAGATATTGAAGATTTGGTTAACTCTCTCTTTACCAAAATTAAGATGAAAGGGAAAAAATCTTAACAGGTTAAAGAGAAATTCCTTCTTCATCATTTGTGGTATAAGATGTATTAAAATAATTTCAAAGATTTCATACTTCTCAAGCTTAAAGAAACATCCTTATTTAAGCAGAAAGACTGGTACAAATTGATATTTGTTTATAAATTTTGATGTGCTTGTCAATTAGAGACAATATCATAAGATTCAGCATATAAACCAAAAGGCCCTAGAAAATTTTTGATGGTCTCACTGTTTATAAGTTGTTCTTATATAGAGGGTTATTAATGATTACATCTTTCCAAATTAATTGTTTTTCCTAAGGAAAGGATTCCACTCTCTTCATTCTGATAATGCTGGCTAACATAATTCATTAGCTAGAATTGTTCAATTTTATTTTGAGAGCAGAGAGAAAACATGGCTGCAATCTTAAGCCAGCATTGACAGGGCAATTTCATTCAGAATTGCTGAGGATGTTTCTGACCATGTTCCACTTGCCAAACTCATAATCCTGGCAAAATTGTAAAGGTGGGATGTAGGAAAGAACAAAAGCCCTAAATTTATTTGAACATTTGCAGTGAATTTTATACAGTTGCTCCATTCAAATGGATGTCAGTATATTCTTACCTCTGTCTATTTTCTGGATGGCTAGATGATTTTCCCTGCCAAAAGTCAACTGTCTTCTCTAGACTTCGTATGTCTCATATGGGATTATTTTCTTATTTGTGTAGAGAGAGATTTTACAAATGTCATAGAGAAAGTAACTTAAAAGAGCTTTGTAAGACCTGGCTCATCATATAGGAACTCCATTATCTTATCATCCTTGGTCATCAGAGAAAATTGAATCAGCAAATGGCACCCTTAAATAAGCTTACAAAGCTATCTGAAGACTTACTGTAAAGTTTTGTGCAGGTCACCCCAGTTTACAACCAGCAGGTACAGACAAATTTTCCTGCAGGCAAAGTACAGGAACCCTTGCAAGAACTTCAGCTCAGAGACCTAGAAACATCACTGGTGTATGACTGCCTTTGAACCTCATAGGAAGAGATCACAGGTACTGTTGGGGGAGGAGGAGTGTACTATGGTAAAGGTCCAAGGATGATTCCCTTAAACTCACATTTCTCAGTTAAAAAGACATGACACAGCCATTTCCTGGACTCCATGTCTGTGGGACTTGTAAACTGAGAATCTCTTGGGATTCTCGAGAAGCAGATTATAACCTGAAGGAGAAAGCTTTCCCAAGATTTTCCCAGACTATTAAGTAAGAAAGGATTCTCCCCAAACATTGAATCAAGACCTTGAGTACCAGGAGCCTGTAACTACACACCCCACTTTCTCTCACTCTCTTCCTCCTTCCTCTAGCTGTCTTTCCCTCTCTGTTAGTTTAACATTCCGGACTGTTAATTATCAAGGGTGGAAACTTTAACATATCTTCCCTTAATTCTCATGCTTTGGTCTCTAGGGCTAATCCCTGGTATTTTGACACCTGTCTAGTAGGAAGAAAACATGAGCAAGTTTGGAGATTAGAAACAGTGCCACTTTCTGGGTGGACCTGGGGACTCAGAGGCAGCATAGGGTTTGCTCTCCTGGTTGGGACTAGAGAAAATAGGCATGTGGCTGAGGGGAGCATTTCGGGGCACCTTGATTCTATTACCTCTCACCTTTCTCTACATCAAAACAGTCACATGCACTCCCATTCTTCACCATTTTTATTGAGTCTGGAAAATTGAAACAAAAGCAATTTCCTCTGATAATATTTCCAGACTTCATCAAAATCAGACCTCTTAGAAAGATGATTTCTGCCTTACACTCAGGTTAATTTTGAAAAATGAAATCCAATAAATATTATGTTTGCACTTTTATTATGTTTTCAATCTTCGAGCTGTTGACTCAATTGAGTTTTCAGATGATGTGGAGTTTGTTGACTTCCAACTATAAGCTTTTCTTCAAAAAACAAAACCTAGGTTGCAAGAAAACAGCTTTAAAGGGATACGTAGAGAGGTCTCTCAAGCTTTGTGGTTTCCATAATAATAAACATTATTAATTGAGTTCCCACTGTGTACCAAACTCTATACTAAGGGCTCTACCTTTATTATCTCATTTATTTTCAAAACATTATCTTGCAGTAAGATAAGGAAAGTGAGGTTCAAAAAGATTATGTAATTTGCCCTGTGTCAAGAGATTAGTAAGAAACTGTGAATGAGATCCTGTGTATGAGGTTCTATGTATGAACAGGATCTTTGTATGAAATATTAAATATCACTGATGCTGAAAAACATTTTTAAGATTTGTCTTTTGGCTAAGACAACACCTACAGTCCAAGCATTATGTTATCTACTGTAAAATTAGATTGTCAATCCAGAAATGCTTTGCTGCCACTCAGAAGTCAACCAAAACCTCAGTTGTAGATGTGAACACAGAGCTTTTGTGAAATTTCCCACTTCATGTAGAACTGTGTGGACCATGAGAAATTCCTCTAGTTTCAGAAGAACATTAACTGCTCTTCTTGAGCAGTCTCTACTAAATCGCTGTAAATCAGGTCTGTTTTGGGGGGCAGGTACACTCACAAGCAGGTCTCCTATATTGTAAATGAATCTCCTTAGCTATAGCTAAGCCCTGTCTCCCTAACCTTGTGTTCCCTCTCCAGTTACACTAGGGGATGGCACACTTTTTATGTCAAGGGTCAGATAGTAAATACCTTAGACTTTGTGGGTTATACAACCTCTGTGGCAATTTCTCGCCCCTGTCATTGTAAGGTGGAAGCAGCTACAAATAATACATAAATAAGTGAGCATGACTGTTTCCAATAAAACTGTATTTACAAAATTGAATAATGAGCTGGATTTGGCCTTTAAGTTGTTAATTTGCCAACCCTAATTCTAAACATACATTAAGGGACCTTAAATGAATTAAAACGTCTAAAACTCTTAAGACAGAGTCTGACACACACTAGGTTCTATATGTTAATAAAATAAAATAAAAATTGAAATATAGGTAATTCCCTAAATATATCATGCCCTCCATGTCCTCATGTTTTTGCCCATGCTACTTCTTCTTCCTGAAATTTTCTAGCCCATTCTGTACCTGGCTAACTTTTGTGACCTTCAAGACTAGATTTGATATTGACCTCCACCTCCAGGACACTTTCTTTGCTGTACCCTTTGATTGATGTTCTTGCCCTTTTACTTGCACAATACTTGGTGTCTGCCCCAAACAGAGCCCCCACCACTTGGTTCAGAGCTCCCCCACCAGACTGCAAGCTCATTCACAGCAGGGACTTTGTCTTTCCACCTAAAGTCCTCAATTCCTAACTGGAGAAACTTACAAATCTTTTTTAATCAGTGAACAATGAAAATCTTCAAGTGAATGAACTAAAAGTTTCATCCATAGGGCCTCAGTCACTAAAATCATAATCTAAACAGAAAGTTATAAACCTTTCTCCCAAGTCCCAAACTCATAACTTGATTCCTGTTCATCATGGACATCAGGAGAAAGAGGAGATACATCCACTAGGAAAGAACTCGCTCCTTTTATACCTTTGAGTAAATTCTAAAAAAGGAAATATTTTGAGAACAGAAAGTAAAGTACCCTAGAAACTAAGGAATATTAATATAATGAAGGTAAATATTTAATTAAAAAAAAGAAAATACCCTAAGGATGGAGTAATATGAATGTACAGGATGGGGAAGAACTCATCTAACATTTACCATGTATGTTCCTCAAAGGTTTGTTAGGACATTCTGTCCTTGTGTTTTTCTCTGTCCTATAAAAAGAAGTTACATTTATGTATAATTGCTGAAAAAAATGTGTGTGTGTGTTATGTGCTTGTGTGGTGAGAATCCAAAAATTAATAAAATGCAGAAGGTAAGATTTATCAACTATCTGTCATTAGAGGTCAAAAGTAATGGAGAACAAAAGTGTAGGGAGTATCTTCTGTTTTCTATAATTCAGCTTTCCCTTCCCTTTCTTTTGTTAACTGAATACCTTATTTTCCACAGGAGAACTAGCCCATTCCCACTGTTTTGGTGGGACTCCTACTCCTGGTAGGCACATCCATCATGGTATCCTCCCCTGCTACTCAAGCTATAGGTGCTTGACCCAGTGAGTTCAATCTGATACTCTCTCCAGAGGTTTCAGGATTTTAATAAACCTACAAAAGGATGGACAATAATTTGCCTGAGTATTTCCAATGAGCATCTTGAAGAGGCTCACCCTCTGTTCTTACTACCTAGCTCTCCAGATCAATCCAACTCTTCTTTTCCACTGAGTGAGTGAGTTACCTCAAACCTTTTCTTTTGACCTGAGTTAAAGACAGATCCTGTTGCACAAAACCAAAACATCCTAATTGGCACCAGAAAAGTCAGATAAAGTAGTATGAGAACTTAGAAGAGAGCTACTTTTGGTTCTCCATGGATAAATTAGCATTTTAGTTAATCCCTTAAAAATAAGTAGGATTTGGATATGAGAAGAAGAAGGAGGAAGAGGAGGAGGCAGAGGAGGGGAGGAAAGGGGTGTCTTGAGTAGGATAGTTATGTGAACAAAGTTATATGGGCAAGAAATTGTGGAAGATTACATAAATTCAGATACCAGAGTAGTGATATAACATGCTATAACATTTTTTCATTTGCAAGAACAAAGAAAATTTCTCTTTTCTTTTTTTTAATTTTTTTAAAAATTTTATTTATTTATTTAATTGACAGAGAGAGAGAGACAACGAGAGAGGGAACACAAGCAGGGGGAGGGTCAGAGGGAGAAGCAGGCTTCCCGCGGAGCAGGGAGCCTGATGCGGGGCTCGATCCCAGGACCCTGAGATCATGACCTGAGCTGAAGGCAGTCGCTCAGGCGCCACCCAGCGCCCCGAAAATTTCTCTTTTCTAAACAATATTCAGTATCTCAAAACATGTTGATGAATCCTGCAGTCTCATGAGTATACTTTTTGGTAAAGGGTAAAGATTAAGAGATTGTATTGGAGTTTGTTACTGACAGTCTCTAACTTTGAGCCAGTTTTTTCTATAGATTCTATTCTTATCTGTAGAAAAACTGCTTCCATACATTGTCACAGAAGTCTATTGGGAAGCTAGTAAGTTGTTGCTGAAAAAAGGATTTGTGGTTTCCTCAATTGCTTGATTTCAGTGCCATCATGCAACTGATAATTCTTATTCAATAAATGAAAATATTTTATCACCAGTCATGGTAAATCTGGCTTATAGTTAATCCACATAACCCAGAGCAGTCATTAGAGGAAGATGTGAACACTTAGAATCCAATGAAGGGGATGAGATTGCCTTTATTTGGTGTCTTTACAATAAAATGAAGGCTTCTGCAAGTAATCAAAAGGCAATTCATTCAGTAATATTTCCACTGATGCCCACCAGTTTCTTTCTTCTAAAAAATGGCGAGCAAGTTTCAGAACAAGGTCATAAATTGTAGGGGAATCAAATGAGAGGTTGTAGGGAGAAGTTGTAATTTTCAGCAACTATATTATGGTGTATGAAAGGCAAAGATGGACAGAAGCTTATAGTTTCTCTTTTTGTTAACATAAACCAGTGTTTCCTAAAGAGTGGTTAGGGAGCACCAGTTCCTTAAAATATCCTCAGAGAAACCTAAAACATAATGTTAGATAGTCAAATATATTTAAGGAAGACCTTCTTATAATTACATTAGCATATCAAAGGCTCTCAGATACCTTTCCTTTAAAGAAACTTATTCAGACTTTTTGAGACCAGCATTCCTAAACTTACATGGCCACAGGACTGTTTTATTTTTCTCATATTACAAATCAATTTGAGAAAAATTGGCATAAGTCTTCACTTCCCTTCTCATTCTCAAGCTTCAACAAATGGACATCTGTTGAACTCTATTACTAATTATTTTTATTGTACTTATATTTATTATTTATTAAATATTGACCTATAATGTCCCCAATATGAGTATATTCTACAAGATATGCTTATCTCAGGTGAATTTGTATGTGACATTCCCTGTGAGGCTATATAGAAGTTTCCATCCCTGTGGTGGGGGCAAAGGCCGAATATGATATCCATTGAGTGGTCAGATAGCTAGAGTAGTAGTTCAGATGCCATGTATCTTAGAACTTATCCTACCCAAGTGAGGAGGAACCCAAGGAAGAAAGAGGAAATGCTCCATTCTGTGTATTCAAAATCACTATTGGGACAAAGGGACAGAGCATGGACTTTGAAGTCAGGGAGAATCACAACTGAATCTGGGTTCCAACACTCACTTACCAGTTGTGTGACTTCAGGCAAATAATTTACTCTCAAGAGAGCCTTGGTGGACTCATCTACAGAAGGGGAATAATGATACTACCTCATATTGCTTTAGGAAGACTAAAAGGTTTAATGAATATAAAGCTGATAAGTAGGCAATTCTTTTCTCTCATTCCTTCTCCACTTTTTTCCTGGGCATGCAGAACATAGAACAATAGTCAGCAGGCTCAATACTTGTGCTGGCTCATAGCACTTGGACAATTAGGCCATTGTCCAAGCTGGTAGTAATGAAGATAAAATGGAAAATATGGATATTCAAGAAGATGTTGAGCCTTAAAAGAGTTCTATAATATTCCTCAGGGAGGAAAGAATAAGTGTATTAAGGAGTCCTGTCTTTGAGTAGTGGTTAATCACTCAACCTTTAATATGACGTTTTATTGAGGTGGTACTTTATCTCACCACTCAGAAATCTAATAATAACTTAATTAATGTTGCTATGAAATGCAGAAAATTCCTACATGAGACTGAGTATAAAGGAAAATTACTTGCAAGATCATTTGCTTGAAGAGAAGTACAAAGAAATAATTTCCCAGTGTGGTAGAGGCTGTGTGGGGAAAAGATTTTACACAATAAATTAGGAAATCTTTACAAGATTTTTAATATTTGCCAATTTCAGACATAAGAAATGACATTTTAGTCATATTATTTTAAAAATTGTTAATGTGATCCGTGTTCTAAAGACAAAAAGACTGTCAGAAGTAAAAAGTATCAAATCACAGGATTCTTTTCCTTCCAGAGGCCTTCAGGACATCAGATTAAATGTGTGCTTTTCTCACATGCTCCTCAATTATGACAATTGTTTTGCTTTAATCATTTTCAAACAGGAAAAGTTTTAAGAGAAAAAAAAGAAACAGGGATACAGCTGTGCTGTGGGGAAGCCATATTTCTGATGGCTTTCCTAAGAATTTCTCAAATTTCCACCCTTGTTACCTTACAGCTAATTTACAAATCAAGCCATAGGATTTTTCTTTAGCTTCACTCTGTTTCTCCATAAAGGAGTCTCTAGCCTCACCTTTAATAGTGCATCAACCACCCTATAGTCACCTTGAGGATTATCAAACTCTCAACATGGCAAACACTTAGGGCTTTAAATTGTAAGGGTATCAGTTAAAGCCACTGCCATTGTGAGTTATGAATTGACATCCCCCTGGTGGGCCTTTTCTGGTGGATGGATTAAGAAACAGACATCATCATTTCATGAACATCCGGTGTATACAGTGAAATTGTTGAAAGTTAGTGATGATGACACTTGCCTGAAATTATAGATGTCTATTTTTTATTTTTTTTTAGTTTCTCTCTCAGACAATATTATAAATCCATTCATAGATTTGACTGGTGTTCAAGTAATGACAGATGAATTGTTTTATTTTTCTTTGAAAGATATTTTCTTTTTGTCTAGGTGCACTCTATAATTCTTGCCAGGAATTACTTTTTCCTCAATAGAAATAATCAGTTATCAAAATTTTTTTCACTGTACACTCTCAGTAAGTTTTGGGAAATTTGTTTGCAGACTTACATGGAGAGTATCTTTGAAATATGTGAGTTTTTATTTTAGCTGCTATCTAAAGACTAGTATATATTTATACTAACAACTAATGACATGGGGAATTCAACTCTGGCTGCATGATAATGCAACACACAGTAAAAGGAAGTACATTTTAAAGAAGGTAAAATGAATTAGGAAACAATTATTATGGACTTCCGCTGTACTTGCTTGAACTATGCACTCCTTTATAATAATATCATGTCTCCTTCATTTATGTAAATTCAGTTCCTAACAAAGTACATAGTATCTCATTAATTCAATGGCCACTGTACAGAGTTTAGCATAGTAATGCTAATGAAACCCCAACACACATATATACACAGTACATACTTATTCAAAATAATGTTCAAGTATACTAGAGGTCACAATCTTAAGTGTGCATGGGCTCCAGGCAGATAATCCAGTAAGGGAGACAGAAGTGGTGAAACAATTGACCCTCTCTGTCTATCCTTTATTTTCCCACTTTTGATAGAGATATTAATTTAATAACTACTTTATCTTTCTCCTAACCCTCAATCGGAATAAGGCAACATAACTATTCCTAAGTAAATGCAAAGTGACACTTGCCCTTGGTCTCAGGAAAGCTGTAGCAGTCACTAAGGTCTATGGCTCCACATGTAAAGGGAGCAGGCATCATTCAGCCAGGCCTGTCATTTTCCTGTGGGAACGATAATCGGCCAGGCTGGGGAATATGAATTTTTATGTGAAATCTGATTTTAAGATGTTTGGATAGGCAGATGGAATCCAGAAAAGCCATATGGCAACCTGGTAATGCCAGAGAACTGTGAGAAAGAGTTGAAGCCTCAGTGAAATTAAATCACCAATGCCGATAACAACAATAACAATAAACATATGGAGTGCCTGGGTGGCTCAGTCGGTTAAGCAACTGCCTTCGGCTTAGGTCAGGATCTCAGAGTCCTGGGATAGAGCCCCATGTTGGGCCCCTTGCTCAGCGGGGAGTCTGTTTCTGCCTCTCCCTCTGCCTGCTTGTGCTCTCTGTGTTGCTCTATCTCTCAAATAAATAAATAAACTCTTAAAAAAATAAACCTTGTGCATTTCCATTTGTAATATACAAGATGTAGACTCTTAACTAGTATAAAAATGAAAGTCATATCCATCCCCAGGTTATTATTCCCCAGATACAATGACCTACCCAGGAGAGGGAGAGAGAAGAGAACAGGCAAGTGGGTCCCAATTATGCCTTAGTCACAGCCCAACAGCATCTAATAAGGGAAAGAATCATTACTATTTTTTTTAATAAAAGGCTGTTCTTTTTGTAATACTGACACACTTATTTTTATTTGAAGTACTTTCTTTTTCTTGTTGTGCATCACTGATTTTAATAAAGAAAAATGTGCTTCTGAGAGATAATAACCGAGCTGGCTGGTCTATAGTCCTTTGGGTTGAGTAATTTGATGTTGAGTTGAGAGTAAGTACCGCAACTGTCGGGGACACCTTGTCCTCGGTACAGTTCACTGACGGTTCATCTTTGGGTGCAGATAAGACTTGTTCTTGTTTCCTGTAGGAGGAATATATCCACTGAGACCAGGGGCCAAACTCCATTCTTCACAAGATGGTTTTACTTCAAGCTTCATTCTCTTCTCGTCAGGGTCGCACACAACAGCATGCCTAGTGAGACTTTGTCCCATTGCACGTGTTTTGCCACAGCCGGCATGTTCACATGTAAATGGGAGCCTTTCCTAGTGAAAAGAGAGAATGTGGCTCTGGAGGTTCAACACAGTTGTGCAGTTTCCACCACAGCCTTCTCTTGGACACTGGCAAACATCCTTTTCTGGGGCATGAGTTTTCATATGTTGCTTAGGGGAATCTTTGTGGGTTTTTTTTTTTTCAAATTTTTATTTAAATTCTAGTTAGTTAAATTATAGTATAATATTGGTTTCAGGAGTAGAATATCAGTGATTTATCACTTACATACAAAACCCAGTGCTCATCACAAGTGTCCTCCTTAATCCCCATCACCCATCTAGCCCATCCCCCACCCACTTCCCTTCCATCAACCCTCAGTTTGTTCTCTATTGTTAAGAGTGTCTTAAGGTTTGCTTCCCTCTCTTTTTTTCTTCCTTCTTCTATGTTCATCTGTTTTGTTTCTTAAGTTCCACATCTGAGTGAAATCATATGGTGTTTGTCTTTCCCTTACTGACTTATTTCGCTTAGCATAATGCACTCTAGCTCCATCCATGTTGTCACAAATGGCAAGATTTCATTCTTTTGATGACTGAGTAATATTCCATTACACACACACTCACACACACACACACATTTGCGTGTGTGTGTGTGTGGCACATCTTCTTTATCCATTTATCATTTGATAGACACATTTGGCTATTGTTGATAATTTGGCTATTGTTGATAATGTTATAAACATCAGAGGGCATGTGCCCCTTCAAATCAGTATTTTTTTATCTTTTGGTTAAAGACCTAGTAGTGCAATTGCCAGGTTGTAGGGTAGTTTTATTTTTAACTTTTTGAGGAACCTCCACACTGTTTTCCAGACTGGCTTCACCAGTTTGCATTCCCATCAACAATATAAGAGTGTTCCCCTTTCTCCACATCCTCGCCAAAAATTGTTGTTTCCTGAATTGTTCATTTTAGCCATTTTAACAGGTGTGATGTGGTATCTCATTGTAGTTTTGATTTGTATTTCCCTGATGATGAGTGATGTTGAACATCTTTTCACGTGTCTGTTAGCCATCCAGATGTCTTCATTGGAAAAATGTCTGTTCATGTCTTCTTCCCATTTCTTAACTGCACTATTTGTTTTTTTGGGCATTGCATTTGATAAGTTCTTTATAGGTTTTGTGTATTAACCCTTTATCAGATATGTCATTTGCAAATACCTTCTCCCCTATTGTAGGTTGACTTTCAGTTTTGTTGATTGTTTCCTTTGCTACACAGAAGTGTTTTATTTTGATGAAGTTCCAATAGTTCATTTTTCCTTTGTTTCTCTTACCTCTGGAGACGTGTCTAGGAAGAAGTTGCTACGGTGGAGGTCACAGAGGTTGCTGCCTGTGTTCTTCTCAAGGATCGTGATGGTTTCCTGTCTCATATTTAGGTCTTTCATCCATTTTGAATTTATTTTTGTGTGTGGTGTAAGAGAGTGGTTCAGTTTCATTCTTCTGCATGTTGCTGTGCAGTTTTCCCAGCACCATTTGTTGAAGAGACTGCCTTTTTTCCATTGGACATTCTTTCCTGCTTTGTCGAAGATTAATTGACCATATAGTTGTGGGTCAACGTAATCTAGCATACTTGGCATTTTATGTCCTCTTTATGGGTTTCTTTCACATGTTTTAAAAGCTCTGTCCATGTTTGCCACAAAGGAATATTCTGTTTGACACATCCAGCCCTATGGACCTTCCCTTGTAGTTTCAGCCTGCTGGGTGAGGTGAAGCATTTCCCATGTCCTTCATGGGCACACTTGTCTGTGGTGCTGGCACTGGAATTTTGGCACTGATGGATTCTCAGGTGCTGGTGTTTCTTTTTTTTTTTAATACTTTAATTTTTTATTCTTATGTTAATCACCATACATCATTAGTTTTTGATGTAGTGTTCCATGATTCATTGTTTGTGCATACCGCCCAGTGCTCCACACAGAATGTGCCCTCCTCAATAACCATCACCAGGCTAAGCCATTGCCCCACCCCCCTCCGGTCTAGAACCCTCAGTTTGTTTTTCAGAGTCCATCGTCTCTCATGGTTCGTCTCCCCCTCTGATTTACTCCCATTCATTCTTCCCCTCCTGCCATCTCCTTTTTTTTCTTAACATATATTGCATTATTTGTTTCAGAGGTACAGATCTGTGATTCAACAGTCTTGCACTATTCACAGCGCTCACCATAGCACATACCCTCCTCAATGTCTATCACCCAGCCACCCCATCCCTCGCACCACCCCACCACTCCAGCAACCCTCAGTTTGTTTACTGAGATTAAGAATTCCTCATATCAGTGAGGTCATTGATACATATCTTTCTCTGATTGACTTATTTCACTCAGCATAATACCCTCCAGTTCCAACCACGTACTTGGAAATGGCAAAATCTCATTCCTCTTGATGGCTGCATAATATTCCTTTGTGAATAGATACCACATCTTCTTTATATATTCATCTGTCGAAGGACATCATGGCTCTTTCCACAGTTTGGCTATTGTGGATATTGCTGCTATAAACATTGGGGTGCACATACCCTTCGGATCCCTACATTTGTATCTTTGTGGTAAATACCCAGTAGTGCAATTGCTGGATCATATGGTAGCTCTATTTCCAACTTTTTGAGGAACCTCCATACTGTTTTCCAAAGTGGTTGCACCAGCTTACATTCCCACCAACAGTGTAGGAGGGTTCCGCTTTCTCCACATCACTGCCAACATCTGTCGTTTCCTGACTTGTTAATTTTAGCCATTCTGACTGGTGTGAGGTGGTATCTCATTGAGGTTTTGATTTGGATTTCCCTGATGCCGAGTGATGTTGAGCACTTTTTCATGTGTCTGTTGGCCATTTGGATGTTTTCTTTGGAAAAAAGTCTGTTCATGACTTCTGCCCATTACTTGATTGGATGATTTGTTCTTTGGGTTTAAGTTTGATAAGTTCTTCATAAATTTTGGATACTAGCCCTTTATCTGATATGTCCATTGCAAATATTTTCTCCCATTCTGTCGGTTGTCTTTTGGTTTTGTGGACTGTTTCTTTTGCTATGCAAAAGCTTTTTATCTTGATGAAATCCCAAGAGTTCATTTTTGCCCTTGCTTTCCTTGCCTTTCACAATGTTTCTGGGAAGAAGTTGCTGTGGCTGAGGTCGAAAAGTTTGCTGCCTCTGTTCTCCGTTAGGATTTTGATGGATTCCTGTCTCACATTGAGGTCTTTCAACCATTTGGAGTCTATTTTTGTGTGTGCTGTAAGGACATGGTCCAGTTTCATTCTTCTGCATGTGGCTGTCCAATTTTCCCAACACCATTTGTTGAAGAGACTGTCTTTTTTCTATCGGACATTCATTCCTGCTTTGTCAAAGATAAGTTGACCATAGAGTTGAGTTCTGGGCTCTCTATTCTGTTCCATTGATCTATGTGTCTGTTTTTGTGCCAGTACCATACTGTCTTGATGATGACAGCTTTGTAATAGAGCTGGAAGTCCGGAATTGTGATGCCACAAGCTTTCCTTTTCTTTTTCAACACTCCTCTGGCTATTCGGGGTCTCTTCTGGTTCCATACAAATTTTAGGATTATTAGTTCCATTTTTTTGAAAAAAGTGGATGGTCTTTTGATGGGGATTGCATTGAATATGTAGATTGCTCTAGGTAGCATTGACATCTTCACAGTGTTTATTCTTCCAATCCATGAGCATGGAACATTTTTCCATTTCTTTGTGTCTTCCTCAATTTCTTTCATGAGTATTTTATAGTTTTCTGAATACAGATCCTTTGCCTCTTTGGTTAAATTTATTCCTAGGTATCTTATGGTTTTGGGTGCACTTGTAAATGGGATCGACTCCTTGATTTGTCTCTCTTCTGTCTTGTTGTTGGTGTATAGGAATGCCACTGATTTCTGTGCATTGATTTTATATCCTGCCACTTTACTGAATTGCTGTATGAGTTCTAGCAGTTTTGGGGTGGAGTCTTTTGGGTTTTCCACATAAAGTATCATACCACCTGCAAAGAGTGAGAGTTTGACTTCCTCTTTGTCGGTTTGGATGCCTTTGATTTCTTTTTGTTGTCTGATTGCTGTGGCTAGGAATTCTAATACTGTGTTGAGTAACAGTGGTGATAGTGGACATCCCTGCCACGTTCCTGACCTTAGGGGAAAAGCTGAGAGGGGAAAAGCTCTCAGCTTTTCCCCATTGAGAATGATATTCACTGTAGGTTTTTCTTAGATGGTTTTTATGATATTGAGGTATGTACCCTTTATCCCTATACTCTGAAGAGTTTTGAATGGGAAAGGATGCTGTACTTTGTCAAATGCTTTTTCTGCATCTACTGAGAGGGTCATATGATTCTTGTTCTTTCTTTTGTTAATATATTGTATCACGTTGATTGATTGGCAGATCTTGAACCAAACCTGCAGCCCAGGGATAAATCCCAATTGGTCATGGTGAATAATCCTTTAATGTACTGTAGGATCCTATTGGCTAGTATTTTGGTGAGAATTTTTGCATCCATGTTCATCAAGGATATTGGTCTGTAATTCTTTTTGATGCGGTCTTTGTCTGCTTTTGGGATCAAGGTAGTGGTGGCCTCATAAAATGAGTTTGGAAGTTTTCCTTCCATTTCTATTTTTTGGAACAGTTTCAGTAGAATAGGTATTAATTCTTCTTTAAATGTTTGGTAGAATTCCCCTGGGAAGCCATCTGGCCCTGGGCTTTTGTTTGTTGGGAGATTTTTGATGACTGCTTCAATTTCCTTAGTGGTTATAGGTATGTTTAGGTTTTCTATTTCTTCCTGGTTCAATTTTGGTAGTTGATACATCTTTAGGAATGCATCCATTTCTTCCAGGTTATCTAATTTGGGGCATAGAGTTGCTCATAATATGTTCTTATAATTGTTTGTATTTCTTTAGTGTTGGTTGTGATCTCTCCTCTTTCATTCATGATTTTGTTGATTTGGGTCATTTTTCTTTTTGATCAGTCTGGCCAGGGGTTTATCAATCTTGTTAATTCGTCAAAGAACCAGCTCCTAGTTTCGTTGATCTGTTCTACTGTTCTTTTGGTTTCTATATCATTGATTTCTGCTCTGCCCTTTATTATTTTTCTTCTCCTGCTGGGTTTAGGTTTTATTTGCTGTTTTTTCTCTAGCTCCTTTAAGTGTAGGGTTAGGTTGTGTATGGGAGACCTTTCTTGTTTCTTGAGAAAGGCTTGTAAGGACAGCCTTTTCTGCATCCCAAAGATTTTGAACAGTTGTGATTTCATTTTCATTGGTTTCCATGAATTTTTTAAATTCTTCTTTAATTTCCTGGTTGACCCATTCATTCTTTAGTAGGATGCTCTTTTTTTTTTTTAAAGATTTTATTTATTTGAGATTTAGAATGAGATAGAGAGAGAGCATGGTGGGGAGGGTCAGAGGGAGAAGCAGACTCCCCACTGAGCAGGGAGACCGATGTGGGACTCGATCCCGGGACTCCAGGATCATGACCTGAGTCGAAGGCAGTCGCTTAACCAACTGAGCCACCCAGGCGCCCTAGTAGGATGCTCTTTAGCCTCCATGTATTTGAGTTCTTTCCAACTTTCCTCTCGTGATTGAGTTCTAGTTTCAAAGCACTGTGGTCTGAAAATATGCAGGGAATAATCCCAATCTTTTAGTCCTGGTTGAGACCTGATTTGTCACCTAGGATATGATCTATTCTGGAGAATGTTCCATGAGCACTAGAGAAGAATGTGTATTCCGTTGCTTTGGGATGGAATGTTCTGAATATGTCTGTGAAGTCCATTTGGTCCAGTGTGTCATTTAAAGTCTTTATTTCCTTGTTGATCTTTTGCTTAGATGATCTGTCCAATTCAGTGAGGGGGGTGTTAAAGTCCCCCACTATTATTGTATTGTTGTCAATGTGTTTCTTTGCTTTTGTTATTCATTGCCTTATATAATTGGCTGCTCCCACGTTAGGGGCATAGATATTTACAATTGCTAGATCTTCTTTTTGGATAGACCCTTTAAGTAGGATATAGTATCCTTCCTCGTCTCTTATTACAATCTTTGGTTTAAAATCTAATTTGTCTTATATATGGATTGCCATCCCAGATTTCTCTTTGTGTCCATTAGCATGGTAAATGGTTTTCCACCCCCTCACTTTCAATGTGCGGATGTCTTTGGGTTTAAAATGAGTCCTTTGCAGACAGCATATCGGTGGGTTTTTTTTTAATCCAATCTTATAGCCTGTGTCTTTTGATTGGGGTATTTAGCCCATTTACATTCAAGGTAACTATTGAAAGATATGAATTTAGTGCCATTGTATTGCCTGTAAGGTAACTGTTACTGTATATTGTCTGTGTTCCTTTCTGATCTTTGCTGCTTTTAGGCTCTCTCTTTGCTTAGATGACCCCTTTCAATATTTCTTGGAGGGCTGGTTTTGTGTTTGCAAATTCCTTTAGTTTTTGTTTGTCCTGGAAGCTTTTCATCTCTCCTTCAATTTTCAATGACAATATTGGATATAGTATTCTTGGCTGCATATTTTTCTCGTTTAGAGCTCTGAAGATATCATGCCAGTCCTCTCTGGCCTGCCAGGTCTCTGTGGATAAGTCTGTTGCCAATCTAATATTTCTACCATTGTAGGTTACATATCTCTTCTCCCGAGCTCCTTTCAGGATTTTCTCTTTGTCTCTGAGACTCATAAGTTTTACTATTAGATGTCGGGTGTTGACCTATTTTTATTGATTTTGAGAGGGGTTCTCTGTGCCTCCTGGATTTTGTTGCCTGTTTCCTTCCCCACGTTAGGGAAGTTCTCTGCTATAATTTGCTCCAATATACCTTCTGCCCCTCTCTCTCTTTCTTCTTCTTCTTCTTCTGGGAATCCAATTATTCTAATGTTGTTTCATCTTATCGTATTGCTTATCTCTCGAATTCTGACCTTGTGCTCCAGTAGTTGTTTATCTCTCTTTTTCCATCTTTCCATCTTTTGGTCTTCTATATCGCTAATTCTCACTTCTGCCTCATTTATCCTAGCAGTTAGTGCCATTTTTTATTGCACCTGATTAATAACCTTTTTGATTTTGACTTGGTTAGATTTTAGTTTTTTTATTTCTCCAGGAAGGGTTTCTCTAATAACCTCCATGCTTTTTTCAAGCCCATCTAGTATCTTTAAAATCATGATTCTGAACTCTAGGTCCGATATCATACTAATGTCCATATTGAGTAGGTCCTTGGCAGTCGGTACTACCCCTTGTTCTTTTTGTTGTGGTGATTTTTTTCGTTTGTCATTTTGTCCAGAAGTGAATAGATGAATGAGAGAACAAAATGCTAACAGGTTTACAACGTCCCCAGAAAATATACTCTAAACAAATCAGAAAAGACCTGAAACCAGGGGAAAAGAAAGGGAAAGAAAGAAAAAAGAAAGGGAAAAAAAAGAAAAAGATAAAAATAAAAACAAACAAAAACAGAACAAAACAAAACAAAAAAAAACAGAATATGATCAAATATGATCAGGCTAGTGCATAGATCAGTGCCACACACTAGATTTTGGGTGTATTTTGGTCTGTTAGAAGAAAGTGCCTCCTAAAATTTTAAAGAAAGAAAGACATATATGTACAAATTAAGGGTTGATACATTGAAGGGATGGAATATGACTTTAAAGTTGAAAATTATAAAAGATTTTATAGAAGAAATTGATAGATAATAAGTTGTTTGAAAAAAGAAAGAAGATTTAAGGAAAAAAGGGAAAAAATGGGAGAGAATGTGATCAGGCAGGAGACTAGAACAAAGCCATACACTAGTGATTTAGGGTGTATTTTGATCTGTTAGAAGAAACTGTATCTCAAAATTTTAAAGAGAGAACAACTTATATATATGTATGCCAAAAATAAGGGTAACTACTATGAAGAGATAGAATATGACTCTAAAAATGAAAAATTAAAAAAAAAATTTTAAAGGGATTGATAAGATGTTGGTTGAAAAAGGGAAAAAAACAGTTAAAAAAATTAACTTTGAAAGACTAATGGATCATGGTAAAAAAGCCATGAATTCTATGTGCAGTATTCCCCTAGCGCTGGAGTTCTGCTGTTCTCATTGATCGGTAAACTTGGTCTTGGCTGGCTGTTCCTGTTGATCTTCTGGGGGAGGGGCCTTTTGCCGTGGTTCCCAAATGTCTTTGCCAGAGGCAGAATTGCCCTGCCCTTGCCTGTCCGGGCTAAGTAATCTGCTCAGGTTTGCTCTTGGGAGCTTTTGTTCCCTGCAAGCTTTCTGTTCAGCTTTGGAGGATGAGAGTGAAAATGGTGGCCTCTAATCTCCAGCTTGGAGGAGCCGATAACCCGGGCTCCCACTCCTCAGTGCGCCCCCAGAGAAAAGCAGTCAATGTCTCCCATCTCTCCAGTCTCTGGCCACAGTCCGTGCTCACCCGGCCTGTGACCGAGTGTTTCTATCTCTGGCACCCGACTCAGTGTGGAGTCTCCAAACCCAGCAGATCCTTGCGGTGTGCTCCTGCACTGCTCCTCCCAGAAGAGGAAGGAGAGTCTCCCCGGATCTGCTGCTTGTGGGGTCCCTGCTGGAGGAGCAGTGGCCCGACTGGGCCGCGAATCACGGTTTATGGCAATCCTGAGCTGAGAGCCCGTGCCTCGGCTCCGTCTCTGCAGCCGGCTTCCCCGCTTTGATACCTGGGAGATTTGCTGCACTCAGGCACCCCTGCTTTTTCTGTGACCCCGAGAGTCCTGAGACCACACTGTCCCGCCAGGGTTCCACCCCCAGCTTAACCACTGGAGCGACATCCCTCAGCGGAGCCGATTTCTAAAAGGTCTGATTTTGTGCTCTGCGGCTCTATCACTTGCCAGAAGCGGTCAACAGAGGCCCCCTCCCCGACCGTCTATCCTCCCGAATATCGCCCCGGATTCACTTCTCTGCACGTCCTACCTTCTAGTAAGTGGTCGCTTTTCTGTTCAGAGAGTTGTTGGTGTTCTTTTCTTCTATCTCCTGTTGAGTTTGTAGGTGTCCAGAATGGTTTGATCCCTATTCAGCTGAATTCCTGAGACCAGACAAAATCCAGGTCTCCTACTCCTCCACCATCTTGGGAGAGTGTCTCTCAGCTGCTGGTGTTCTTAAAGGCCTTCTTACAACCTTCAAAAGTGCATAGATATCGTTTTTTGCTGATTTTTATGTCTGCATTCAAAATGCTTCTTCAGGTTTGATTTTGTGTTAAATCTGTGGTCACAGCCACTAGCCATGTAAATGGCTTTCCCTGTCCCTGTGAATCAGGACATGGCAGCTCAGATGGTAGTCCCTGACAAAGTCCCTTTGCCACATCCTTGGTGGTCATACACAAAGGGTGTCTCCCAGTGTGCTTGTGCAGGTGCACCTCTAGCTTCCAGGCCTTACTGTGATTGGTGCTGCAGTCAGGAGAGGAGCAGATGAACCTCCTATTGAGCGCTTAGGGTGGCAGGAGGGTGCTCATGGAGGGGAGGCAGTGCTGGCGATGTTCAGGGATGTCACCAACAACGCTGGCCCTGCTCCAGGACCATGGGGCCCACCCTCTCCAACATCCTCATGGCCAGCCATGTGCAGAGCCAAGTACCACAAGCTCTTGTGCACTGCCAACTCTGTCATGCCTTCTGCTCCCAGAAGACCCTCGATGCAATTAAAAAATAAGAGTGCAGTTATAAGTATTAGGCCAATCAGTAGGAGTGTGCAGCTAGTCTCACATTCTATAGTCTGTGCTGCTTTGGTTCAGCAAAGAAAAAAGACAAATGATAATATGTGGGTTTTTTTGCTTATTCACAATGCCAGCACTGTTTGAAGAAATACTTATTACCAGAGGGTCACGGTTGCATAATTATAGACATCTTTAAATAAAGTTTTACTTTTATTATTCAACTTTTATGGCAAATACAAAAAAATTAAAAAGATATTATGCACATAACCTGGCACACGGTAGGTGATCAATATATATTTGTTGAAAGAATAAATGGATTATTTTACCATGTTCAGCAAGAGTGCACACATGTGTGTAAGTCATCTATAACTAAAAGTATCAGAAACATATAATTGGATCTGCTTATGTAACCATCTAAAAGCAATTAATTACAGACTTATTACAGCTAATAAAATTTAATCTGAATAGAAACATAAAAGTACCCAAAATGGAAATTCTAGGTCAAATTGCATTATAATTGTTTGGATTAAAGTCTTTGCATGCAGAATAAATTTCCTTTTAATCACGCAAAATGTCTCTAAAACTATTTTGCATTGGAAATATAGGTAGACTATCTTAAATGAAATTTGAAAATCTTCTTTTTGTTCCCTTAAAGGAGTCAGTAACAAATGATTTCAGCAGTAATTCCTATTAATTTTTATATCAAATATCTTCTCAACTTCCACACCTATTGAATTTTTGAATTATTGGTTGACTAGTGGCAATGATAATGTTCATTTTCATTTTCTTCCTTACTGAGCAGCAGTGCTTAATGTCAAAAACATTTACTAACAGAAGGTGTTTACATTCAACATGAACAGAACAAACAGATTCCAAACATCAATTACAATATGAAAAACATGATGCACAATACAGATGATTCTGTGTGACTAAGGAATGATTAATGTCTCTTACTGTTAGGAACTAGAGAAGACTCACCAAATGGCCCATTAGATTCACATTCGCAGACTTTCTGTGAAATTGAATTAAGTGAGGTGTTAATGCTTATAGAGTTTTTAATTTTAAAATACCAAAATTAAATCACTACCAATCATCAGGAAAAAATAAGCAAAGAGATCTGAGATATACCTATAGTTTCCAGGTTTTAAAACGTTTGTCCTCTAAAAACCTAGGGTTCTGTAATTCAAAACATAAATGTCCCTGGTAGATAGTAAATATATCCTAGATGAAATCAAGATCCTGGGAACAAAAGAACTCTTTCATGGTTAAGGAGTAGGTCTTTATGTCTGGTGGATTAAAGTTGGGCCTCTTCATTGTAGTATTACATTTCTCCCAACAGTAAACTGGGAGTATTATTTCTTTTTGGTCCCAGAGTGATAGATGAGGAATTGTCTTATCTCTTTTCCTCTAATTACCTCTCCACTTTTAAGTAGCAAACACTAATAACAATTTCCATGAATTAGAGGCAAAAAATTATGTTCACTCTCAATTAGTCATCTTAACTGGATTTTAACTTCCTTAAATGCATAAAATATTTCTTGTGAGTCCTTAGTACATAATCCTTTATTTTACTATAGAAAAATATACAGAGTTCAAGAATGGCTTTGGCTAACATGGTTTTGTTTTATCATTAAAATGTGATGTTGAAATTCTGAAACCACTGCACAACTATGCTGGAATTAAGTAAGTAGATAAAAGATGATGGAAACCAGGTTTATCATTGTTCTAGTGGGGAGTTACAAAAAAGAGATAACAATGACTAGAATGATCCAACTGCTTCTGGATTTAAGTTAGAGACAACACTATGAACTCATGTTTTAATAGAGATACAGATGGATATACGTAGATGATTGATAGATACATACATACATACTTACATATAGATGGATATAGGTAAATGATAGATGAATGATAGATGATAGATAGGTAAGGATGAATATGTGTAGAATATTTATAGATATGTGTGTAAACATGTTTAGTATTCATACATATTTCCAAACTCTTATCTGAGAGAAGTAGAAACAATGATGTTTCAGAAACAAGGAGCACACCCAAGGACCATATCTTGCTTTGTAATACCATTCTCCATAAAAGGAACTAGAATTCCCTGGCAAACTGGCTTATTCTACAACTGGAGCAGGGAATATATAAAATGAACTTGGGTCATCTTGCAGTGGTAGAAGGTAAAGAAATGGTAAAACACACACACACAGTGGGGAGGAGAAAGATGGCAGAGGAGTAAGAGACCTAAGTTTCGTCTGGTCCCAGGAATTCAGCTAGAGAGTAATCAAACCATTCAGAACACCTAAAAACTCAACAGGAGATTGAAGAAAAGAATAGCAGCAATTCTACAAACAAAAAAGCAACCACTTCTGGAAGGTAGGATATGTGGAGAAGTGAATCCAAGACAATATATGGGAAAATTCCCGTGGGGAGGAAGCCTCTGAGAGCTAGCTACCAGCAAGTGATAGAGCAATGGAGCACAAAATCAGAACTTTAAGAAGTCTGCTCCGCTGAGGGATGGGGCTCCAGTGGCTAAGTGGGGGAGTGGAACACTTGCTGGGACAGTGTGGTCTCAGGACCCTCAGGGTCACAGAATAAACAAGCGTGCCTGAGTGTGGCAGAGCTCCCAGGTATCAGAGGGGGGAAGTCAGTTGCAAAGATGGAGCTGAGGAGTTGGCTCTCAGCTCAGGGTTGCCATAAACTGTGATCCACGGCACAGTTGGGCCACTGCTCTTTGAGTAGGAACACAACAAGCAGCAGATCCAGGTAAATTCCCCTTATTCCCCCAGGAGGAGCAGCGTGGGAGCCAGCCGCAGGAATCTGCTGGGTTTAGAGACTCAGAACGGGGTCATGTGCCAGACATAGAAACACTTGGTCACAGTCCAGGTGAGCACAGAGTGCAGCCAGAGACCAGGGAGACAGGAGTGATTGCCTGCTTTTTCATGAGGGCTCACTGAGGAGTGGGGCCCTGAGCTCTCAGCTCCTCAGGACCAGAGATTGGGAGGCCGCCATTTTCATTCTCCTCCTCCAAAGCTGTATGGAAAGATTTCAGGGAACCAAAGCTACCGAGAGCAAACCGCAGCAGATTACTTACCCTGACCTCTGGCAAGGGCAGTGCAATTCCGCCTCAGGCAAAGACATTTGAGACACTGCAACAGGCCCCTCCCCAAGAAGATCAGCAAGAACATCCAACCAAGACCAAGTTTACCAATCAATGAGAACAGCAAAACCCCAGAGCTAGGGGAAAACAGCACATAGAATTCATGGCTTTTTTCCCCCTGATCCTTTAGTCTTTCAAAGTTAATTTTTTAAATTTTCGTTATTTTTTCTTTTCTGTTTTTAGTTGAATTTTTCTTCTTCCCCTTTCCAACCAATATCTTTTCAATTCATTTTTTTTAAATCTTTTTAATTTTCATTTTTACAGTTATATTTTATCCCTTTACTTTTCTGTATATGTATATATGTTTTTTTTTTCTTTAAAATGTTAGGATACAGTTTCTTCTAACAGACCAAAATATACCCTAAATCTAGTGTATGACATTGACCTAGTCTCCTGCCTGATCACATTCTCTTTTTTTTTTTTAATTTTTTTCATTCTTTTTTCAACCAACTTCTTATCTTATCAATTACTTTTTAAAAATCTTTTTAAATTTTCATCTTTACAGCCATATTCCATCCCTTCATTGCATTTATCATTTTTGTATATATATATATATATATATATATATATATATATATATATATGATAAGATGTAAGATGTCAGAACTAGAGTTCAGAATGACAGTTATAAAGATATTAGCTGGGCTTGAGAAAAGCATAGAAGATACTACAGAATCACTTTCTGGAGAAATAAAAGAACTAAAGCCTAACCAACTCAAAATCAAAAAGGCTATTAATGAGGTGCAATCAAAAATGGAGGCGCTAACTGCTAGGATAAATGAGGCAGAAGAGAGAATTAGTGATATAGAAGACCAAATGATGGAGAATAAAGAAGGTGAGAAAAAGAGAGATAAGCAACTACTGGATCACAAAGGGAGAATTTGAGAGATAAGGGATAACATAAAGCAAAACAACATTAGAATAATTGGGATCCCAGAAGAAGGGAAAGAGAGAGAAGGGGGCAGAAGGTATATTGGAGCAAATTATAGCAGAGAACTTCCCTGATTTGGGGAAGGAAACAGGCATCAAAATCCAGGAGGCACAGAGAACCCCCTTCAAAATCAATAAAAATTGGTCAACAACCTGACATGTAATAGTAAAACTCACAAGTCTCAGAGACAAAGAAAAAGTCCTGAAAGCAGCTTGGGACAAGAGGTCTATAACCTACAATGGTAGAAACATTAGATTGGCAGCAGACCTATCCATAGAGACTTGGCAGGCCAGAAAGGACTGGCATGATATATTCAGAGCACTAAATGAGAAAAATATGCAGCCAAGAATACTATACCCAGCTAGGTTGTCACTAGGAAAATAGGAGAGATAAAAAGCTTCCAGGACAAACAAAAACTAAAGGAATTTGTGAACACCAAACCAGCCCAACAAGAAATATTGAAAGGGGTCCTCTAAGCAAGGGGAGAGCCAAAAAATAACAGACCAGAAAGAAACAGAGACAATATACAATAACAGTCACCTTACAGGCAATACAATGGCACTAAATTCATCTTTCAGTAGTTACCCTGAATATAAATGGGCTAAATGCCCCAATCAAAAGACACAGGCTATGAGATTGGATTAAAAAAAAAAACAAGACCCATCAATATGCTGTCTGCAAAACAGTCATATTAGATGAAAAGGCACCTCCAGATTTAAAGTGAGGGGGTGGAAAACCATCTACCATGCTAATGGACATCAAAAGAAAGCTGGGGTGGCAATCCATATAGCAGACAAATTAGATTTTAAACCAAAGCCCATAAGAGATGACAAAGGACACTACATCATACTTAAAGGGTCTATCCAACCAGAAGACCTAATGATGATAAATATTTATGCCCATAACATGGGAGCAGCCAATTATATAAGCCAATTAATAACAAAATCAAAAAAACACATAGACAACAATACAATAATAGTAGGCGACGTTAACACCCTTCTCACTGAAATGGACAGATCATCTAAGCAAAAGATCAACAAGGAAATAAAGACTTTAAATGACACATGGACTTCACAGATATAGTCAGAACATTCCATCCCAAAGCAACAGAATACACATTCTCTAGTGCCCATGGAACATTCTACAGAAGACATCACATCCTAGGTCACAAATCAGGTTTCAACCAGTACCAAAAGATTGCAATCATTCCCTGCATATTTTCAGAACACAATGCTTGGAAACTGGAACTCAATCACAAGAGAAAAGTTGGAAGGAACTCAAGTACATGGAGGCTAAAGAGCATCCTACTAAAGAATGAATGGGTCAACCAGGAAATTAAACAAGAATTAAAAAAAATTAATGGAAACAAATGAAAATGGAAAACACAACTGTTCAAAATCATTGGGATGCAGCAAACGTGGTCGTAAGAGGGAAGTATATAGCAATACAAGGCTTTCTCAAGAAACAAGAAGTCTCAAAGAGAAAACTGAACCCTACACCTAAAGAAGCTGGAGAAAGAACAGCCAATAAAACCTAAACCCAGCAGGAGAAGAGAAATAATAAAGAGCAGAGCAGAAATCAATGAAATAGAAACCAAAAGAAATGTAAAACAGATCAATGAAAATAGAAACTTTGAAAGAACTAATAAGCTCAATAAACCTCTGGCCAGACTTATCAAAAACAAAGAGAAAGGACTCAAATAAATAAAATCATGAATGAAAGAGGAGAGATCACACCCAACACCAAAGAAATACAAACAACTAAAAGAACATATTATGAGCAACTCTATGCCAGAAAATTAGATAATCTGGAAGAAATGGATGCATTCCTAGAGACCTGTAAACTACCAAAACTGAACCAGGAAGAAATAGAAAACCTGAACAGACCTATAACCACTAAGGAAATTGAAGACGTCATCAAAAATCTCCGAAGAAACAAGAGCCCAGCATCAGATGGCTTCCCAGGGGAATTCTACCAAACTTTTAAAGAAGAATTAATACCTATTCTCCTGAAACTCTTCCAAAAAATAGAAATGGAAGGAAAACTTCCAAACTCGTTCTATGAGGCCAGCATTACCTTGACCCCAAGACCAGATAAGAAACCCATCAAAAAGGAAAATTACAGACCAATATCCCTGATGAACATGGATGCAAAATTCTCACCAAAATACTAGCCAATAGGATCCAACAGTACATTAAAAGGATTATTCACCACGACCAAGTGGGATTTATCCCTGGGCTGCAAGCTTGGTTCAACATCCGCAAATCAATCAATGGGATACAATACATTAATAAAAGAAAGAACAAGAACCATATGATCCTCTCAATGGATGCAGAAAAAGCATTTGACAAAGTACAGCATCCTTTCTTGATCAAAACTCTTCAGAGTTTTGGGATAGAGGGTACATACCTCAATATCATAAAAGCCATCTATGAAAAGCCTACAGCAAATATCATTCTCAATGGGGAAATACTGACAGCTTTCCCCCTAAGGTGAGGAACATGGCAGGGATGTCCACTATCACCACTGCTATTAAACATAGTACTAGAAGTCCTAGCCTCAGCAATCATCAAACAGAAAGAAATCAAAGGCATCCAAATCCGCAAAGAAGAAGTCAAACTCTCACTCTTTGCAGATGATATGATACTTAATGTGGAAAACCCAAAAGACTCTGCCCCAAAACTGCTAGAACTCATACAGGAATTCAGCAAAGTGGCAGAATATAAAATCAATGCACAGAAATCAGTGGCATTTCTATACACCAACAACAAAACAGAAGAAAGAGAAATTAAGGAGTCGATCCCATTTACAATTGCACCCAAAACCATAAGATACCTAGGAATAAATCTAACCAAAGAGGCCAAGGATCTGTACTTAGAAGACTATAAAATTCTCATGAAAGAAATTGAGGAAGACACAAAGAAATGGAAAAATGTATCATGTTCATGGATTGGAAGAACAAATACTGTGAAAATGTCTATGCTACCTAGAGCAATCTACACATTTAATGCAATCCCTATCAAAATATCATCCACTTTTTTCAAAGAAATGGAACAAATAATCCTAAAATTTGTATGAAACCAGAAGAGACCCCGAATAGCCAGAGGAATGTTGAAAAAGAAAAGCAAAGCTGGTGGTATCACAATTCCGGACTTCAGGCTCTATTACAAAGCTGTCGTCATCAAGACAGTATGGTACTGGCACAAAAACAGACACATAGACCAATGGAACAAAATAGTGAGCCCAGAAATTGACCTTCAACTCTATGGTCAACTAATCTTTGACACAGCAGGAAAGAATATCCAATGGAAGAAAGACAGTCTCTTCAACAAATGGTCTTGGGGAAATTGGACAGCCACATGCAGAAGAATGAAACTGGACTATTTCCTTACACCACACACAAAAATAGACTCAAAATGGTTGAAAGACCTAAATGTGAGACAGGAGTCCATCAAAATCCTTGAGGAGAACAGAGGCAGCAACATCTTCAACCTCAGCCACAGCAACTTCTTCCTAGAAACATCACCAAAGGCAAGGGAGGCAAGGGCAAAAATGAACTATTGGGACTTCATCAAGATGAAAAGCTTTTGCACAACAAAGGAAACAGTCAACAAAACCAAAAGACAACCAACAGAATGGGAGAAGATATTTGCAAATGACATAAAGGGCTAGTATCCAAAATGTATAAAGGACTTATCAAACTCAATACCCAAAGAACAAATAATCCAATCAAGAAATGGGCAGACATTTCTGCAAAGAAGACAGCCAAATGGTCAACAGACACATGAAAAAATACTCAACATCCAAATGGCCAACAGACACACGAAAAAGTGCTCAACATCACATCAGGGAAATACAAATCAAAACCTCAATGAAGTACCACCTTACACCAGTCAGAATGGCTAAAATTATCAAGTCAGGAAAAGACAGATGTTGGCGAGGATGCAGAGACAGGGGAACCCTCCTACACTGTTTGTGGGAATGCAAGCTGGTGCAGCCACTCTGGAAAACAGTATGGAGGTTCCTCAAAATGTTGAAAATAAAGCTACCCTATGACTTAGCAATTGCACTACTGGGTATTTACCCCAAGGATACAAATGTAGTGATCTGAAGGGGCACATGCACCCCAATGTTTATAGCAGCAATGTCCACAATAGCCAAACTATGGAAAGAGCCTAGATGTCCCTCAACAGATGAATGGAAAAGAAAATGTGTTATATATATATACAATGGAATATTATGCAGCCATCAAAAAAATGATATCTTGCTTTTTGCAATAACGTGCATGGATGGAACTAGAGAATATTATGCTAAGTGAAATAAGTCAATTGGAGAAAGATAAGTATCATATGATCTCACTGATACGAGGATTTTGAGAAACAAGACAGAGGACCATAGGGGAAGGGAGGGAAAAATATGAAACAAGATGAAACCAGAGGAGACAAACAATAAGAGACCCTAATCTCAGGAAACAAACTGCAGATTGCTGGAGTGGAGGGGGGTGGGAGGGATGGGGTGGCTGGGTGATGGACCCTGGGGAGGGTATGTACTATGGTGAGCACTGTGAATTGTGTAAGACTGATGAATCATAGACCTGTACCCCTGAAACAAATAATACATTATATATTAATAAAAAATTTTAAAACACACACACACACAAGATAATGGCAGTATGTCAAAAGGACACAGTAGCCAATTGTAAAATATCCTAATTCCAAAGCTGGAACAATTTAAGCAACAAAATAAATAATTTGGTTTTGGATCATAACCCCAGAGCATAAAATAAGTATCCATGAGACAACACCAATATAAATAAATGATTAAACAAATAAATGAAAATATTGGGAAGAATAGACAATTCTATAATTTCATGCAGAACAATTCCCAGAAATTTATGTAAATATTTCCCTCTCAAGGAATTGGAGTGTAAGGCTCCACCCCTTAAATGTGGGTTGCACATAGAAACTTCCTTCCAGAAAGTATAGTATGGAAAGGGGGAGGGGAAGGGAGAGTAACTTTTCAGGGAGATACATGAAAAACACCATCTCAGCCAAGTAAGAATTCATGTTCATAGCATGTACCCTTGATATGATATAAGAATGATATTAGGCCTCTGTGGCCTTCCTCCCCCAAATTCATAATCACAGACTAATTGTGGGGGGAAAAAAAATCAAACAAACCCAGTTGAAGTACATTCTATAAAATACCTTACTAGTACTCTATAAAACTGTTGGGGCCATTAAATAAGGAAAATCTGAGACACTGTCACAATCTAGAAGAACCTGAGGAGATATGATGACTTACTGTAATATGGCATCTTGGATAGGGTCCTGGGACAGAAAGGGACATTAGGTAAACACTAAAGACATCTGAATAAATGATGGGTTTTAATTAATAATAATGTTTCAATATTAGTTAATGGTGACAAATGTACCACACTAATGTAAGATATTAACAATAAGGGAAATTGAGTGTGGTATATATTTTCTACTATTCACAGTTTTTCTGGAATTTAAAAGTATTCTAAAATAAAATTTCATTGGAAAAAACATGATGTTGATTTCTTTCCTACTGGAATAATGATTATTGTAGAATTTGTATTTGATTGGTTTTCTTTTACATTAGAGCTTGCTTTCTCTCCATATTCTTGGCACTTATAATTCCTATTGACTTCAGTACTATAAACTGGCTTGCACTGCCTACTGTTCCCCAAATCCTTACTGATGATACCTGAAAGTGAATCTGGTAACATATTTTAAATTATATTGGTAATAATAAGAAATGTTTTGGTAATCAAGACCAAAATCTGGTGTTGTTACTGCCATCACAAACTGGTCAAGGTCAAATGTACTCAGGTAGCTCACTGACTCATTTTGCAGTTGCTTTAGTGATAGTTTATTAAATTCATTTGACATATATCATATATCATGTTCCTGTGTTCTTTGTAAATGGAAGGTTTTGCAATCAATGAAAAGCACATATAAAACTACTCTCTCAAAAGAGCATAATTTAAATTTAATGGAAAAACTTCTCAAAAGAATGCAAGAAAAATGTTACTCTAGTTTTGAAAAATAAAAGCCTCTTACCTTCTAAGTAACATACTCTAGTTTTGAAAAATAAGAGCCTTCTACCTTTTAAGTAACTCTATGTATAATAAAATATACATAGAGTTTCATGTATATACAGAGAGAAAGAAATACTATTATTAAGTATAACAGAAACCTTTATTTTCTGTTTCATAGTTTCACTGCAAATTTTTTATGTCAAAGAACCAAGTAAATATAAAGGGGTGGAATGAAATATAATTATATCCTTCTAAGGGTAGGTAGTACTGAAATCATTAAAATAACCTTTTTGGCAAGAAGACTAGAAAAGGTTTATAAAAGTGTCAAGTATTTTATGTAATGCAAGTATACAATTTTAGTTAACTCACATGTTTTTCTTTGAATTACAGCCAACAAGCTTAATAATTTTTTGGTACTAGGCTACAATTTTTTAAAAAGATTTCATTTATTCATTTATTTGAGAAAGAGAGAGTGTAGGGGATAGGGGCAGAGGATGAGAGAGAGAATCTCAAGCAGACCCTGTGCTGAGTGTGGAGCTCAACCTGGGATTCAATCTTAAGACCCTGAGATCATGACCTGAGCTGAAACCAAGAGCCCAATGCTTAATAGACTGAGCCACCGAGGTGCCACTAGGTTAAAATTTTTAAAGGAAAAACAAAATTAAATAATTGTCCCAAAAATATTTATTCCAGATATCACATTCCAGATGCCACTTCAATTCTGTAAACCAAGCAGGCCTTAAAGTAGAAAACTGGGATCAGTTAGAGGATTCTGAAATTTTATCCTGAAGACCACCAAGCCATTTGAGGCTCCAACAGTCATTTTATTTCCATGGTTTATTTGGAATCTGTAATGGAAACAAAGACATGTAGTGGCAATCCTAATTCTTCTTAAAGATTTAAGTAATAGCAGTGAACAAACCTCTGGTGATAGCAAGAATTCCGTAGAAATTACAAGTGGTTCTTTCTCAATAAAATTGGAAGATTCCTACACTGACCAAATATATTAAGGAGTATGTTGGCCTTAAATATAATTGGCTTATGAACTTTACCAAATAATATTTGGGAACAGTATCTATTGGGTCATTTTCCATTCTATTACAAGAATGTTCAAATATATAAATAAATTGAAAGAACTGTGTAGTAAACATGCGCCATCTCATCACCCAGATTCCATAATTAACATCTTGCGATATTTGCAAATTCACGCATCACTCATCGTTTCCTCCACCAATCATTCTACCTTATTTTTTTTTCTGGATCTCAAAGTAAGTTATAGAAATATTTCACCCATAAGCATTTCATTATGAATATCAATATTTGGTTATGTTTTTTGAGGTAGAATTTATAAAAGGAAATAGCTAAGTCTCAGGTGTACATTTAAAGGATTTTAGCAAATCTAGATACACAAACTACTAACATACTGCTGTCAAGATATCAAATTGCATGGGAAGTTTCCTTCATGTTCCTGTCCAGCCAGTGCCCACCCCACCCCAACAGAGGGAACTAGTGCTCTATGCTTCACCACAGATCTGCTCAGCCAGCTCTAGAACTTCACGTAACTGCTCTCATACAGTCTGTACTCTTTTCTGAAGGCATATTACACTCAACAAACTGATATTGGAATTCATCATGTGGTTTCATAAATCAGTAATTTTATAACAGCTTCATTGAGGTATAATTTACATATGATGAAATTTATCTTTTTTTATTCAAGTATAATTAACATGCAGTGTTATATTAGTTTGAGGTGTAAAATATAATGATTGAACAATTCTATGCATTTCTCAGTGTTCATCAAGATAAGTGTACTCTTTATCCCCTTTATCTATTTCACCCATCCCCCACCTCGCCTCTGGCAACAGTCAGTTTGTTCTCTGTATTTAAGAAGAATACCTATTTTAAGTGTACAATTCAGAGAATTTTTGGTAAACATACAGAGTTGGTCAACAATACTGCATTTGAGTTTTAGAATATTTAACCCAAAAGTTCCCTCATGCTAATATGCAATTTATTCCCCCTAACAGTCACCAGCCATAGGCAAATAATGATTTCCTTTCTGCCACTATTGACTTATTATTGCATGGAATCACAAATATGAAGTCTTCAGTCTGGCTTTCTTTCACTTACTATAATGTTCTTGAGGTTCATACATGTAGTAGGATGTATCAGTAGTTCATTCCTTTCATTATTAAGTAGTATTCCATTGTATGGTCATACCATGTCTTGTTTATTCCTTCACTAGTTTATGGATATTTCAAGTATCTACTTTTAGACTATTATGAATAATGTTACTATGAACATTTAGATATAAATCTTTGTGTTGATCCCTGAGTTTAGTTGTCTGAAGTTGCTGGGTTATATGTTATGATTATTATTTAAAGCTTTCAGAAATTGCCAAACTATTTTCTAAAGTGGCTATATCATTTTATGCTCCCACCAAGATTGTATGAGGTACCAGTTTCTACACATCCTTCTCAACACTCGCTATTATCTTTATTACTGCCCTTATAGTAAGTGTGTATCTCATTGAGGTTTTAATTTGTATTTAATATGTATTTCTCTAATGCCTAATTATGTAGAGCATTTTTTCATATGCTCCTTTGTCATTCTTTGGTGAAATGCCTCTTCAGATACTTTTCCCATTTAAAATATTGAGTTCTTTGTGTTTTTATTATTGAGTTGTAAGTGTGATGGTTAATTATATGTGTCAATTTGACTGGCCACAGAATGCCCAGATAATTTTGGGTGTGTCTGTGAGGGTGTTTCCAAAGAAATTAACTTTTGAATTGGTGAACTAAGTATAGCGGATGGTCCTCTCCAAATGGATGGGCATCATCCAATTCACTGAGGGCCTGAATAGAGCAAAAAGGCAGAGAAGATCGACTATGCTTTCTGCCTGACTGCATGAGCTGGAATAACAATCTATTTTTTATATATTATATATATACATATATATAAAAATATATAATCATCCTTTTGGCTCATTATATATAATTTTATATTTTATATATATTATATATAACTATATATGTGTATATAAATTATATACCTATGTTATATATAACTATATATGATATAAGTGTATATATAATATATAATTATATATTACATATGTTTCTTCAAGCAAGGGAAACAAAAACAAAAAATAAAAAATTGGGACTACATCAAACTTAAAAGCTATTACATCTTGAAGGAAACCATTAACAACAGTTGATGAAAAGGCAACCAACAGAATGGGAAAAGATATTTTCAAATGATATGTTCAATAAGAGGTTAATATTGAAATTTTATAAAGAACTCACAACACACACACATATACACAATCAATCAAACTTTAAAAAATGCAAAGAGGACCTGAATAGACATTTTTCCAGAGAAGATAGATGACCAACAGGTACATGAAAAGGTGCTCAACATCAGGGAAAATCCAAATCAAAACCCCAATGAGATATCACCTCACTCATTCTGGATAACTAGTATCAAAAAAGACAAGATGTAAGTGTTGGCAAGCATGTGGATAAAAAGGAACAGTCATGCACTGCTGGTAGGAATGCAAATTGGTGCAGCCACTGTGGAAAACAATGTAGAGATTCCTCAACATATTAAAAATAGAAATACCATATGATCTAGTCATTCCACTTCTGGATATTTACCCCGAGAAAACAAAAATGCAATTTGAAAAGATATATACACCCCTATGTTTATTGCAGCATTATCTACAATAGCCAGAATATGGAAGAAATCTAAGCATGCATTGATAAATGAATGGATAAAGAAGATGAGGTGTATGTATGTGTGTATGTATGTATATATATATAATGGAATATTACCCAGCCATAAAAAAGAATGAAATCTTTTCATTCAGGACAACATGGATGGACCTAAAAGGTATTATGCAAACTGCAATAAGCCAGACATAAAATACAAATACTATATGATTTCACTTCTATGTGGGAACTAAAATCGAAACAAATTAACATACAAATTTTTAAAAAACAGAAAAAAACGTATAAATACAGAGAACAAACTGGTATTGCCTGAGGAAAGGGGCTGAGGTGATAAGCCAAATAGGTGAAGAGCATTAAGAGAGATAAAATCTCAGTTATAAAATAAATAACTTAGAGATTAAAAATACAGCATAGGGAATATAGTCAATAATACTGTGATAACTTTGTATGGTGACAGATAGTAACTGCGCTTATGGTGAGCATTTTGTAATGTATATAGTTGTCAAATCATTATGTTGTACATCTGAAAATAATATAATATTGTATGTCAACTATACTTCAATTAAAAATTTAAAAAAATTTTAAAAACAACAAAATAGGGTGCCTGGGTGGCTCAGTTGGTTAAGCAACTGCCTTCGGCTCAGGTCATGATCCTGGAGTCCCGGGATCGAGTCCCGCATCGGGCTCCCTGCTCAGCGGGGAGTCTGCTTCTCCCGCTGACCCTCTTCCCTCTTGTGCTCTCTATCTCTCATTCTCTCTCTCTCAAATAAATAAATAAAATCTTTAAAAATATATATATATGTTTTAAAAACAGAGAGACAAGCGCTCCTGAGTGGCTCAGTTGGTTAAGTGTCTGCCCTCAGCTCAGGTCATAATCCTGGAGTCCTGGGATTGATCCCCTTTTTGGGGTCCCTGCTTAATGGGGAGTCTGCTTCTTCCTCTCCCTCTGCCCCTCCCCTCCCTTGTTCTCTCTTTGGACTCACTCTCTCTTTCTCTCTCTCAAATAAATAAATAAAATCTTTAAAAAACAAACAAACAAAACCCAAAGAGACAAATCCAATATTTAAGTATGAAAATATTATGTAAATAAAGCAAAATTCATTGAAAGAATATACCAAAATCCAAAATCTACCTTTCACATTGTCCAGGATCAGGATACAAACCAAATTACTCAAAATAATTAGCAATGGAAAAATGTGACCAATTTCCAGTAGAAAAGATAGTAATAGGAAAGAAACTGTAGGTGACCCTAATGCTGCCATTAGCAGACCAGGACTCTAGCACACCTATTTCTAACTATGTTTGACTGCATAAAGAAAATATGTCATGCTGACTGGAAAGATAAGAAATTCAGCAAAGATAACAATTTAAAGAAAACAAATAGAATTTCCAGAACTACAAGAACATTGGATAGGGTAAAAGCACAATGGAGATGATTGATCCCCCAAAATTTCAAAAGTCAGTGAGCTTAAATATATCTCAATAAGAATGATCCAATCTGAAAAACAAAGAGAAAAAACTAAAAATACAACTAGAAGCTTAAGAATCTGTGGTACAAATTGAAAAAGTCTTATACACATATATGTGGAGACACAGATGTGAAGAAGAGAGAATGGGGAAGAAACACAATTTTTTAATGATGCAAAATTTCCTGATACCATACACAAAAATTAATTTGAGATAGACTACAGAACTAAATTTAAAAGCTAAAATTATAAAGCTTTTCAAAGAAAATCTTGGAGACTATTCTTTGACTTGAGCTAAAAGTCCTGGAAAAATGAAAGAAACTAAACTTAAGAAAATAGAAACTAAAGAAACTACTCAATTACTTTAATAAAACTAAAGAAAATAATTAATTAGATTTAACCAGAATTTAAAACTTCTGATCCTCAATAAGTAGATATATAAAGAATGTCTACAACTAAATGATAATTTTTTTAAAAACAAGTAACTCATCACAAATGGGAAAAAAATTGAATACACACTTCACAAAAGAAAACATAATATTTTTTTAAGATTTTATTTTTTAAAGTAATCTCTGTACCCAAGATGGGGTTCAAACTCACAACCCCAAGATCAAGAGTCACGTGCTCTACCCACTGAGTCAGTGAGGTGCCCCAAAAGAAGACACAGTATTAATCATTAAGCCCATCAGGAAAATGCAAATTAAGCCCACAATGATGTATCTCTACATAACAGAGGGCCAAAATTAAAGGAAAAAAGGATATATGTAAATTATTATTTTTTAGGATTCCACAAAAATTTATAATTTATTTATTTCTTTATTATGTTCAGTTAGCCAGCATACAGTACATCATAAGTTTTTGACGTAGTGTTCACCGATTCATCAGTTTGTACAACACCCAGTGCTCATCACAACATGTGCCCTCCTTAATAAATTACTTTAAAACAGGACTGATAACACCAAATGCTGGCAAAAATATGAAGCAAAATCTTATATCTTCTTGGTGGGAGTAGAAAATAGTACCACTGCTTTGGGAAAAGATCTAAACAAACATTTTCTGTGACCCAGAAATATCACTTTCAGGCATTTACACAAGAGGAATAAAAACCTGTGTCCACAAAAATAGTTGTTCTTAGTCAAAAATTGGACACAACCAGTTGCCTATCAATAAGAGCATAGATCACCAACTGTGGTATATTCACACGGTGGAAAATGACAGCAAAAAAGGAACACAATAGGGCGCCTGGGTGGCTCGGATGGTTAAGCGTCTGCCTTCGGCTCAGGTCATGATCCCAGGGTCCTAGGATCGAGTCCCGCATCGGGCTCCTTGCTCAGCAGGGAATCGGCTTCTCCCTCTCCCTCTGCCTCTCCCCCTGCTTGTTCTCTCTCTGTCTCTCCCGCAAATGAATAAATAAAAATCTTAAAAAAAAAAAAAGGAATACAATACCTTTCCAGTAAGCAAAATGGATGAATCTCAAATACTACTTGGATGCGGGCGCCTGGGTGGCTCAGTCGTTAAGCGTCTGCCTTTGGCTCAGGTCATGATCCCAGGGTCCTGGAATCGAGTCCCACATCGGGCTCCCTGCTCGGCAGGAAGCCTGCTTCTCCCTCTCCCACTCCCCCTGCTTGTGTTCCTGCTCTCGCTATCTCTCTCTCTCTGTCAAATAAATAAATAAAAAATCTTAAAAAAAAAACTACTTGGATGCAAGTACATACTGTGTGAATCCATTTACATGAAGTTCTAGAATAGACAAAATTAATATATAGTAGAATAAAAATCAGAACATCATTTGCCTTTCATGGACAATGTCAAGGATTGACTCAGAAGGGTTGTAAGAGACTTTCTGGGGGCACAAGTAATGTCTTATATCTTGATCAATGTTTGGGTTACACTGGTTCTTGCATTTACTAAAACTCAGCTAATATACTCTCAGGATTCATGCATCTCACTGCATGTAAATTTTACCTCAATAGGAAAGGAAAAAAAAACTATAAATGATTATTGAACTCTAGTTAATGATATACTTCTCAGGGGGTGTTCTACTTATGTCATTTATTTCACAATGCATCAAATAAATAAGATGAATTGATGAATAGATAGAAGATAGATATGAAAAAAAGAAATGTTTTGATACAGTCTAAATGGTGGCTATACAAGTGCTAACTTTGATACATGTTTCAACTTTAATGTTTTTTATTTGAATATGTTCGTAATAAAATGTCAGGGGAAAAAAGAAGAAAAAATATCTTCTGCTACTACAAGAATATTAGCAATGGTTGCACAAAATGACTTTGACACCACCAATAGAGGGTGACCCCAAAATACATTATTACTGTTATACTTTTAAGAAAAAACTGTGATGAGGGTATACAATTATATAATTCCCATATAACTTCTTGTTTTAAAAGTATGAAGATTTAGTCATCATATGCCATTTACTGTAAGGACAGAAGAAAAAACTTGGCATTTGCTGAGCAATTGCATTTGAATCTAACTGATTTGTTTCCAAGTGATTAATTTTAGTGTTATTGTCAGCACATAGAGGTCTATTCTAATGTGCTCGGGCCTTTATTTTGAATCTCAATTTTTCCTTCTGTAAAATATTAAGGCAGTTTAGCTCAACTAAGTTTTTGACTAGTGGTATTCTAGGCACAGGGCTAAGTGCTGACTATATAGAATGTATGGAATGTGATCTTTCCCTTCCCAGAGTTCACAGGGTAAAAGAGAAATCAACATATGATCTGTAGACAATCAATAGATAGTAGTTAAGTGCCATAGGACAACAACCTGGAAGAGGGACACATCACCCTGGCTGGGTGTAGACAGGGATCATGGAAGTTTCTCTTGGAAGCATGTCTGAATTGGATCTAAATGAAAAGGTGTTAGTCTTATACAAGGTGAAGAGGGTGTCACTAAAAAGTTTTGGGGACTGTTGGTGAGGACTGAGTGTCAGGCAGAGGAAGAAGCTGGATGTCTCTTCCACATGTATCTCGAAAGTGAATTATTACCAGTCCTTCCAGCCTTACCTACCAAAGCATAAATTGAATTTAGTTAAAAATTGATCAAGAAGTACAATCTAGACCTTAGTCTGTACTGTGGTTCATGGAATATATGAACTTCTGAAGCAGCCCTGAGGTTATTAGCAAAACATTTCTTTGCCATTAGGTAAGGAAATGGGCAGAAATATTTATCCACCACATTAGTTGTATACCTAACTGCCACCAGAGGGTGGAACATCAGCAGGCTTCAACAGTGAATCAAGCAACAATAACAGAAGTTATTGCTTAGGTAGCAATTACCTACTATATACTGAATACCAGTGGGAAAACATGTGTTGCACATAATGTTTTAAAAAATACTGTCTCAATTAATCCTCACATTCGTAGGAGATCAACACTAACTTTGCATGGTTTTTATTTCTGCTTTAGAGAAAAGAGAATTAAAACTCAAAGAAGGCAAAATAATTTTCTGAAGTGCCCATAACTAGCAAATATCAGCTAAAGTTGTGTGTTTTGACTTCAAAACTTTTTCCACCCTGAAATGCAACAGGATCCCCAAACTTAGCGGATTATCACATTCACCAGGGAAGGTGAAAGAAAGAAAAAGAAACAAACAAACAAACAAAGAAACTGCTTTCAGGCACCTGGGTGGCTCAGTCGTTAAGTGTCTGCCTTCAACTTAGGTCATGGCCCCAGGGTCCTGGGATCAAGTCTCACATCGGGTTCCCTGGTTGGCAGGAAGCCTGCTTCTCCCTCTCCTACTCCCCCTGCTTGTGTTCCCTCTCTCGCTGTGTCTCTCTCTGTTAAATAAATAAATAAAATCTTAAAAAAAAAAAAAAGAAAGATACTGCTTTCCTATTTACCTATATACACAATGAACAAGTGGAATGTGAAATGAGAAGCACAATAACACATTAACACTCCCAAAATAATACAGATATGAATCTAACAAAACGTGTACAAAATCTAAGAAAAATTACATAACTGATGAAAGAAGAACTAAATAAATGGAGAGATATTCCATGCTCATGGATAAGACAGGAAGACTCAATATTGTCAAGATGTCAGTTCCTCCCAAATTGATCTATAGAGCCAATAAAATTCCAACCAAAATCCCAGAAAGTTATTTTGGAGATTTTGAAAAACTGATTCTCATGTTTATATGGAGAGGCAAAGGACCCATAACAGTGAACACAATATTGAAAGTTGGAGGACTCAAGGTACACAACTCTAAGACTTAGTATAAAGCTACAGCAATGAGACGAAGTGGTGTTGGTGAAAGAGCAGATAAATACGTTAATGGAAAAAAATAGAGCCCAGAAACAGACCCACATAAAAGTAGTCAACTGATCTCTGACAAAGGAGTAAAGGCATTATAACTGAGCAAAGAAAATCTTTTCAACAAATGGTCCTAGAACAACTGGGCATCCTCATGCAAAAACAAAAATGAATAGAAACATACCCTTGACAGAAATTAACACGAATTGGATCTCAGGCCTAAATGTAAAACACAGAACTCTAAAGTCCTAGAAGATAACAGGGGAAAATATAGATGACCTTGCTATGAAGATGACTTTTTATATACAACATCAAAGACACAATCCATGAAAGAGGTAATTGATAAGCTGGACTTCATTAAATTAAAAATTGCTGCTCTGCAGGGGTGTCTGTGTGGCTCAGTTGTTAAGTGTCTGCCTTCAGCTTAGGTCATGATCCCAGGGTCCTGGGATTGAGCCCCGCCTTGGGCTCCAGGCTCCGTGGGAAGCCTGCTTCTCCCTCTCCCACTCCCCCTGCTTGTGTTCCCTCTCTCACTGTGTCTTTCTCTGTCAAATAAATAAATAAAATTTTAAAAAAAATTTGCTGCTCTGCAAAAAACACTGTTAAGAGAATAAAAAGACAAGCCACAGACTGGAAGAAAATGTTTGCAAAACACATATGTGAGAAGGGACTTTTATCCAAAAGATACAGAGAACTCTTAAAATTCAACAACAAGAAAATAACTTGATTTAAAAATGGGCTAAAAGCTGTAAAAGATACCTCATAAAGGAAGATATACAGATGGCAAATAAGCATATGAGCTGTACATCATATGACATCAGGGAAATGCAAATTAAAATAAAAATATAATACTATTACACATGTATTATAAGGGCTAAACTTCAGAACATCGACAACACCAAATGTTGGTGAGGGTGTGGAGCAATAGGAACTCTCATTCATTGCTGGCAGAAGTAAAAATTACTGGCGACACTTGGAAGACAGCTTGACAGTTTCTTACAAAACAAAACATCCTCTTAACATGTGATCCTGCAATCAAGCTCCCTGGTATTTACCCAAAGGTGTTGAAAACTTATGTACACACACACACACAAACTGCACACAGATATTTATAGCAGCTTTACTCATATTTTTTTTTAAACTTGGAAGTAAAGAAAATGTTCTTTAGTAGGTGAATGGATAAATAAGCTGACACATCCACACAATGGAATATTATTTAGCATTAAAAAGTAATGAGCTATCAAGCCATGAAAAGACATAGTGGAAACATAAATGCACATTACTAAGTGAACAAAACCAATCTGATAAGGCTACATACCATTTGATTACAACTATATGACATTCTGAAAAAGGCAAAACTATGAAGACAGTAAAGAGATTAGTGGTTGCCACAGGTTAGTGAGGAAGAAGGAATGAATCACTGTAGTAGAGACAATTTTCAGGGCAATAAATCTAGTCTGTATGATACTATAATGGTGGATACATGTCATCGTACATTTGTTCAAACCCATAGAAAGAACACCAAGAGTGAAATCTAACATAAACTACAGACTCTAGGTGATAATGCTGTGTCAGTGTAGGTCCATCCATTGCAACAAATGTACCACTGGGTGGGGGTGAGGGTGTGGATGGTATTGATAACAGTAGAGACTGTGCGTGTGTTGGGCAGTATTGGGGAAATACCTTTTATTCAAATTTTCTGTGAATTTAGTCACTCTTAAAAAAATACTCTATTTAAATAGAGATTTCTGAACACTTGTCCAAGATTTACTGAATCAGAACTTTTGCTGTGGGGTCCTAGTATCTACAATCTTTAAAGTACTCTGTGACTCTGACGATCACCCTGGTTTGCAAATGACAGGCCAAATTGCAATTGAAGCTGAATATAATCAATTAGAAATTATGAAAGGTTCACATAAAATTGTATGAGGAAACTGGGACATTATGAAGGATAATGACTTAAGGAGAATGGATTCCCCAAAAATCTCATTATGCATTGTCATTCATATCTAAGTCATGACCAATGTGTGTATGAAAAGTGATGTCCTTCTCAAATGACCAAAGTTATAAAAACAAAAGAAAAAAGAGAGAAAGAGAGAGATGATGTTTGACACTGTTGTTCCATGCACCCTCTTTGAATAGTAAGGTCGTAGATTGTAAGCTCAATGAGGACAGAGCTCTCTTTGTTTTTGTCTATGTACCTAGCATCTCTCCTAATTCCTGGCACATGGTAGGTCCTCACATTGTGTCTGTTGAATGAATAAATCTCCCCCTCCTACAAGAATACCTGGGTCTGATTAAGGCCTTTTTGTGTGTTTTCCGCAAAATCTGTGTGTGCAGATATGACATATCTTTGCCAGCATTTATAATAGTATACTCAAGTAGAGCTTTTGCTTGTTTGTTCCTGCTTTCCTTTCACTAATGATAAATTGCCTGAGGGCAGGGACCATATAATTTTCCACCATGTTTCTCAGTACTTAGAACTGAAGGCACTTAGGAAATGTCTGTTAAATAAATAAATGATTTGAAAAGGCAAAATCTGCTTTTTTATCTTCCAAAGCTGCAATTGAGCTTCCACTGCCATGTATTTCCCATATTCTCAGGAGAGTGGATGGATGAAGAGGCGCTTATTGAAGACAAAATAGGAATGGGTGTCTGGGAAGGTACATCCTGGAGCAGAAATTCACAAGTGGCGTCATCATTAGATAAGATGCAGGAGTTCAAAGGGCTCAGCAAATGAGGAAATGTCTCCACAGAAGCAGACTCAATACATCAGCAGTTGTTATTTTCAACTGGTACCTTCTGTCACGAAGAATAGCTGCTCTGCCAGGTCAGAATTATTTTGGCCACCTTCAAGGTCATTGTACTTTCCCAGATCTGGCACTGAATCTAGAGGCTGGTAAATCTGGCTTCTTAAAGTGGATTAGGTGGGCCCCACAGAGAGCTCTGTGTCCTGGCTGTATTCCCAATTCTTACAGCCTAAAGCCCTGGGGATGTTTCTCTGAGGACAGCCACCTCTTTTGTCCCTATTTGGATTTGAGTCTAGCCTCCTGGACCTTAGCCTTGTGCACTACTTTATATACTCTCATTGCCCACATCTGCTCTGCTACAACCACGAGCTTTTTCTCACCATCATAAGGGTATTCTGGTAGGGAAGACATAAATTAACCCGTGGCCAGAGTCCAGAATCAGAAATTGACTTATATATAACTGTCAAAAACAAAATCAAGAATGAATGAATGAATGAGTTTCTGTTGAAAAGCACTTGAGTAATGATATGAAATTCCATCTCTGTTTTCTGTCAGTTCCTTAAAATTGCTTAAATTCATAACCCTTCCATGTAAAAATGGGAGTTACATTGAAAGACTTTCTAAACCTTATCCAGAAAATCAGTGAGCTAATTATTTGAACCAGATGAAAGAACTGTCCATGCAGACCCTTCTCCCTTGTCCTAATTTCTGTTTGAATTCCATCAACCTCTTATCTCAAACAAGGTGATTGGATGCAGTTACTGTTTGTACAGAGAACAAAGCAAAGAAGTAGTGATAAAAATTTGAAAGTTCATTTCCAAACCCAGCATAAGAAAATGGGGAGTGGTCTAAAAAATTTTACCTAGAGAGAGGTGACCAGTAATTACAGAATACTCTTACTTACTCTATCAGTTACTAGATTTTCATATTCCATTGTTCAATAGACTGGCATAGTAGAGTATGGAAAAAAAAAAAATGACCAGAGAGGCTTGTGGCTTTGTGACTTGTGACTCTTCTCTCTCTTTTTCCATACACTCACAGATGTATATAGATACACACAGATATCTATATCTATCAATATATCTATATATCTAGATATATAAATAGAGCTATCGATGTGTAATTATATCCACGGATATATAAATAATCTAGGCATTAAATATAGATATCTGGGGATAGATGATAGATAGATAGATAGATAGATAGATAGATAGATAGATAGACAGATTATAGATAGATGATAGATAGATAGATGAGAGATGATAGATAGATAGTAGATAATTTTAAACTTATACAGTAGATTTTTTGTAACGCTGAAATAGGATATTTTAGTGGGCAAGCAACCCAGTTAGCTCTACAAGGAAAACTATCTTGTCTGGCTTGTGTGATAACTTCATTGTTGTTTTGGACAACTCTTAGGAGCCTTTCATTTTAACCCCATTTTTAAGCGGAAGGGACATGAATTTAAAATGACTTTGGAAACCTTCCCAAAATATCTTCAGAGAACCCCCTCACCAGGGCAGCCGGAACCATCCTCCACCCAAGGCCCATGGGAGGCAGTGGGAGAGGCCCTCTACTCAGTAAGAGATGTAAGAAACCATTTCAGGCAAAGTCTGGGAAGACAACTCTCGCCCCTTCCTCTCTGTTGGACTTCCAGCTGCTCCATCTGAAAACACGATGCGCTGAGACCCTCCCAGCCTCTCCATTCCCGGCTTCCAACTAGAATCCTGGGAAAACAGAATGCGAAATGACCCTTGGGAACACGCCCTCCTTCCCGGAGGAAGGAGAGGGAGTGGCCGAGACCGGGCCAGCACCGCGAGGGCGTGGGATACCGCCCAGGCTCTGCCCCAGTCCCTCAGCCACCTCCTTCCGCACCCCCCACACCCACCCAGCGCGCGAGGGCACTGTCCCCAGCACCCGCCTCAGCACCACTTTGCTCTGACGTCCGCCTCTCCAGCTCTGACGATCGCCCCCGTCGGCCACCCTTATAAAGGGGACTTTTGCCAATACTGGGATCGATCGCCACCTAGCCCGACTCGAGAGCCCTCCGCCCCAGCTCACACACCTGTCAGCTCCGCGCGCGCCCAGGTTCTGGGAGACCGGGGACTGGAACCCCGCCGCCTGGCCCTACCCCTCTCCCCTCGGCACCCCTGACCCTCCCCCGCCCTCCGCACCCTTGGAGCCCCCAACCCCCACGGGGCCTGGGCTGTGGTCCCGGGAGGAGCCCCAGACGGCGGAGCGCTTCCCCGCGCGGCGACCACTCCAGGTAGGAACAGAGCGGTCATCCGGGGCGCCTCGGAGTCCGCTCCCCCTGGGACACGGTGGCCGCCCCATCGGCGTTTTTAGGTAGAAGGGACGCGGCTTTTTCGCCTCTCGGTGGGGATGCGCGGGCGGGTCCACTGTCTGGCACCCATGGCTCTCGAGGTGTATCGGCGGGAAAGTCAGGGCGCTGGAGAGGGCCGCGCGGCCGCGGGAAGGATAGCAGGAAGCTGGGGAGCCGCCAGGCTGGGCCGGGGAAAGAAAGAACTTCCCAGCTCCGGTGTTCACAAAAGCGGAGCGCATCCAGCCTGCCCGCGCTTCTTTCGCTTCCCCTGAATCCGAGGGAGGCTAGTTCTTTCGCCCAAGGTCTCATCACCCACCTGCGGACACAAATACTTGTATTTCCCCCAGAAACGTGCTTGTGTGAACGCGAGTGCATGAAATAGCCATAGTCACGAGGGCTGAAAAATAACAGAGAACAAGAATTCCAGAAAGTGCAGGCGTTAAAACTTGACATCTGTCTCTTTAAGAGTTCTGTTTTTACTACCTTTGACGCCCTCATATTTTTAGGCAATTCTGTATTTTTAAGTCGTTTTCTTGCATATATCATTAAAAGGGTGGGGGAGAGATGAAAAGAGCAAAGAACAATGGATGAGGAAGAAGAGCTGCCCAAGAGGGTGCACCCTTTAAACAATGTAACATCTTTAGTTGCTACAGTAACTTGGACCACAGGCACTTGTTGAAAATTGGAATTGATGTGTTTTTGAAACTGATTTTCCTAAAGTATTTTTCCCCCAGATATTTGCATGTCACATTTCTTCTGGAACCATTCCCTGAAATTGTTTGAAAGGAGAGATAGAGGAATGAATGAATGAATGTAAGACTGTTAGAATTCTGAGTAGTTTTACACTACCCTTTAGTCACTGAATAATGTAAGTTAGTTCCAAAAGCCAAGTACATAATCTTTGTAAATGATTTCTTGACCAAGTTACAAGGTTAATTTTAAATTGAAAGAATTTATTAAACACAAAAAATGACGGTGGTTACATTTGTTAAGCAGCATTTTCTATTTTTTTTCTTTTTCTTATAAGCTCAAAACAATATTAAACTGTTAAATAATAATTAGAATAAAATAGTGGGCATGTGTTCACAACTGGTAGTGTCATGTAATTTCAATGTGCTTTGTCTGTAAGCGACACAGGATCTCTCATGAGCCAGCTGGTTTATTCCCAGCTGCCTATGCATGCTTGGCTGGTTTATAATGTATTACTGTATTTTCTTCAGAAATCTTAATGAAGTAGCTAGCTGTGGAAGAATCTGGACCCCTAAATAAAAATGACTTTCCAAGTGGAAGGACTGATAGCTATCATCGTGTTCTACCTTCTAATATTGCTGGTTGGAATATGGGCTGCCTGGAGAACCAAAAACAGTGGCAGCTCAGAAGAACGCAGCGAGGCCATCATAGTTGGTGGCCGAGACATTGGTCTGCTGGTGGGTGGATTTACCATGACAGGTAGGTTCTGATAACTCCGCTCTGTGCTGCCCACCCCTCCTTAGCTTCTCAGAGTGATAAAGCATACCTTACTTAGTCTTTGTCCTTTGGGGATCCCTTATATTCACTGCTTATATATTCTAAAAATAATTTTACATTTATCTAAAACAAAAATAAAATGGTTTCAACTCAGTAGTACTTGAACAAAATGATTTTATAATAAATCGCTGGACAGAATATCAATGAAATAAATCTGGGCTATCTGGACAGTTCAGTGGGTGGGAACAGAGTAAAAACAAAGAGGTGGAGAAAAGTGTCTTAGTCTTACAAGTTATGTGATCAAGTCAGTGTCTCATGTTCACTAACACAGGCACAAAGTTGTGACTTTGGGTTGTCTTAAATGATGATGGTTTTCAACTAAATAAATCAGTTAGGGGCAACACAATTCCAAATTGATAGATGCCCTGTCTTGAAACCTAATTCTCCCATTTAATAAACTAATTAACTAATTCCCTCAGGGGAAGACAATCACATATTAGGAATCCACAGCACTGGAAACAAAACAAAACAAAACAAAACAATGATTTCCATGAACCTTGATATAAAAGGGGAAAAGCTAGGGCGTGTCCTAACAGGAATGCCTCAGCCAGCATCTGCAGCCCTCTCCCTCACAAACCACCTCTGGACTCTGACGGTCTGATGCCCTGAGATGGCTCTGTTTAAGTGGTGACTTGTTTCTCTTTTATATTCTTCTTGGTTGTGGAAAATGTTTCTGAAAAACAACAATTTAAAATTATATCTTTAATATTCACTAACAACACACATTTCACTTCTGATTCTTACTAGGTTTTTAAACATTAGCAATATAATCCACACTAACTGGAACTCTGAGGGCCCACTGGAAAATATCCCATCAGAAATCATATCCAAATGATGCCCAATTTCATTCCTGATGTGCTATTCAAACAATTCATCTGTAAATGGAATAGTTTACCAAAGCAATCTGTGAAGACTACATCCCTGCTGGCCATCTGAAACCTACCATGTTCTAGAATAGTTTAGGGACTATAGGTTTTATTTTTCAGATATGCATATTTTATGTTCTTTAACTCTTTGTCAACTGTATATGGTTTCATATGATCTTCATGAAGCTCTTTATGTTTGTGCACCGTGAAAGGGCTCTGGGGTTAAGTAAGGACACAGAGTTATGTGGTTAACAAGGACAAGAATCAGCACCAAACCCATGTCTTCTGGCAGCCATGCCCTGAAGCCCCTGCAGGGTGCACTGCATGCAGACCTCCAGCTGAATTCACTTCCTTTCTTTATAAAGGCACTTCCTTTGTAAAGAGGTCCTTTCTTTTTTACCCTCTGTTGCTCAGTTTTTCCATAAACACATATATAGAGCAAATTGTATCATGCAAAATATTTTCTGTGATAGCTAATATGCACAGTTAGATAAGTACAAAAACAGTAAGAATCATCCATAAGCTTACCACCTGCATGTATGTTTACTGAAATGTTGGTATACATTTTCAGATGTGGTTTCTCTTATTATCCACCTATTGATGAACACCATACACAACTTTACATCTTCATTTTCATTGTTTATTATACCACAAACATTTCTTCTCTACCCTAAAGATCCAGATGCGATACTGGCATCTGAAGTGAATTAAAACATTGTGATTATATTCCCTTCAGGTTTTTCCTGTACAAAGAAAATGAGAAGAAAAACAAAAAACAGTGAAAGTTGATCTCCCTTAAGAAACTGTTGAAAAGAATAAATGAGCTGCTCTATATCAAAGTCTTTGTTCATTGTAAATATTGTTCATTATAATGTTCTATTACTCTACTGTTATATCTATTGTGTTCATAAAGATAATATTTCAGAATTTGTTCTTTTATCATCTAGAATGATTTTTTCAATGTAATAGTCTATTAAAGTATATAGAAAAACTTGAATCATGATATTTCATATGAAGTGTCATGGTCTAGCTCATTTTTTAAAGATTTTTTTCAGTCTTTCAGAACTGAAAAGAATCTTGGTCAATATAATAATTCATTTAAAATCTGAACCATATTATCTAAACCTTGTCAGATTCATTAATTATATACATTTGACAAAGAATAAAGATTAAAAAATAAAAATGCATATAGTTTGAAAGAATTCTTGTTCTCACTGGTGAATCTGACATGAAATATACAGACATGAAGAGCAAATTCTGGCCTAAAAGGGATGAGACTGGTAAAAATAGGAGGACTTTAACATGATAAGTAACCAAGTCTTCACTTCTATATTATAATGTTGATATTCAGTCACCAAGTTTGTTTTGGACAAGGGAGAGGAGACCTGCACAGTGAAAAATGATCATTAATAAGCTTTGTGCTCATAAGACCATTTACTTTATGCAATGAAAACATTGCTTGCATGTTGTTCCAGTTGCCTAGCAGGAAAATCAGGTCTGCTTCTGCACCTGTGAGAATCATTTCTTCAAGTCCTAGTTAGACATCCAGTGGAGGGGGGAAACCCTATTTATTTTTTTATTTTTATTTCTATTTTTATTTATTTTTATTTTTTAAATTAACATATAATGTATTATTGGTTTCAGAGGTACAGGTCTGTGATTCATCAGTCTTCTATAATGCCCAGTTCTCATTACATCACATGCCCTCCTTAATGTCCATCACCCAGGTACCCCATCCCTCCAACCCCCTCCCCTCCAGCAACCCTCAGTTTGTTTCCTATGATTAAGAGTCTCTTATGGTTTGTCTCCCTCTCTAGTTTCATCTTGTTTTATTTTTTTCCTCTCTTCCCCTATGATCCTCTGTTTTGTTTCTTAAATTCCGCATATGAATGAAATCATATGATACTTGTCTTTCTCTGATTGACTTATTTCGCTTAGCAGAATACCCTCTAGTTTCATCCACATCATTGCAAATGACAAGATTTCAATTTTTGATGGCTGTGTAATATTCCATTGTGTGTGTGTTTGTGTGTGTGTACCCTATCTTTTTATATTCATCTGTCAATGGACATCTGGGCTCTTTCCATAGTTTGGCTCTTGTGGACATTACTGCTATAAACATTGGGGTCCTTTGGATCACTACATTTGTATCTTTGGGGTAAATACCCAGTAGTGCAATTGCTGGGTCGTAGGGTAGCTCTATTTTCAACTTTTGGGGAACCTCATACTGTTTTCCATAGTGGCTGTACCAGCTTGCATTCCCACCAACAGTGTAAGAGGGTTCCCCTTTTTCTGCATCCTCGCCAACATCTATCATTTCCCAACCTGTTAATTTTAGCCATTCTGGCTGGTGTGAGGTGGTATCCCCATTGTAGTTTTAATTTGTATTTCCCTGATGCTGAGTGATGTTGAGTATTTTTTCATGTGTCTGTTGGCCATGTGGATGTCTTCTTTGGGGAATGTCTGTTCATGTCTTCTGCCCAGGGAAACCCTGTTTAAATTTTCTGGAAGGCTTAGAATGAGAGAAACAAGTAATAGCATTTGTTTTTTGTTAACACCCATGTAAAAGCTTCCAAGCAGATTAGAGTGGCTGCTAAGTGTGTATTTGTCCACTTTAGGATTTTGTATATAAACTTTCCATTTAAATGTGTCTAAAATTCCTTTGCGGGGAAGTCTTTTCATGTTAACCTTTAAATATTAGTACTAACCCCACAACATTCTCTTCTTTGCTTTGTATTTGGATCAAAAGCCAGATAAATTTTGGCATGAATACAATAGGTGTCTACCTGTCTTTGATAGTTTCATGTACGTATTTTTTATTTTACTTACATTCTGTGAGATTTCAAATAACTTTTCAGAGTCAAATTTATTCCCAGCTGGATGATATAGCCTAGAATTCAGACTCATATCTGGTAAGCCAGGCTTTGTTCCTCATAATTTTATACAAATTCTACAAGAGATTTTAACATTTTGGCAATACTCTTGAAAGGATATAAACTATAAAGATTTAAGTGTTCCATTAACTTTAGCTTTTCAGGAATAATCAAATATGATATTGTCTTATCACAGAAAATGGTAGAGTTTATAGATCCTTCTTGGCCCAGCCTTGTTTAACCAACATGTCTTTTCTTTTGTTCCTTGACCTCCTCCTTCAACTATTATGTTACAGATATTCTATTAAATAATACCTGAAGAAGATAATATTTCTTATTTTTCTCCATGAAATATCAAATATCTTACTAAAAGACCCAGATTAAAACAAAGAATACAAGTGGGTATGCAGTCAACATTTCAAATTTAAATTATTTCTTATGCCTAAGTGCATGTTGGGACTTGGGAAGAAGGAGGGAAAAGATAACTTATACTCACTTTAGGAAGCCTTGGAGCAAAAGTGTCATCTCTCCTTTAACATTTTAAGAAAGTAAGTAAGATGTTTAAGGTGTTTAAGAAGTGACCCTATTAATAAAAATAAAATTTAAAAAAAAGCACATGCATCCACAACTGCACATGCGCATACTCCCCCTGCCCCTCCCCTGTACCAGGAATATAATTGTGATCAATGTGAGAAGATAAATACAGTTAAAACAGAAGGCCCTTAAAATAAAGACACTTGACCTCATGTTATGGAGGCTGGAGCGTAAGTTATACTATTATTGAGAATAGAAATAGTCATATAATATTTTGTATATAATGTCAGACTTTGGGATATAACAATATTGTTTGAAAATATTGATGACTAAATAGACTCAGAAAAGACCCAGGGCAACACTGTCCAGAGAAATATGATGTGAACCATAAAGGGAATGTTAAATTTTCTACAAACCACTTTAAAGAACATTAAAAATTAAGGGAATAAATATAAATAATAGAATGTATTTAACTCAATACATTGAAAATGTTTTCATTTCACCAGGTAATTAATACAAAAAAAAAATACTGAGACAGCTTACATTTACTTTTGCATACTTGGTCTTTGAAATCCAATGTGTATTTTACACTCAGAACATTTCAAACCAGAGTAGCCAAATTTCAAGTGCTCAATAGTCACAGGAGGCTAATGGCCACTGTGTTAAACTGAGCAGTATGCTAAGTATGGCCGTGTCTTTCCCTCACTGTTCATTCTATTTCAGCCACCTGGGTCGGAGGAGGTTACATCAATGGGACAGCTGAAGCAGTGTATGTACCAGACTATGGTCTAGCTTGGGCTCAGGCACCAATTGGATATTCTCTGAGTCTGATTTTAGGTAAGTGAAAGTTTAAACCTTAGTGACCCACTCAGTAAAGCATAAAGAACAGAAGTACAAACAACAAGTGCAATAACAAGTCAAACTGTGAATAACTATTGTAAAAAAAAAAAAATGTTACCAGAAATCTCTCAAGTAGATGTTACCAGAAATCGGTAACACTAATGCTTAAGATTATTTGATCCCTTGATTATGGAGTATGATTTTTAAAAAATCCCTTGATCTATGGCAAGAGAATTATGAATTTCTTAACATATGTTTTTTTTCTTTCAAAAATAGTATAGAGGTATCATTAACAATGAATCAACTTGAATTGTACCTGAATTTCTTTTTGTAAATCAAACTAAGAAAAGGTCAAGAATATAATATAACAGAGTTCCTTTTTTTTTTTTTTTTTGCACTTAAAATACATTTATTGGATCTTGTGCTTCATCAGTATCTGAATGCTATGCTGGGTGATACAAAGTCATTTTAGTGAGAGCCACACTGGTCCATGTTTTTCAATCCACATACCTTAGATACACCATTCAATGGCCCTTTGGCTGCATACAATGACAAATGTATTAAGAAGTTCATGTTTGGTTGCTAAATATGTCTTGGTTCTGTACTCACAGTATATTTCAGACTAGTTCTTCCACACATATCAGTGTCCTAAAAAAATTATTTCCCTTGAGAAATTATAGCATAGTAAAAAGTTGGCAAAACTATTATCTTATGAATTTTTTATTTTCTCATAAACACTTGTTTAATTTATTTTAGGTGGTTTGTTCTTTGCAAAGCCTATGCGTTCCAAGGGATATGTGACCATGTTAGACCCATTTCAGCAGATCTATGGAAAACGCATGGGTGGGCTCCTATTTATTCCTGCACTAATGGGAGAAATGTTTTGGGCTGCAGCCATTTTCTCTGCCTTAGGTAAGGACCTCTGCCTCTCTCTGGTTAACGGAACATCACATACCCAACTTTACTCCCTTAAGCCACAGGCCAGGCCACCTGCAGCCTCCCTCACCTGGATGAATGCAACCATCTCCCCGCTTGTTGTTCAGCACTCCTCCTCTAGTCTACACATAGTACAGACTCATCCTTCTAAAATGCAAATCTGATCATGTCCCTTCACTGTTCCTTTCCAAACTTTTAAGTGCATAAAGCTTTTTATGACTTAAGCTCTGATTCCTCTCATCATCGCCCCTCCTCCTTCCTTTTCCCAGAACTCTAGACCTCACCTCCTCTCTTGCCTCTAACACTGTACAAGTCCAGATGCCCTCTACTTTGGACTCATTCCCCCCTGCCCTTTTGCACATCTGCCTAGCTAACCAGGAAATGTCCTTCAGCCTTCTCTTAGATGTCACTTACTCAGACCAGTAATCCTGACCTTTCTGGATGCCTTTCCTGTGGGCTTCCTTAGGCGCCTGGAATTTTGTTTTCACTGGACTTGTCACTTTGTATGATATGTGCCTGTTTATCATGCCCAAATCCAACCTCACAAAAGGGATTATAAATTTCTTGAAGGCAGGACTTGTGCCTTGTAATCTTATCACGAATGAATGAATGAGTGAATGAGTGAATCCTCTCTACTTGCTTCAAAAGAAAAACAATATTACTTCTTTTCTCAATGTAATCCTAAAGTACTGGGTTCTACACATGTTTAGGGATCTAGAAAATGAACTGAGACTCCAGTAAATGCTAAGGACCACCTATCCTGGGCTCAATGATTCTCAGCCCACTTAATAAGGTTTAGAAAACGAGAGATTTCAGTGGGATGGTGGGAGATTTTCAGTCAGGCTTGATAACCTGCCTTTTGGTCAGGGGAAAATATAAACTATTTCACTGAGCGTTGAGTTCCTTCTTGAAGATCAACAGAGTTGGAAGTTCCACAACCTTCCTCAGTGAACTATGTCTGTTTGACATCAAGGTATCTATGTATGTTTCTCTCCATCTCTTCTTAAAAATGAAGATAAAGGGCTTCAGTCTACAGCTAGACCCCAAGTAGTCAAAGCAAAAGTAAAATAAGATGAATGTCCTTCTGTGGTATTTATTCCAGACCACAAACTTGTCTTTTGGCTTCAGTATTATTATCATATCTAACCTCTGTAATATCAGATATTAGTTTATGTTACCTTTCACTCCTTTCTTTTTCAAACTCTCATATAATCTTTCCTTCTTGATCTCCATCTGTAAACTGAATGGATGATTTGATAGAGAGTTTGATAACTATAAAATGCTGTATAACTCAGTTGAAAATGTTGCACTTTTTTGGTGCAATATAATAATACTCCACAATTACCATTGCACTTATATCCTAATGAAATTATGTGTAAAAATACACCTCCCTTCCCACCTTGCTCTCATTAGCCAAGAAGCAAGCAATGGGTAGTTTATTTGTCATTGGTTTCAACACTAGAAAATGTTGATTTTAAGAACAAGCTGCCTGCTGAGATATTAAAAAGGGAGTGGGCTGAATAGCTAACAAAATACAAAATGTTCACTCTCATGGAATAAAGATCAATTTATATAACAGAGCCCTAAAGGGAGGATTGAATTAATAAACTAATATTTCCTTTTTTAAAAAAGATTTATTTATGTTAGAGACAGAGAGAGCATGAGCATGGGGAGGGGCAGAGGAAGAGAGAGAAAGAAGCAGACTCCCTGCTGAGTGCGGAGCCTGAAGTGGGACTCGAACTCAGGATCCTGAGATCATGATCTGAGCTGAAATCAAGACTCAGACACTCAAACAACTGAGCCACACAGGTGTTCCAACTAATATTTCTAAAGTATTTTGGAAATATAAACTTGAACTACACTCTGAACTTTGTTGCAATTAGTTGCTTTTGTATATGTGTGTGTCTATGTCTGTGTGTGTGACAATATATATGTAAAATATATGACAATATTTATGTAAAATATGTTGAGATATATATATATATATATATCCCTCTCTACATAGATGCACACACATATCAAACAACGTGTATAGAATCATCGCTGCTATTGCTTGAAATATATGTTCTGGTAAACAGAATGTGTATTTTTAAATTAACACATATTTTCTTCAAAGATAATAGTTGGACATAATTCAAAATTAGAGTTTATTAGAAATGACTTGGAATGCTTAAGAATAGACAAATATAAGATCTATTACTACCTTCCTGTGAATGTGCTTAGTTCACCACTGAAACTGGAGAGAATTTTAAACTCTCTTCTTGGCATAAACAGACAACATCCTTCACATGCATTTTTTTAAGAAATACATATTTAGGGGTGCCTGGGTGGCTCAGTCAGTTAAGCATCCACCTCTTGATTTCAGCTCAGTTCATGGTCTCGGTGACATGGGATCAAGTCCTGCATCAGGCTCCACACTCAGCTCAGGGTCTGCTTAGGATTTCTCTCTTCCTGTCCTTCTGCCCCTCTCCCAACTCTAAATAAATAAATAAACTCCCATTCACTATAAATAAATAAATAAATAAATAAGTAAAATCTTAAAAAATGTATGTTTACACTTCTCACAACTCAGACTCAGTGAATTTTTATAACTTTATTTATAGTATATTTATTTTTATGGTTGCATGAATAAAGTAATATTTCATAGCAGATCTGTAAGTATAACTTATTTTACTCACTACAAATGATGGAATTATTTAGAAAATATTTTAGGGGCACCTGGGTGGCTCAGTTGTTAAGCATCTGCCTTTGGCTCAGGTCATGATCCCAGGGTCCTGGGATCAAGCCCCACATCGGGCTCCCTGTTCCATGGGAAGCCCGCTTCTCCCTCTCCCACTCCCCCTGCTTGTATTCTCTCTCTCACTGTGTCTCTGTCTGTCAAATAAATAAAAAAAATCTTTAAAAAAAAGAAAATATTTTAGAGAAAAAATTGATCCTAATCTTAATAGTGATGGAAAAGTGGGTAACTTCTTTAAAACCACTGAGTTGCAACCAAGTGGTAGTATTTACCAGTATCCAAATCTTTAGAATCCTAGTTCAGTGATCTTTCTTCTATACAGTCTCCCTCCCTACCTTTTGGAGGTATAGAATTAATAAAATTTTAACTAATGGGTAGAAAATTAAACAGAAGTCCAAAGAGGCAGTACTTTTCATAATTCATGAGATATAACTTAGAAATGTTGTTATTAAAGAAGAAAACCAGGCCAAAAGAAGAATGGCAAAGAATTGCAACTAAAGTTTCAACATGAAGTAAATAATTGCAGGGAAAAAAAGCTTGTTAAATATCTATACAACAATAACTCAGTCAGTTATCCAAAGTCACTTATAAATAATTGAAATAATTGACCGCCTTCCCTTGCCTTCATCTTCCAATTCCATACCAGAATTTTCATCTTATTAGTTGGCTTTACTCAAGAAAATAATTTTGTTACCAAATCCAAAGCACTAAGAAAAAAAATCCTGAAAAAAATTTTATATTTTTATCTTAGATCTAAATATTTCATGCTGCTCTTTCAGAAAATGGATTTTCATCTGTGGTAGGTTGCATACACAGTTAGCATGCAATCGAGGAGCGGTGGCAGAACATAAGATTGCAATTAATGATATAAAAAAATCACAGATTTGTTCCATGTATGTTAAGATTCCTATAATTGCTGTGTTTAACAATATAAAATATATTACTTTTGAGAACAATGGGGAAAGGGTTTGTAAAGCAGCAAGTGAATTCTGAACTGGAAATCCAAGAACCATAATGGTCCAATTGATCATTCCCTAACATTCTCATTGGAAATATAGACACCAACAAACAAAACAAACGAAGTCATAACATAAGAAAAACATAAATTTTATTTCTAAGGCAGGTTTAAAACTCTGGTAACGAAAATTACTTAAAAAGATGATGTTGAAATCTAGGGCCCTTCAACACATTGGTGTCTTAGCAGTGGGACTGGAATAAAATTTACCAATTTTACTATTTTCTTCAACAAAATTATCTTAAACCTTGGTACTTTATACCTTCTGTCATCTAAAAAAAGTTAACAAGGAGGCACCTGGGTGGCTCAGTTGGTTAAGTGTCTGACTCTTGGTTTCGGCTCAGGTCCTGATCTCATGAGTCATGAGATGGAAACTCAAGTTGCGCTCTGCACTCAGTGGGAGTCTGCTTGGATATTCTCTCCTTCTGCCCCTTCCCCTGCTTGCTCTCTATTTCTCTCTCTCAAAAATAAATAAATAAATCTTTAAAAGAATAAAAATAAATTTAAAAAGCTAGCAGAGGTCAAAGTTAATGCAAAATGGAAAATGGGTGATTGTGCTTATCTCAAGGATTTGAGTAAATATAATGCATATAGCTAGTAAAAATTATTGCAAGTTCTTATAGTAGTATTAAATTTAGTATATTTCATGGAATTCTGAAGTCATGTCATGAATTTTGGGTGTCGCACATAAACAAGTTACCAAAGCATCAATTTCATAAAGAAAGAATATTTTTAAACATATGTGTATTTATATGCATAAGTATATATATGTATATACATATGCAAATTATAGAGATTTTAAGATTTTAATATGAAAACTTACATTAACTGTTATCATCCAATATATTTCACATGACACAGGAAAATACCTGCTGTCACTGATCATTCAATATATCCTTGCACAGAAAATGGAATCCATTTGAGTACCTTGACAACAGCATTCTCTTGTCCGCTTTCTTCAGGAGCCACCATCAGCGTGATCATTAACGTCAACGTGCAAGCTTCGGTCATCGTCTCTGCACTGATCGCCACTCTTTACACGCTGGTGGGTGGTCTCTATTCTGTGGCCTACACCGATGTAGTTCAGCTTTTCTGCATCTTCATAGGCCTGGTAAGTGGAGCCATTCACAGACTTTCTTTGTTCTTTTACTTTCCTCTCCTTCTTTCTAAAATGTAATGTGGTATTTTATATGAACTCAGCAAAAATTAATAGAAATGTTATTTTCCATCATGAGTAATACATAGTAAGTCATGTACCATTTGAAATTTTAGATTTCTCAGTGAATTAATTGGACAAAAAAATGTAATCATTTTGTTAGATTTTGACAGAAAATATGCCCTCAGTTTAATTCTTAGAAAGGTCTAGGGCTTCCTTTCCTTCATACCTATGTTTGATGGAAACTTATGTGTGCTCTTCCTTGAGTTTGAAGGCAACACACTTTACTCAGAGTTAAAATGTAACTGAGCAGGGAGCCTGAGGTGGGGCTCGATTCAAGGACCCAAGGATTATGACTTGAGCCAAAGACAGATGCTTAACCTACTGAGCCACCCAGGTACCCGCTGCACTGGTCTCTTAACCTTCCCCTGGAATTATTTTAAGTGATCCATAAGACTTCTCATAAGACAGAAATTATCACATTTGAAAAACTGTGGGTTTCAATATTAATCATCACTATTCGGTGCCTAAAAACAAAGAAAAGGTTTAATTATATAAGATACTAGAGATATTTATTATATATTGCTTATAAATCCTAAACTAAATTAGGTAATATATGTGTGTTTTATTCAGTAAAAGGTACTGTATAATTATGAGACATATTATTTGTATTACATTAAAAGTGCTTTTGTGTATTATGAACACATTTTAGTCAACATTGAGCCTTTGCAAACTCAACATCTTAAAATGTGAAGACTGTATTATTATACATATAATAATATCCAACACCTAAGACATATCCAAGAAAATGGTGTGAGTACTCCATGCTGGGCACTGTAGTGGATTCATACACATGTATGTTATCTCAGCTGTGTAGCCTATAGGACCAGTGCCCTTGGAGAAGGGCCACAGAGAGAAGCAGCTAAGGCTGCACATCATGACTCCCTTCCCATGGATAATTAAAGCACCCTTGAGCCTCCTCTTTTTTCCTTCTTTTTCTCAGAATGAAACGCTCTTCACTCTATTTTAATGCTTACACTAGACATTTAGGAATGAAAAATGAAGTCGAAGCTCATACTCATTTTTCTTTTGTTTTTTATTTTCTAGTATCTGTAATAATGGGAGGAGCATTTTAAAAGAACTGACTACAACTAAAATTACAGTTTAGCCATAAATTTACATATGCTAGCAATGATCACATTTCCCCTTTTTCCCTTAGCATCTATGTGCATTTCATGGAATCTCATTCACTAGTATCTTAGTTGAATTCGAGTCATTTTAATTTGCTTAATTACTCCTACTTTCTTATTTTTAAATTGTCAAAAGCAAGTGGGCAGTGCTGAAATTCAGAATTCTGCTTAGTATCACCATAAACTTCCAGAAATAAATCTCTGTTCAGAACTTGGAGGCAAGTTTGGTTTGGCAATGACAGATCTCTTAGCTGATGCACTTGGTATACCAAGAAAGACAATGCTAAGGGATGAAGTTATTTATTGATGATATATGTAATTTCTCATTGCTTTTCATGAGATCAGAACTTAAAATACACAGGAGCATAAATCAAGCATGCAAGTATAAAGATGATAGGACAAATATATGTGGGGATAGATGTTAGAGTGGTTTTCTGCTACAAAATGTAACTAAACTAATGAGGAATCGAGTTGTCTTGGTTACTAGTTAAGAGCCTATTGACTTGACTGAGTAAAAGGCCAAGCTTGGTTTGTTTTCCAAGCTTCAAATGGCTATACATGCATACATAATTAATGAATCAATTCACACCTTAAATGATCTCCTCTCAAATTCTCCAATTCTGTTGATTTTATCACCATCCTTGGAGCTCCACAACTGTAAATTTGAGGTTCATCTGTTCATTTTCTTTCTCTAACCTCTTCCTACTGTTAATCTAAGGGCTGCTCAGTCTCCCTTCAGAACCCTTTTCGGTACCAATGTCTTTCCATTTCTAGTATCATGGCTCTATTTAAGGCCTTTATCTGGGTCATATCAGTGCACCTACTGCTTTTCCTAACTCCTCCTTCTCCTAAGCTCACTATTCACATCTATAATATTAAAATGCAGAAGAAATCTACTAAAATCTTTTTACAACTCAGAAGAAATGCCTCTAGCTTCCAGTTGCCCACAAAACAAAATATAAACCCCTCAGCTTGCAATTCAAATTTCTTGCCATATATTTATGTTTATCTCTCCCATTTCCCTAAGCCACTCCCATGCCAGCACACCTTGTCATGCAAAAGATCTGTGTGCACACCCTGTATGTTTTTCTCCTGTTTGCCTTGTTCCACCTAGAAGGCCTCCCTATTCTCTTCCTTCTTTTATTAGCACTGGGCTTGCCCTTGAAGTTTTGTCTCACCCACCAAGTTCTCAGTCAGATCTTTCCTCGTCAGTTTAATAAATGGACATCTTTCTCTAATTCAAGGAAAACATTAAAAGTTTATATATCGATATAATGTTCTCAAATTCAATGTTTTCTTCCCAAAGTATGGCTGACTGCCCCTATAATTGATATGACATGGTATAATTAAGCACAGGCATGGATAATGTGTTCTTCTAACTTTTGTAAATCAGTATTTCATGGCGTCCCACAGAGAACATGATTCCAGGTTCTTCTCTGTCTGAACAAGAAGAACAACCGACTATGTGGTCTATGAGAAAGTAAACACATGGCTAAAACTTGTGTATATGAGACAGGCAAAAGCCATAGCTTAACTCTGTCATGTCCCTCTCTGGTTGCAGTGGATCAGCGTCCCTTTCGCCCTGTCGCATTCTGCAGTTACTGACATTGGGTACACTGCTCTGCATGCCAGATACCAAAAGCCTTGGCTGGGGACCATTGAATCATTTGAAGTCTATACTTGGCTTGATAGTTTTCTGCTGTTGGTAAGTAATGCCCTTACCTGGGAAAGGCAATCTCATTTTTCCTAAAATCAAGTGCATTTTTCAGATTTAAGGTTTATATGTAAATATCACCTACTGGCTCGTGTCTGTTTCTGCACTGACTACTTCCTGTTGGAAGGATGGAGCCACTTACTATGGTAGCTGACTAGTGTCAAAGTGGAGAGAGAGTGAAGCCTTAAAGGGAGAATGTCTACAGGGTGATGTATGGTGTATCCACATTTCTATTGTGCTGTAAGTAAGGAATACCATGTCCTACCCCCAGGGACTTCCCCAGTCTGAGGCCAAGCCATCTAAAAGTTTTAATTTGTACTTTGGATTAAGGCATTAAAACCAGGTTCTTCTGAAATAAGTAACCCATTCAGTTTCTAATTACTGAGTAAGTAAATTATTGCCAAAGGCCCTTTAGTGCAGACAGAAGTTGGGAAAGGAGGTGTCATTCAGGAAAGATGCCAAGAAAAAAGAGCTGGGAAGACAGAGACAGCTTAGGAACTTGCAGACATCGGGGTGAAGGTGTCGGTAGTGAGACGTGGGGCACAGAAGAAATAAAGGTTTTCTTTTGGAAAACCAAAAGAACCTGCCAGATTTTGTGATTTTGCTAACTGGAGGGGTTACTTACAAAAGTAAAACACTGTATTTAATTTCAAAATAAAAAATAGATTAACGTTTATATAAAAATTAAGGGGAAATCATTTTTGTTTCCTTTTTTGAGGGTTCACAATATTTTATGATTTCACTTTGTATTTGTGGCACTTTACTAAATTTCAGCACTAAAAGTAGATGTGTCTGTCCCAGTAGAGAAATTCCTGGTAAGAAGGCAGGAAAACATGCAAACAAGTTGTTTCCAGGGGTGGAGGGGAAGGCTTCTTTCCCAAGGATTGTTAAGAAATGTATTGGCTGACATTTTTCTAGAATGGCTTATAATTATGAATTGAATGGAGAAAGGGGTTAAATATTATAAGTATGTGAAATTATATCTGCATGGCAGTTATGTTTATGATTATAAGGAGGAGATTATGGCACTCAGAGAAGATAGGCAGTCTGTTGATAATCACACCATTGTGTGAATGAGGGATTGAAATAAAGCATCAAGACCCTAAAATCATTTCTCCTACACTACACTTTAGTCCTCAGATTTATTAATCTTCAAGATAAGGCATTATATCCAATGACTGCTAAAGTTTCTTCCATCCCCCCAAAATTATATGACTAAGTCATATTCATTCTTCAAAATGTAGCATAAGTGGTAGTGAAATGATAGATGTTGAATGAACGAATGAGTGAAATGTAGAAGTATGCCTCGAAATGTTTCACCAGGGGTCTCTGATCTTCCAACTGTCTCTCTCAACTTCTACTTGTCATAAGTGACTTGTGGAGTCCTGCTCTGGATACCTTCCACCTTCCACGGATCTCCCAGCCCCACCCTGAACCTGCTCGCTGACAGCATTCCTCAGCTGGCCTATTGTGGTGGCCCTTCACAGTCCCCATGTGGCAGCCCACCCGCATCTCACTTGTCCAAACCCTTCTTCCACCTTGCCATCAGGCCTTCTGTTTGTCTGCGGAGGTCAGATTTTACCTTACTTACAAAGCTCTGATGACTTAAATGTCCAGAGAGATTGGCATGTAAATTATGGTGTATCAATTCATACAGGCATTGAATATTAATGAATATTCATTAACATAGAAAATGTTAATGATATTCTGACAGTCCTGACTTATAATGTTTCGACTTAACAGGTTTTCAACTTTGCAGTGGGGAGAAGGCAATAGCAGTCAGTAGAAACCCTAGTTTGAATTTTGGTCTTTTCCCAGGTTAGCAATAGATGGTATGATCCTCTCTCATTGTGGTGGGCAGCGGCAGCAAGCCACAGCTCTTAGTCAGCCATGAGGGTGAACAACGGATACACTGAAAAACATTCTGTACCCATACACCATGCTGCTTCTCATTTTCAGTATAGTGTTCAATAAATTATATAAGATATTCAACACTTCATTATAAAGTAGGCTTTATGTCAGATGACTTGCCCAACTATAGGCTAATGTCAGTGTTCTGACCATGTTTAAAGTAAGCTAGATTGAGCTATGATGTTCACTAGGTTAGGTGTATTAAATGCATTTTTGATTTTGACTTCAGATATTTTCAACTCATGATGGGTTTATTGGTATGTAACCTCATCGTAAGTCAAGGAAGATCTGTATTGATTAACAGGTTGCAAACCAAAGGAAAAGTTTTGGAAGAATACAGACTTGACACATGGATTATGAATTTTAGAATTTCTTCTTTTACTTTTTTTTTACTTTTGAACATGTATAGCTTTTATACAGAAGAGATTATCCTGGAATCAATATGTAAAAAGCACGCTGATTAACACAGAGGTGAGAGTGATAAACAAGACATCCCAGAATTTAGAGCTCAGTGAGAGACAGGAAATTAAAGAAATAACTTCAGTACATTGTAATATGGAAGATTCATTCACCAGTTCACTCATTCATATGATAAATATTTATTGAACACCGACTGTATGCAAGTCAGAGAACCATGGCAGTAATCATGGGTGGAAGGTATTCCCCAGACTCCTCTTTAGCCACTCCCACACACCCTAACCTTTAATTAAGCCAAAGACACAGTGGTCTCAGAGCTGTTTCATTGCTCTTTTTTCTTTCTTCCTTTTTCACACTGAATTCTCTGCCAGGGGCTCTCTTCTCTTTCCATCTCTATATAGTGACACCCTCTCAATGCTTTGGGACTGACTCCATGCAATTCTGTAGGTTTTCCTGATTACCATGCAGTTATCCTTTGTCCCACTTTCCCTCCTCCCTCTGTTACTCCTGAATAATTAATTTTCTCATTTTTCTTCCCATACATACCTCCTTATAGCAGGCTGCAAATTACATTATAGTTCGCTGTCTCCAAAATGCTTATGAATACATATCCTCAATAAGAATTTTAAGCACACTCCCAATGTAGATATATGTAGTTATGAATTACTTATACATAGTGTACTAATACATTACATAATCGTTTAATAAAAAGAATGTAACATATAAGTATGAGGTAAAAAAGAGTATAAATAGAAATTCTAATGTTTTATTTGATGCTATTGTCTATATTGTCTTGAGCACTCTGCACACTCCACTTTGGAAAACAGTGTGTTGCACTGACTCTCCGATATGAACAGGTTGCTCCAGAGCAAGAAACCATTCCCCTCACTACCATCCTATTACCTGGTTCAGAAATATTTATTGGGTTTTATTGATTCAAATTAAAATTCCTCCTTTCAGAATCTTAATTTTTTGAGACAATTTTGTGATGGTTAAAACCTCCAGATGAAAACAGATTGAAGGCTTCTGGATAGTTGTAATGCAGTTTGAAGTAGGTAAATTAAAAAATAGAAATGTTGGGCTACGTAATGATGAAGAAAAAAAACTTGAGGAAATTCTGCACAGTTGAAGATGTGACAATGACATGATTGCAGTTGAGATGTTTGTCATGTAGGACTCTTTATGGCACATCAGAACTATCCATATGACTATTGTGAATGTGACAGTAAAAAAAAAAATCTTATTTAAAAATACCTAATAGATGTTGTTTGCCTCCAATTCATTCTGAGTCCCTGTTGTTCCCATGCAGATGCTGGGTGGAATCCCATGGCAAGCCTACTTCCAGCGGGTCCTCTCTTCATCCTCAGCCACCTATGCTCAAGTGTTGTCTTTCTTGGCAGCTTTTGGGTGCCTGGTGATGGCTCTACCAGCCATACTCATTGGGGCCATTGGAGCATCAACAGGTATATCTCTTGCCGCTTCACTGAGGCTTCACTGAAGTGACTAATTACCACCCACTGCCCTCCCTCCCCCACTTGCCCTCTTACCCCCACTTAGTTAATTATTTCTCATCGTATTCATATAGACTTTTATTATAGCATTCAAACAATTGTATTATAGCCCAGTGCTTCCAAACAGTTTTTGACTGCTCTCACCACTAATAAAATATATGTGAGCATACCCCCCATGGTGATATACTTAAGAATTGTGTATATGTAATCCTGTCAGCAGTGATTCTCAGTCAAGGTGCACATTGACATCGTCTGGGGAGGAGAAGAGATGCTTTAAAGAAAACCTATTTCTATCCTACCCTACAGGGATTTTATTTTAATGATCTAAGATGGATCCAGAGACCAGTGTTTTTTAAAGCCCCTTGGTTGGTCAAAGTTGGCCTGAGTTGAAAGCGACTGGCTTAGAAATTTAACTGACACCTAAGGATCACTTTGAACTGGAGATTCCTGCTTTACATTTTTAATAGTTTGTTAATTAAAAATTTTCTTTCTTGGAGAAATAAATCAATAAATGTGCAGGTAAAGGTAAACTTAAGGTACTGAGACTTAGAGAATAACTTACTCAAAATTGGTAAAAAGAGCATAATGAGATGTTTGTCTCCTAGTTAGCCTCTATCTAAGACATTTTTAAAATCTCACCCTTAATTTAATTGAAATTGTTAATTTTTCCTGAAATTTACATATCTATGCTATATAGCTTCCAAGAGCATTCATGAAAATACATCACACTAACCCAAATTCAAAGAATTCCTATAGATAGAAATCATTAAAACAGACTAAAGAAGTTTACCTTTCACTCCACTGTGTTTTGTAAAGATGGTACAGGTGATACACCCATAGCTATTTTGATTTTCAATTAGTAGAGCTACTTTTTGGATTATGTAACTTTTACAAGAGCAGCCATGGTTCATATTCATATTCACATTCTCCATTCCAGTTGTTCATCCATAGCATAAACAAGCACTTAAAAAGATGACTGACAAAGGTGATTGTGTGCCTTTGAATAAAAGATAGCATTTCTGTCACAATCAAAAAACAGATCTGGCTGTGTACTCATGCTTGTGCATGTGTGTGGGTGTTCATGTGTGTGTGTTTGTGTGTGTGTGTGTGTGTGTGTGTGCGTGTGTGTTGTAGGACAGCAGACTGAAAAAGCCAGTGTAAATTCTATTTTTTTCTCGGATTAGGTACACATTCTTGGTTGTTATTTCTGGTACCATAACATCTCAATGAATGCTATAAAATTGGCTTCAACAAAGCATATCTTTGAACAACTGTAGCGGAAAATGGGGGAAGAAAAAAGTGATAGGATCCAAGGGAAACCATTCCTATTTGGTCCTGGAATTATGCCATAGAAGTTCAGCAAATAAAAAAGGAGCTATACTAATGTACATTTAAAGATTCCATTGTATTCTTCAGTACATGATAGTATAACTAAACAGTAAAGAACTATATATTCATAGATAAACTTATTTTTTCATTTGTTTTCACCATGATTTTCTCCATCTTGCATGGTGCACAAGGTATTTTTGTACCTTTTACAATAAAGCCTTATTAGACATTTTCTAAATAATAAGAAAAAAAATAGATTAGTACAATGCAGAATTTCATCTGTAAAAAAATCAATTCAAAGATATAATTTCTTCTATTAATTCTAGAGTTCAGCAGACCAACTCATCATAAAATCTAAATCATCTTATAGCCTATTTTACTAGTGGCTTATCTCAGATTCTGTTGAAGAAGAATAATATTAATGTTGGTGAGTCTTAGACCACTAATGGACAGGTTTGTATAAATCAAAACATACAGATTTTTGGCTGCATTTAAAAAACTAATGGAAAATTTTGGAAAATAATGCTGACAGTGTTTAATTGATCATGCAATTCCTTCAATTATGATAAAAAGACAAACTTTCTGAAATAAAAAAATACAGTGTCTTATTTTCTTCATAGTATCAATATCAGATATAATTTCTAAGTTTCAAATTTTAAAACTTCAAAGCACATTTGCCTATTTTTTTCAAAAAACCATTTATATATTTGAAGAAACTGCATGTTGCTTACTTGGCTTTGTGGTTTTAAAAAACATTTTCAGACATTTACATATATTACTTATTGTATGAAAATGTGTGGTTGTATAATTTATGAATGTAGTTTTTCTAAATCAGCTTCACGGTGTTATTTTGTGAGATAAAAAAATTGGTAATACTCTGTAATGAAATTTTACTCCAAAGGTTAATCTATTGCACTAACTATAATTTGGTGAATTCCCAGATTTGTCTGAATATTATCATCATTCAGACTTATGCAATCAGAATCTTTCAGTATACTCTGCATTGTAAAGGCATGCCTGAGAGATCCCAGTGTTCATTAAGGTCTGCGAACCACTGAATTAATCCAATGATGATTCTTCTTTTTACTTTTTGCTTTAACAAAATCAAGCACTTGCCATTCTCTGCCCATTTCTTCCTTATCTTCACAACTGTCAAACTGGTTCATTGCTTTTAACAGCCTGGCCCACACACTTAGCCAGAGATGTGCTGCAGACAGTTGCCTGTGGATCTCTGGTGCCCGTGCCCTCCTGCTTCCTTGAGACTCTTTTTATCTTTTATGTTTTGAGTCCTTTTAACAACGTCCAAAATCCTCCTGAAGTGCAGGCTCATACCTGCACTTTCTATTCGATAAAGCAAGGACTTTCCTTTACGTATCATGCTTCCTGTTTCCAGGAGGTAGAATCCAATCCAAGAAGGAATTTAGTTGGGAGAAAAATAATGTTTGGAGCTCCAAAACCAAGTTTATATACAGGAAGAGGATGGGTGAGAATAGCTCCACTATTGTCTATACATTAATGCATGTATGACTGAGGACTAAGGACTGAAACAGTGTCCTCTCACATCTCCAACTGGTTGAAGACATACTCTTTTCTATGATTCTGTACAATTTGATGTCATAATTACAGAATAGAAATAGGTAATAGATAGATAAGTAAGTAGATAGATGATTGATGATTGATAGGCAGATAGATGATAGAAGATAGATAGATAGATAATAGGTCTTATGAATAAGGCTAAGTGTAACCAAAACCCATTAGAAGCCAGAATTGTATATAAGACAATGGACTTCCCACCTACTCAGACCAACATACCTAGTTAGATTTCTAGACCGAATTATAGACTTCTCCCTTAATTAGACTTATTCATACATTCTGAATTTATTTCAAAAGCTCCTAGTAAATAGGATGAGCCCCAGATGAATAAAGAACATATGGTTCTTTGGTTGTGTTTATATGTGTCTTTTCTATTCAACAGACTGGAACCAGACTTCATATGGGCCTCTAGGTCCCAAGGACAAAAACGAAGCAGACATGATCTTACCCATTGTTCTGAAGTACCTCTGTCCTGTGTACATTTCTTTCTTTGGTCTTGGTGCAGTTTCTGCTGCTGTTATGTCATCAGCAGATTCTTCGATCTTGTCAGCAAGTTCCATGTTTGCCCGGAACATCTACCAGCTTTCATTCAGACAAAATGTAAGAGTGGTTTTTCCAAACGTAATGTTGTTGTTGTTGTTGTTGTCATTGTACTTACTGTGTCTGTAGTATTACATCTTTATTAATATCCTATATTAAAATTGGACTCTAGTTTGATTAAGCACACAGGGTTAAATAATGCTGAATTTTGTTTAAGCAGTACATAAACATTTTTAATGCATGTTATCATTTATGTTGGTATGGAAGGGACCAAATCAACACTAGCATTTTTCGAGAGGTACAGTCATATTGCTATAATTTACATTTCTTGTCTTTCTAATGAAAGAGTCATGAAACCTAAAACATCGAAAAACTTTGAGTTTAATCAAATATGGTAAGAAACTTGAAGCAGAGCATAGTGAGTAAGTTATTTCCTGGGCATTTGTGTAGCATCTGTCCCACTCTTCACGTGAACTCCCAAGTCTATATTGGTAAGAAAATTGCTTTTCAGTGTGATTGACCTTATTGAATCAAGTAGGTGCAGAACGGCACCTGTGTCGTTGTGTCACTGAGGAGCCAATAGCCCCTATTCACCTTCTTCCTTCACTAAGGTTTTGTCTTTCTCTAGTTTTTCTAGGTCATAGTGAACAAAATGGTCCCACTTGTTTTTAAGGTGGATAGACTTAAAGATGGTAAGACTCCCAGGAGAAAGCAAGCAAGGGTGGACCATATCTCCTCACAGCCACATAGGAATTATTCCTTAATTGTCCTTAATTCCTTATGAAAATTATGTGAAATCCTTTCTTGCATTATTTTTCCCCTATGAAAGCATGTTAGTTCATCTCACCTCTCCTGTGCACGTTCAGGGAAAGGTGTAGCTGCCTGTGCTCCTGCACATGGCACACAGAAACCCCCCCCCAAAGGCCCACCAGGGTGGCCACCTAGATGGCTTGCTCCCTACGATGTGGTTTAGGCAATTTTGGCCACATTGAACTATATGAACCAGGGGAATTTTTTACACCAGCTTTAAAGCACAGAGATACATCTCATTCTTCACCTAAATGATCCAGTGCACTATGTGAAAAGCTGTTACTGTCACAATTTCTTGCAGGCATCAGACAAGGAAATCATCTGGGTCATGCGAATCACTGTATTTGTGTTTGGAGCTTCTGCTACAGCCATGGCCTTACTAACGAAGACCGTGTATGGGCTCTGGTACCTCAGCTCAGACCTCGTTTACATCATCATCTTCCCCCAGCTGCTTTGTGTGCTCTTCGTCAAGGGAACCAACACATATGGGGCTGTGACAGGTTATGTGTCTGGCCTTTTCCTGAGAATAACCGGCGGGGAGCCATATCTGTACCTACAGCCCTTGATCTTTTACCCTGGTTATTACTCTGATAAGAATGGCATATATAATCAGAGATTCCCATTTAAAACCCTTGCCATGGTTACCTCGTTCTTATCCAACATTTGCATCTCCTATCTAGCCAAATACCTATTTGAAAGTGGAATCTTGCCGCCCAAATTAGATGTGTTTGATGCTGTTGTCGCAAGGCACAGTGAAGAAAACATGGATAAGACAATTCTGGTCAAAAATGAAAACATTAAGTTGGATGAACTTGCACCTGTGAAGCCCCGACAGAGCATAACTCTCAGCACCACTTTCACCAATAAGGAGGCCTTCGTTGACATTGACTCTAGCCCAGAAGGCTCTGGGATTGAAGATAACTCATAATGACCCCATCCAAATAAAATACTGCTTTCACAAACAGAGCACTACAGCAGGCTAGTCTGGGTTGCAGCATATAAAAAATATACTTTAAAAACAAACAGCATTCAGGAAGACAAAAATCCATATAAAAGTGCAATTGCAAAAATGCAAGCCAAGCTAGAAGGAAGCATCTGTGAAAGCAACAGCTTGCTTTCTCATCGATATTTCTCATCCTCATTTGATCCTGACTCTAGTTAGTTTTGTTAAGTATTCAAAATTGAATTAAGACCTGCTCAAAGAACAGAGGGCCAAACAGAGTATTTATTCTGAAAAAAAAGAAGTAGATACAAAACGAAAGAGCCAAGGAAATTAGGTGGACTTGATCCAGACCTTGTCTGCTAATGCACTAGTGGGTCTAGTTTACTGTCACAGTGAGGTCACGAGAGGAACTTGCCATCACTCCAATGAATGGTGCAACAAACTAACCACTGATTGTCCTGATGTGATGATTAATCCCTTCTTTCATGTTCTTAACTAGAACATTTGCTGAATATGCAATTCGTTTCTCTTTTTGTAGTGGCACGTATTATTCTGAGCACAGACAAAGCAAACACACACAAAATATCATGTTGTGTCATTTCTTTAGGTACAAGGTAATAGGAAAGTAGAATCCATCTTTGTAGAGGAGCACTGCTTCCTTTGAGTGTGTCTAATAGCTACCATATGCATTGAGACTCATACCTGGACGATGGAAGTCATGATTATTAGGCAACCTTAAAGCAATAAATCAAGAAGGCCATTAAGCAGAAAGTGACAGGAAGAAGAGTGGGTTTTCACTTTCATCTGAAGTTTATATAGTTTTGCTTCATGATAAAAGAAGTAATGTCTTGGCTTCCCATCTAAATTGGTATTGGAAGTGAAATTGAGCCATATATAAGGTGAGGTAGCAGCGTAGCACCAATTAAGGTTAATGAGAGATGAACAGCACCTCTTGATAAAACTAGAAAAACAAAACCCTCTCAGTTTTGAACATTCATTCATTCATGAGAATGATTTAGTGTCAAGAGAGTGATTCTGTGGCACTTTTTGCAAAAGCCAGTCTTAGGTACTAGACAAATCACCACTATAGAGAATTTTAAAATGCAGAAGAAATCAGAAAATAAAAATAAGTCCTAAAGGGAAAAAGCCATCAATTTTAGCATTTGGTGTCCACATAACTTTCATGAGGTTGGTCATTAAATATTATTTTACTCCTTTTCTGGAGTTAAAAAATACATATGTGTATATAAATATGCAATGGTTTGTATCCATTTTAGAATTTTAAATGCTTTCCCAGTAGTCACATTATAGAAATAACCATAGCTGTGTCTACAAAAACAGAGTGAATTGATGAGCTAAAAAATTATCTGAGCATTTGATCCAATAAGGAAAGGCAACATGACTTATTTAAACTAAAGCACATTGTCCAAAAACATTTGTTTTGCAATTCATAGACAAAATGAAGTTAATTCAGTGTTCAACATTAAGTATAAAAGTTGTGTTCAGGAAGCTAGAATTCCTCTTTTAAGAATTTTTAATTATCTAAAAGCATCAAATAATGCATCTGTTTATTATCAAACATGAATTAAATTCACAGGGTAATTTCTTAAATATGAATTAAATAATTTTACATGTTGTGATGTCCCATATTTTAATGCTTTATCAAAACTTGATGGAGAATATGATGTTGCATTCAAAATCTTTATAGAACATCATCTATACTTAAATGAAAAGAGAATTCTTTTCACTCATCTATTTGCTCAGAATCTTCTTTATGCCTAGTACCCAGTGGAGTACTTGGAAGGAGCACATTTTTGGAACCAGTGCTGTGGGAATCCCAAGATTCTCAGACATGGATGGAAAGAAGAACCCAGGGCAGGAAGCTCACGAAGGACAAAGTACAATGATGGAAACATTTGGCATGGAAAAGTGAATTGTTGGGGACAGCAGTTCCTGGTACATCTGCTCCTTTGGATGTTCCATGCTCTCCAGCACACTACCTGAATAATTGTTTTTATGCACCCCATCACCCTGAATTTTTGTTTCAACCTATTTAGGCACCAGCGTCCATAGACGATATCGCCCATGTTGTAATAGAATATAACAGAGATTTAGTCTCTTTGAAGATGTTATAGTTTACTATTTTACTGGACAACAGTTGTCCAAATATGTTCAGATATGTTCAATAACCATATTTAAATCCAGTGAAATAGAATAAATATTAACAGTGAAAATTTCTTCCATTCCATTCATTTTGTAATAATAGAAAGATAAAAGGGGGGAGGGTTTACTTTGTCCAAAATATTAAAAACTATGTGTTAGGATAAAATACATATTTTATTTTCATACTTCTACAATAATTGTAACATGATAACATGGTTTCTTGGGTAATTTTAATGTGTTTTTTCCCCCACACATATTTTCCAAAACATTAAGCTTGTAGCTGGACTGAAAAGTCAACAAGCTTTCAAACACTCAGTGTAAAATTCAACTTTGTTGCTACTGTTAAAAGTAATGAATTTTATGTGAATGTCAAATGAATGTAAGCTTGAAATAAGTGAATCTAATGTAATGGCTATTAGCTTATTTATTTGGAAATAATGAATAGGCATTGTATTTTAAACATAAAGTGTGACTTTTTCTTTTTAGTCTTTGAGAAAATTTACTCCAGCATAATGTATAATTTATTGTAAGTTTGCTACTGAACAGACAGATACATATAATGGTTCTAAACATCTATTTTTATCTGTCAAAATATTATATAAACTATGCTTAAAATAAGTAGATTTGCAACTGTACATGTAAATGTTTTCAATGTAATGGTATTGTATTAAATTGTGCTGGTGCAATTCAGGAGATCATTGTCTAGGTTTGGCTTTTTGGGGCCCTCCCTTAAAACAAATATAAGTGGTACTTGGAGACAACTATGCAATGGAATTGAAATAAACCATCTCACTGCTGCAACATATAAAAACATAAAATGGAAATGTTGCACCTTGCATAAATCTTAGGGCAATATATGATATCATATCTCAAAAAATATGAATTATTGTTCCTGGAAAAGAAGTTCTGCCACTGCACACAGGCCTTTCTTTGAGTCAAACAAATCAGTAGACAGAATATCTATTCCATTCATATCAAGATAGCTGCATCTTAAAAACCAAATAGGTGTCTGATAATTATTGATCTAGGATACACAACCACTCACTAAGTGAAGAACTGTCTGCATGATGCTCTAAGTATATACTTTACATCTCTTACTAACTCTCTTGAAAAGTGTAATTATATATATATCCTCAGAAGAACTTTGGCCTCTTACACTTTAATCATAAGCATTTGTGCCTTTGGATATATAGAGAGGAGGGGCCTAGAATGAGCTTAAGGATAAATGAAGGAAAGAATAAGTAGTTACAGGAAGAAATATACCAGTTTGTCTGCCATTATGGACACATTTCTGAAGAGCCTGTATTTTGCTTTATCAGAAATCTATACTACAGGGGAAATTATTAGGAGCTAGAAAAGACAATGTGTATTGGAGCCTATGTATGCTTTCTTCATTTTAACCCTAGTATTAAGAGAGTTTAATTTGATCATTAGCATTCTCCTCTCAGGCACATATTCTGAGAGAGGTCCAAAGAGTTACAAGATCATGATAAATGATAACTTCTTTATATTTTTTTATTTTAATTTTTTTATTGTTATGTTAATCACCATATATTACATCATTAGTTTTTGATGCAGTGTTCCATGATTCATTGTTTGTTCATAACACCCAGTGCTCCATGCAGAACGTGCCCTCCTAAATACCCATCACCAGGCTAACCCATCCCCCTACCCCCTCCCCTCTAGAACCCTCAGTTTGTTTTTCAGAGCCCATCATCTCTCATGGTTCACCTCCCCCTCTGACTTACTCCCCTTCATTCTTCCTCTCCTGTTATCTTCTTCTTTTTCTTTTTTCTTAAAATATGTTGCGTTATTTGTTTCAAAAGTACACATCTGTGATTCAACAGTCTTGCACAATTCACAGCGCTCACCGTAGCACATACCCTCCCCAATGTCTATCACTCAGCCACCCCATCCCTCCCACCCCCGACCACTCCAGTAACACTCAGTGTGTTTCCTGAGATTAAGAATTCCTCATATCAGTGAGGTCATATGATACATGTCTTTCTCTGATTGACTTATTTCACTAAGCATAACACCCTCCAGTTCCATCCACGTCATTGCAAATGGCAAGATCTCATTCCTTTTGATGGCTGCATAATATTCCATTGTGTATATATACCACTTCTTCTTTATCCATTCATCTGTGGATGGACATCTTGGCTCTTTCCACAGTTTGGCTATTGTGGACATTGCTGCTATAAACATTGGGGTGCACATACCCTTTCGGGTCCCTACATTTGTATCTTTGGGGTAAATACCCAGTAGTGCAATTGCTGGATCGAATGGTAGCTCTAATTTCAACTGTTGAGGAACCTCCATACTGTTTTCCAGAGTGGTTGCACCAGCTTGCATTCCCACCAACAGTGTAGGAGGGTTCCCCTTTCTCCACATCCCCGCCAACATCTGTCGTTCCCTGACTTGTTAATTTTAGCCATTCTGTCTGGTGTGAGGTGGTATCTCATTGAGGTTTTGATTTGGATTTCCCTGATGCCGAGCGATGTTGAGCACTTTTTCATGTGCCTATTGGCCATTTGGATGTCTTCTTTGGAAAAATGTCTGTTCATGTTTTCTGCCCATTTCTTGATTGGATCATTTGTTCTTTGGGTGTTGAGTTTGATAAGTTCTTTCTAGATTTTGGATACTAGCCCTTTATCTGATATGTCATTTGCAAATATTTTCTCTCATTTGTCGGTTGTCTTTTGGTTTTGTGGACTGTTTCTTTTGCTGTGCAAAAGCTTTTATCTTGATGAAATCCCAAGAGTTCATTTTTGCCCTGGCTTCCATGCCTTTGGCGATGTTTCTAGGAAGAAGTTGCTGCGGCTGAGGTCGAAGGGTTGCTACCTGTGTTCTCCTTTAGGATTTTGATGGACTCCTGTCTCACATTGAGGTCTTTCAACCATTTGGAGTCTATTTTTGTGTGTGGTGTAAGGAAATGGTTCAGTTTCATTCTTCTGCATATGGCTGTCCAAATTGCCCAACACCATTTATTGAAGAGACTGTCTTTTTTCCATTGGACATTCTTTCCTGCTTTGTCAAAGATAAGTTGACCATAGAGTTGAGGGTCCATTTCTGGGCTCTCAATTCTGTTCCATTGATCTATGTGTCTGTTTTTGTGCCAGTACCATACTGTCTTGATGATGACAGCTTTGTAATAGAGCTGGAAGTCCGGAATTGTGATGCCGCCAGCTTTGCTTTTCTTTTTCAATATTCCTCTGGCTATTCGGGGTCTCTTCTGGTTCCATACAAATTTTAGGATGATTTGTTCCATTTCTTTGAAAAAGGTGGATGGTATTTTGATGGGGATTGCATTGAATGTGTAGATTGCTCTATGTAGCATTGACATCTTCACAATGTTGGTTCTCCCAATCCATGAGCGTGGAATGTTTTTCCATTTCTTTGTGTCTTCTTCAATTTCTTTCATGAGTATTTTCTAGTTTTCTGAGTACAGATCCTTTGCCTCTTTGGTTAAATTTATTCCTAGATATCTAATGGTTTTGGGTGCAATTGTAAATGGGATCGACTCCTTGATTTGCCTCTCTTCTGTCTTGTTGTTGGTGTATAGGAATGCCACTGATTTCTGTGCATTGATATTATATCCTGCTACTTTACTGAATTCCTGTATGAGTTCTAGCAGTTTTGGGGTGGAGTCTTTTGGGTTTTCCACATACAGTATTATATCATCTGCAAAGACTGAGAGTTTGACTTCCTCTTTGCCGATTTGGATGCCTTTGATTTCTTTTTGTTGTCTGATTGCTGTGGCTAGGACTTCTAATACTATGTTGAATAGCAGTGGTGATAGTGGACATCCCTGCCGCGTTCCTGACCTTAGGGGAAAAGCTCTCAGCCTTTCCCCATTGAGAATGATATTCGCTGTAGGTTTTTCATAGATGGCTTTTATGATATTGAGGTATGTACCCTCTAACCCTATACTCTGAAGAGTTTTGATCAAGAAAGGGTGCTGTACTTTGTCAAATGCTTTTTCTGCATCTATTGAGAGGATCATATGATTCTTGTTCTTTCTTTTGTTAATGTATTGCATCACGTTGATTGATTTGCGGATGTTGAACCATCCTTGCAGCCCAGGGATAAATCCCACTTGGTCTTGGTGAATAATCCTTTTAATGTACTGTTGGATCCTACTGGCTAGTATTTTGATGAGAATTTTTGCATCCATGTTCATCAAGGATATTGGTCTGTAATTCTCCTTTTTGATGGGGTCTTTGTCTGGTTTTGGGATCAAGGTAATGGTGGCCTCATAAAATCAGTTCGGAAGTTTTCCTTCCATTTCTATTTTTTGGAACAGTTTCAGAAGAATAGGTATTAATTCTTCTTGAAATGTCTGATAGAATTCCCCTGGGAAGCCATCTGGCCCTGGGCTTTTGTTTGTTGGGAGATTTTTGATGACTGCTTCAATTTCCTTAGTGGATATAGGTCTGTTCAGGTTTTCTGTTTCTTCCTGGTTCAATTTTGGTAGTTGATACATCTCTAGGAATGCACCCATTTCTTCCAGGTTATCTAATTTGCTGGCATAGAGTTGCTCATAATATGTTCTTAGAATTGTTTGTATTTCTTTGGTGTTGGTTGTGATCTCTCCTCTTTCATTCATGATTTTGTTGATTTGGGTCATTTCTCTTTTCTTTTTGATCAGTCTGGCCAGGGGTTTATCAATCTTGTTAATTCTTTCAAAGAACCAGCTCCTAGTTTCATTGATCTGTTCTTCTGTTCTTTTGGTTTCTAGTTCATTGATTTCTGCTCTGCCCTTTACTATTTCTCTTCTCCTGCTGGGTTTAGGCTTTATTTGCTGTTCTTTCTCCAGCTCCTTTAGGTATAGGGTTAGGTTATGTATGTGAGACCTTTCTTGTTTCTTGAGAAAGGCTTGTATTGCTATATATTTTCCTCTCAGGCCTGCCTTTGCTGCATCCCAAAGATTTTGAACAGTTGTGTTTTCATTTTCATTGGTTTCCATGAATTTTTTTAATTCTTCTTTAATTTCCTGGTTGACCCATTCATTCTTTAGTAGGATGCTCTTTAGCCTCCATGTATTTGAGTTCTTCCTGACTTTCCTCTTGTGATTGAGTTCTAGTTTCAAAGCATTGTGGTCTGAAAATATGCAGGGAATGATCCCAATCTTTTGGTACCGGTTGAGATCTGATTTGTGACCTAGGATGTGATCAATTCTGGAGAATGTTCCATGAGCACTAGAGAAGAATGTGTATTCTGTTGCTTTGGGATGGAATGTTCTGAATATGTCTGTGAAGTCCATTTGGTCCAGTGTGTCATTTAAAGTCTTTATTTCCTTGTTGATCTTTTGCTTAGATGATCTGTCCATTTCAGTCAGGGGGGTGTTAAAGTCCCCCACTATTATTGTATTGTTGTCAATGTGTTTCTTTGCTTTTGTTATTAATTGGCTTATATAATTGGCTGCTCCCATGTTGGGGGCATAGATATTTACAATTGTTAGATCTTTTTGTTGGATAAACCCTTTAATAGGATATAGTGTCTTTCCTCATCTCTTATTACAGTCTTTGGTTTAAAATCTAGTTTGTTTGATATAAGGATTGCCACCCCAGCTTTCTTTTGGTGTCCATTAGCAGGGTAAATGGTTTTCCACCCCCTCACTTTCAATCTGGGGGTGTCTTTGGGTCTAAAATGAGTCTCTTGCAGACTCCATATTGATGGGTTTTGTTTTTTAATCCAATCTGATAGCCTGTGTCTTTTGATTGGGGCATTTAGCCCATTTACATTCAGGGTAACTATTGAAAGGTATGAATTTAGTGCCATTGTATTGCCTGTAAGGTGACTGTTAACTGTATGTTCTCTGTTTTCCTTTCTGATCTTTTTGCTTTTAGGCTCTCTCTTTGCTTAGAGGACCCCTTTCAATATTTCTTGGAGGGCTGGTTTCGTGTTTGCAAATTCCTGTAGTTTTTGTTTGTCCTGGAAGGTTTTGATCTCTCCTTCTATTTTCAAGGACAGCCTAGCTGGATATAGTAATCTTGGCTGCATGTTTTTCTCGTTTAGTGCTCTGAAGATATCTTGCCAGTCCTTTCTGGCCTGCCAGGTCTCTGTGGATAGGTCTGTTGCCAATCTAATGTTTCTACCATTGTAGGTTACATATCTCTTCTCCCGAGCTGCTTTCAGGATTTTCTCTTTGTCTCTGAGACTCGTAAGTTTTACTACTAGATGTCGGAGTGTTGACCTATTATTATTGATTTTGAGAGGGTTTCTCTGTGCCTCCTGGATTTTGATGCCTGTTTCCTTCCTCACCTTAGGGAAGTTCTCTGCTATTATTTGCTCCAATATACCTTCTGCCCCTCTCTCTCTCTTCTTCTTCTTCTGGGATCCCAATTATTCTAATGTTGTTTCATCTTATCGTATCACTTATCTCTCGTATTCTGCCCTTGTGATCCTGTAGTTGTTTCTCCCTCTTTTTCTCAGCCTCTTTATTTTCCATCATTTGGTCTTCTATATCACTGATTCTCTCTTCTGCCTCATTTATCCTAGCATTTAGTGCCCCCATTTTTGATTGCACCTCATCAATAGCCTTTTTGATTTCGACTTGGTTAGATTTTTGTTCTTTTATTTCTCCAGAAAGGGTTTCTCTAATAACTTCCACGCTTTTTTCAAGCCCAGCTAGTATCTTTAAAGTCATGATTCTGAACTCTTGGTCCAACATCGTACTAATGTCCGTATTGAGTAGGTCCCTGGCTGACGGTACTACCTCTTCTTCTTTTTGCTGAGGTGAATTTTTTCGCCTTGTCATTTTGTCCAGAGGAGAATAGAGGAATGAGAGAACAAAATGCTAACAGGTTTACAACGTCCCCAGCAAATATACTGTATACAAATCAGAAAAGACCTGAAACCAGGGGAAAAGAAAGGGGAAGAAAGAAAAAAGAAAGAGAATAAAAAAGATAAAAAAGATAAAAACAAAAACAGAACAATACAAAAAAAGCAGAATATGATCAAATATGATCAGGCTAGTGCATAGGTCAGTGCCACACACTAGATTTTGGGCATATTTTGGTCTGTTAGAAAAAAGTGCCTCCTAAAATTTTAAAGGAAGAAAGACATATATGTACAAAATAAGGGTTGATACAATGAAGGGATGGAAGATGACTGTAAAGATGAAAATTATAAAAGATTTTATAAAAGGACTTGACAAGATAAGAAGTTGTTTGAAAAAAGAAAGAAGATTTAAGAAGAAAAAAAGGAAAAAGGGAGAGAATGTGATCAGGCAGGAGACTAGAACAAAGCCATACACTAGTGATTTAGGGTATATTTTGATCTGTTAGAAGAAACTGTATCTCAAAATTTTAAAGAGAGAACAACTTATATATATATGCCAAAAATAAGGGTAACTACTATGAAGGGATAAAATATGACTCTAAAAATGAAAAATAAAAAATGTTTTTTTTTAAAAAAGGGATTGATAAGATGTTGGTTGAAAAAGGGAAAAAGAAAAATAAAATAAAAAAAAAACAGTCAACAAAAATTAACTTTGATGAACTAATGAATCATGGTAAAAAAAAAAAGCCATGAATTCTATGTGCAGTATTCCCCTAGCGCTGGAGTTCTCCCGTTCTCCTTGATAGGTAAACTTGGTCTTGGCTTGCTGGCTGCTCGTGCTGATCTTCTGGGGGAGGGGCCTGTTGCTGTGCTTTCCAAATGTCTTTGCTGGAGGCTGAATTGCCCCGCCCTTGTCGGTCCGGGCTAAGGAAGCTGCTCCGGTTTGCTCTCAGGAGCTTTTGTTCCTGCAAGCTCTCGGTACAGCTTTGGAGGACGAGGGCAAAAATGGTGGCCTCCCAATCTCCCCCCGGAGGAGCTGAGAACTCGGGGCCCCATTCCTCAGTGCGCCCCAGAGAAAAGCAGACACTCCTGTCTCCCTGGTCTCCGGCCGCACTCCGTGCTCACCTGGCCTGTGACCGAGCATTGCTATCTCTGGCACCCGACCCCGTGTGGAGTCTCCAAACCCAGCAGATCCTTGCAGTGCACTCCCGCGCCGCTACTCCCCGGGAAGGAAGGGGAGTCTCCCCAGCTCTGCCGCTTGTTGGGTCCCTGCTGGAGGAGCAGTGGCCCGACTGGGCCGGGGATCACAGTTTATGGCAACCCCGAGCTGAGAGCCCGCGCCTCGGCTCCGTCTCTGCAGCCGGCTTCCCCGCTCTGATACCTGGGAGCTCTGGCGCACTCAGGCACCCCCGGTCTTTCTGTGACCCCAAGGGTCCTGAGACCACACTGTCCCGGGAGACTCCACCCCCTGCTTAGCCACTGCAGCGATGTCCCTCAGCCGAGCCAACTTCTAAAAGGTCCGATTTTGTGCTCTGCGGCTCTATCCCTTGCCAGAAGCGGCCGGCGGAGGCCCCTCCCCCGCCGTCTATCCTCCCGAATATCGCCCTGGATTCACTTCTCCGCACGTCCTACCTTCCAGTAAGTGGTCGCTTCTCTGTTCAGAGAGTTGTTGCTATTCTCCTCTTCGATCTCCTGTTGAGTTCGTAGGTGTTCAGAATGGTTTGATTCCTATTCAGCTGAATTCCTGAGACCAGACGAAATCTAGGTCTCCTACTCCTCCGCCATCTTGCTCTGCCCCCCTACTTCTTTATATTTTATACAATCATCCAAAGAAGAACCCCAAAACAGTAAAAGCCTAGTATTTAAGTTCTTTATAATCAAGAAGTATATGGTAATTTTGTTTTGGTTTTTGGTTGGAAAGCTTTGGTTATCTATTTAAAATAAGCACCATCTTGGTTCTAGAGGGTAGGGGGGTGGGGGGATGGGTTAGCCTGGTGATGGGTATTGAGGAGGGCACGTTTTGCATGGTGCACTGGGTGTTATGAACAAACAATGAATCATGGAACACTGCATCAAAAACTAATGATGTAATATATGGTGATTAACATAACAATAAAAAAATTAAAAAAAAAATAAAATAAAATAAAATAAAATAAGCACCATCTTATGTATTTTGAAGCCAAAATGTTGTGTTGGTTTATGAATTTTTTGAACTAGGAGTAGTTAAAAACATAAACCAGATAAAACCAAAAGGCTAATAATGATAGAGTAGTGGATATTAATGAAAAGAATAACTGAAAATGGCCTCCTGATGGTGCTGCAAAATGCATCTAGAGTAACTGAGCCACAGCAGAAGAATGGCTTGGACTCACCGGCCTCTGGCCTGGTTGTAGCATAACAGTAGGTAAGAAAGGAAATGCAGAGTAAGACACATATGGCTTCAAACAGCTGCTCTGCCTCAGATTGAGGATCTCAACAGTCATAATCTCAGTCAAGGCATTTAACCTCTAGGGCCTCAGTTTCACAAATGAGAATTGCATTTGTCTGTTACTAGGCTGAAATTATATGATACCTTAGAGGGTATGTGGTACATAGAACACACTTAACAAGTGTATATGGAACTATAAACATAGCTCTCCAACTGGGAGAATTGGACAAAACACGTCTAGCGATTTGGGAAGTTACTTTGCCTGTGAATCTTGTCATATTCTACTAGTTTTAAGCCTGGATTCTAAGTTAGGGGTGAAGAAAGAAGAGACATGTTTTAAAGTACATTGACATATGGTTAAATTTGCTTTATTTGGTTTTTCAAGGACCTAATGTAACAGAATTTTAGTGCAGCTCTGCATGCACCCCAGTTGTGGTCCATGCATGAATATGAACTTAACAAGGAGTGATGAAGCCTATGGGAAAGTTTATCTCATTATTTGTGTGGGAATTTTCAGGCAATACCACCACCTAGAATACTTTGTGCTTGGAGTAAAAAATGGAAAGCCTATGGGCCATTTGTAGGTTTGGAAAAGTCAATCAAAAGTTTCTTTAGTTTGGCTGTTTTGTGTATTTTTGATCATCCCGTGTAAAAGCATCACATGACTCAATCAATTTTTTAAAGGTAAAAAAAAATGATAGGAGATTGAAAAAGCAAATTTTGTTTTTCGAAAACCACTCGAAGCTGGCCTTCAAAGCTCATAAATGTTTATGTTGGGGGTGGGAGTGGAAATGTGCTGATGGACACCAACAGAAATTAACATGAAATTTAGAAGTATCAGGATCACCAAAGCATTGCAAACCATATTACTCTATATAGGTTAAGATGTCCTGAGCACAGATGGCCATGGGCATAAAATATAAATTATGACTTAAGTGCAGGAAGCACTCTGGATTGAACACATGCAAAGCAATTGCAGCCCCAACCATGTTTGTTTGTGTTCACAGAGCATGAATAGATAAAATGGATGCCACATGATCTATTTTCTGTTACTCAATGTTGAGCTGACATTTAGCCTTCAGAAAAAATCTAACCCACATAGGCTTCCATTTCATAACAACTTGCTTTTCACTTCATTTTGGTTTTTAGAATAAAATTTCTATTAAGTAACACTATGTTTAGTATTTTCCACATTTCACTTTTCAGAGAGAACTATAAATCTCCAGTAAACCAGTTCCTACTAAAGATTTTAAAACATAATATAAAATAAAAACCATCTAACTATTTAGCCTTATGCATATTTGATTCAGTCTTCTATTGTTTTTATGCCTATTATCTACAAAACAATTCTGAGATACTGGTTTTAGAAAGATGGTTAGGAAAAAACCTTAAAATTAATTTTAGTTCACTCTACCTTCTAATTTAAGAAAAGATGTAGAGAATTTTTTTTTTAATTTTTTTATTGTTATGTTAATCACCATATATTACATCATTAGTTTTTGATGCAGTGTTCCATGATTCATTGTTTGTTCATAACACCCAGTGCACCATGCAAAACGTGCCCTCCTCAATACCCATCACCAGGCTAACCCATCCCCCTCCCCCCTCCCCTCTAGAACCCTCAGTTTTTCAGAGTCCATCATCTCTCATGGTTCGTCTCCCCCTCTGACATACTCCCCTTTTCTTCCTCTCCTGTTATCTTCTTCTTTTCCTTTTTTCTTAAAATATGTTGCGTTATTTGTTTCAGAAGTACAGATCTGTGATTCAACAGTCTTGCACAATTCACAGCGCTCACCATAGCACATACCCTCCCCAATGTCTATCAAAGATGTAGAGAATTTTAAACAATAAACCCTGAAGTGAAACCAGTTTTCAAAATTCATGTTGCTGACCTATTATTTTCTTACCTTCATGTTGCTCACCTATTACTTTCTTATCTTCATCCCCAATTGAACAAGGAGTTAGGAGACGTTACCCTTCATTCATGGTTTAATCTTAGATAAGCTAATTGACCTTTCTTGGTGCCAAGTAATTTTCTATAAACAATGATCTTTAGAGATCTCTCTGACTTGGAATTTAACAACTACATGAGTCTACATCTCTCCTCCACATCAGTCCAAACATACTTTCATTACTTATCCTGGAACTATTCAAATTATCAGATTTCCTGGATCTCAAATTCCTCATTTGCTGTGAACTGAAGCATTATGGAAATGGCAAGAGAAAATTGTGGTGATGGACCTGTTCTGTAACTTGATTGTGGCAGTTATGCAAATCTATACATCTGACACAACTGCATAGAACAATGGGAATAAGACTTCCCTTCTATCAGTGTTCCTGTGAGATCCCAAGCATTCTGCAACTCTAAATACCATGAGCATTAGCTCTGAGGCCATTTTTCTAGCTAATTGTTCTGACCCAAAATATAAGAAGACTTCTCCAATACCAAATGACCAAAACTTCTCCTATACTAAATGAATACCCACAGTAGGGCTCTGGATTACATCCAAGGATGTCAGGAAGATTGGAGTGTTTTCTTATTATGTATTTACATTTCAAGAGAAATGAAGCTCAGAACTTGGAAGAGTCTTAGGTCATAAAAGCCAAATTTTGAGATTTTAAATACTAAAAGGGTTGGAATTAGGACCCATGCCCATTATCCTTCCAAGGAGACAGCTGCATTCCTCACCTCTATAAGCAAAGAAAAATAATTTTCTTCATCTCTCATCTGTAGAGTATTCACTGTTCAGGAACACTGTGTGCCATATACCATTGTCATACTTTTTATGAGTAAGCTACCCTTAATGACCACCCAATCTTGTTGCCTATTACAATAATTGTGTCTCCTGCCTCCTGATAATTGAGTACCTCCATTTGGACTCTACTGTTTGTTTTGTTTTGTTTTGTTTTTAAGATTTTTATTTATTTATTTGAGAGAGAGTGAGAATGAGAAAGATCACAGAGGAAGGGAGGAGAAGCAGACTCACCACTGAGCAGGGAGCCCAATGCGGGGCTTGATCTCAGGACCCTGGGATCATGACCTGAGCCAAAGGCAGATGCTTAACTGACTGAACCACCCAGGCACCTCAAGGACTCTACTGTTTTGTGGTCTTATCTCTTAACATTCTGACTGCTATCAATGAACCCTGCTACCATCTGCTTTGGCCTACAAAGGAAAGCACCACTGAATTTCCAACACTACTGTGTATTACACTCCACTCCAGTAACCCCATTTCCCAGAATGTTTTAATCCCTTCCTCTACTATTTAATATGGCAATTCTGCTTTTTCAATTTCACTGAGCCAGGCCAAAACATTTTCGTGTTTCTTTTTTTAAAAAGATTTTTATTTATTTATTTGAGAGAGAGAGAATGAGAGATAGAGAGCACGAGAGGGAAGAGGGTCAGAGGGAGAAGCAGACTCCCCGCTGAGCAGGGAGCCCGATGTGGGACTCTATCCCGGGATTCCAGGATCATGACCTGAGCCAAAGGCAGTCGTTTAACCAACTGAGCCACCCAGGCGCCCCATTTTCATGTTTCTAAGGCCTCCTAGTAATGAGTTCACACCCTCTCCAGGGGTCCTTGCCAGAGATCCTGTACCTCAGGCAAGTGCTCCCATCAAAAAGCTTCTCATCTGGAAGAGGCACCAATAACCAAGTATACAAGACAGTCCTTGTCATCGGCCACTTAAGTGCTGACATGGTGACCACATGAATGAAGTGGCTATGGTGGCATGGGATAGAGGCTATAGATGAGACTGGCAACACAGGCTCCTTTTTACCAAGCTGATCTGGATACTACTGCCCAGTGTCCAGTCTACCGGGAACAGAGACTAACAGAGTTGTGATGTGGCATCATTCCTTGAGGTAACCAACAGACCACATGATGGCAAGTTGATTTCATTGGGTTTCTTCACTCTGGAAGAGTAAGCAATTAATTCTGACAAGAATAGAATACATATATATATATTTTTTTCTGGGTATGGGCTGACTTTCTTGACAGTATCTCCATCTAAGTGTTGATAGACTGTTGTTCCTCCAACACAGGATCCGTTATAACCTCACATCAAACCAAGGGACCTACTTTATAGCAAAGGAGGTATGCAAGTAGGCCTATGTCTATGGGATTCTTTGGTCATGTTCTACAACATATGACCTAGAAAAGCCTGACTGTCAGAATGTAACAACCTTCTGAAGGTACAACTGAAACACTGCCTCAGTGATAATACAATGCCATCTTCTAGGATGCAGTATGCACCTTGGATTAAAGAACTTTACCTGAGGCTGTGTGCCCAGTAGGAAAAATAAATATGTCTGGGAACCAAAGAATGGGGAAGCAGAATTGACCCTACTAACCAACACTCCTAGTAACCCAATGGGGAATTTGTGCTACCTATCCCTAGAGCTCTGAGCTCTGCATAGTTGGAAATCCTGACCCCAAAAGGGGAATCACTTCTGCCAATGAAATCAGCAAGAATCTCATTGCATTAAAAGCTACCGCTGTTGTATGGTGACTAACATAATATAATAAAATAAAACTTTTAAAAAAAAGCTACCACTGTCACCTGGGCACTTTGAGCTCATTTACCAAGGCTCTGGCAGGCAAGAAGAAAAGTTACCATCTTAATGGGGATTTTGATTTTGATCGTGAGAGAGAACTATAACTGCTTTTACCCAGTGAGAGCAGGGAGGAATACATTTAGCATCCAAGTGATTACTCTATGCCTTTTGGTATTCTCTTGCTTACTTGAGAGAATAAAAATGGACAAGTTCAGCAAATATGCCTGAAAAGGGACATGGTGCCCCACTCTTAGACCCCTCAGGGATGAAGTTTGCATGAGTCACCACCAGCAGTCTTGCTAGGGAGGTAATTTAAGATGTCTAGCAGAAAGAGGAGATGAGTGTTAGTCATAGCCCTGAAAGCAGGTGCCCTGGTAGGTCTGTAGTTGGTTCCATTTGCTTTCCTTTTCCAGGTTTTACCAGGAAAAGAGATCCACTGGAATCTTGAAAGAGTCCGTTAAAATTTCTGGACCTCTAAGTAATGTTTGCTTACTTCCTCCTTCCAGGTGGTCTTTCAGTCCCCCTTGGAACATACTGGTGAAGGATACTCACCAACTCCTGAGTCAGCCGACCCAAATATTACAAAGTTCCTACTATTTAGCATATATTCATTTTATTGAACAAAGTCTGCATTTCCCTTAAACTTGAAACAAAAACTTTGTCTATACAACAAAGTGCAAATTAACCTCCCTACCCACAATTTTGATTGAAAAATGTAACAGAAGAGTCGCACTCTTACCACTCAAATAGTTACAGATGATGCTATATGGACAGCAACAAATAATCTGACCAATATAGTAAACTCCTGTCACCTTTTGTCCTCATGGAAAAAAAATATAGTTAAGGTGGTAGAAAAGTGATGAACTGTAAGATAGCAATTCAGAAAGAGAAGTCTTTGTCATATGTTCCATTCAAAGCAAATACAAATTCAAGTCTAATACACTTTCATATAATTTGCCATCTTGAAGAGGTGACAAAGGAAAATTCCACCACTCCACATGAAGTCAAAAGTTATCCACATAAGTCTTCAAAATTCCACTGTGCCTGGTCCTATCCTATGTCCCTTCTCTGTCTTTCTCTCCCAAAATTTCTGGCCATGTTCTCTGACTCTCTCTTGCCTTTTCTTCCTCATGGAGAAAGATTCAGCCCTTTTCCTTTTTTTTTTTTTTTTTTTTTTTTTTTGTCTTCCTGAGGCCTGTATCTTTACTCTGTACTTGGACGAGCAGAACAAAGGAGGCAAGCCTACAAAAGCCCTTTTTAGACCATGAGAAAAGTAGAAGCTATACACACATCCATTTTTATAAAAATGTATTCTACCAATATTTGGGCATGTCAACTCTGCTAATATTCTAAAAGCACAATTTTCTCATGGTTTCTAAAACCATATTTAGGCATGTCTACAAAATCTAGAGCTAAAATAAACTAAAATAACAGAAAAAATGAGAATGTTTTTAATTTTACAGGCAAAAGCCATTGCTTATCAAAGACCACTGTCATAATGCACATGGTTATAAGATACCATATTCTGTGTACTAATCTCTCCCTCTTCACTGAAAGAATAACTTCCATGAGAGCATGAACTCATCCATCATTTATGTGGAAGCTATCTTATCTGGCCTCTTGATTATAGAAAAAGATTGTTGGTTACAGACATATCTTACAAGGGACTTCAGATAATTCCAGGGAAGTGTCCTAATTTATAAATCCTTATAAATATATCAAAAATTGAATTGAATAGAGAGGAAGCAAAGAGTAAGATTCCCTGCCTTTGCCCTTTGTAGTTCCCTTTCTAGAGATATTTCAGCTAATTAAGGGTACAGAGGAAGCAAAACTTTACACATATTCCATTCTGGTTTTTATTATAGGAGAACAGTTGTGAACCAAAGCCAATCCAAGTCCCTAAAAACATGATTTTGTCCATATTATTCCAGTTGTTATACAAAGAAAACTTACAGATGCTTAGAGAATTATGGAACTCGGATATCTTTCCTCTGAGGATATTAATAAGATCACAGGTCAGAAGTATCATTCCAGATATTACCTAGTACAAAAATAGTATGCTTGGTTAGCCAACAAAAAGGCCCTGAGGCTCTTAAGACTATTTCTGGGGTAGAAATAGAATCATTTATTCAATTTTATGAGACCAAGCAACAATTTTGGGTACTAGTAGAAATCAAAGATCAAGCAATGATAATACTTCTAACTATAGTTATTAGGAAGCAGAGGGCTCATGTTTTTTAGAAACATTCTGATTTCATTTAATAAACCATATTACAAAAAGACTCTAGGACATCACCAGGGTGGCAAAGTAGGAGACCCCAGCCTCCATCCTCCCACAAAGATCAATAATTAGGCAGCTTTCTATGAACAAAAACATCCTTGGGAGAGCTCAGGAGTCCACTTAAGAAACTTCAGGAACACAGTGGGAAAACCTGAGAATAACTGCACAAAAAGGTTAGGAAGAACAATTTCATTTTGCCTGCATCATTCCGTTGCCCAGACCAGCACTACTGAGCACCATATGTGAACTCCCCAACTAGAAAGAGAACCCCTCAATAGAAAAGGCAGAGCAGGGTGAACAACCAGCTTCCCCAGCCTTTGGGGCACCACATGAAGGCCTCACTTCAAATTTACCCCAATCAGAGACTGGTAAAGCTAAGATGAACAGAGATCAAGGAATAAAACCTAGGATCAAGGAATAAAAGCAAGAGCTACTGGTCCCAGCCATGTTGAATGACTGAGGTTCCCATAACCTCCGCAGAGGAACCCAGCAGCTTTCATCTCTGAAGAAACATATAGCCAGCACAGCATCAATGAACTCACTGCAGATTTTACCATGTGTTCACACCACACCTATTTGCATTCACACATGGCCGTCATTTGAGTCCTTCCCTGCCCCCTTCTGCTCCCACCATACCAGAGCCCAGGAAAAGCACCAATAGCCAGCCCAGGCCTCTGCAGCTGTGTGAGCACAAAACACCAGCCTAAACCTTTGCAGGTAACCCCCATTCCATGTATTTGCTTAAGGCCAACCCCTCTAGCTGTGCATTTACACATCACTAGACTCTACCACCGTGTATGTGCCCATGGCAAGGTCTTACAGACACAGAAGTACCTGAAAAGCCTAGATCCTAATAGATGTTTGTGGACCCAGATCTGGCCCTGTCTCCAGTACCTGACCTGAACCACTGGCTCATCTGCAGCTAGTTCACACAGTTGATTGTAGGCAATTCTGCCTCCAGCAAAGACATTTGGGAACCACGGCAAAGGCCCCGCCCCCAGAAGATCAGCAAGAACAGCCAGCCAAGACCAAGTTTACCAATCAATGAGAATGGAAGAAATCCAGCACTAGGGGAATACTGCACATAGAATTCATGGCTTTTTTACCATGATTCTTTAGTCTTTCAAAGTTAATTTTTTTTGAATTTTTCTATTTCCCTTTTTCAACCAACATCTTATCAATCCCTTTTTTAAAAAACATTTTTATTTTTCATTTTTAGAGTCGTATTCTATCCCTTCATAGTATGTACCTTTATTTTTGGCATGTATATACATATATAAGTTGTTCTCTCTTTAAAATTTTGAGATACAGTTTCTTCTAACAGATCAAAATATACCCTAAATCTCTAGTGTATGGCTTTGTACTAGCCTCCTGCTTGATCACATTCTCTTGCTTTTTTTTTCTTTCTTTCTTTTTCTTTCTATTTTTTTAATCCGCTACTTTCTTTTTTCAAACAACTTCTTATCTTATCTATTCCTTTTATAAAATCTTTTATAATTTTCATCTTTATAGTCATATTCCATCCCTTCATCATATTAACCCTTATTTTTGTACATATATAAGTTTTTCTTTCTTTAAAATTTTGGAAGGCACTTTCTTCTAACAGACAAAAATACACCCAAATCTCGGGTGTGGCACTGATCTATGCACCGTCCTGATCATTTTTGATCATATTATACTTTTTTGTTTTGATCTGTTTTTGTTTGTTTTTATCTTTTTTTTTCTTTTTTTTTCTTTTTTCTTGTTTTGTTTTTTCGTTTTCTTTTCCCCCAGTTTCAGGTCTTTTCTGATTTGTTTAGAGTATATTTTCTGGGGACGTTATTACCCTGTTAGCATTTTGTTCTCTCATTCATCTATTCTCCTCTGGACAAAATGACAAGATGGGAAAATCACCTGAACAAAAAGAACAAGAGGCAGTACCAACTGCCAGGAACCTACTCAATACAGACATTAGTATAATGTTGGATCTAGAGTTCAGAATCATGATTTTAAAGATACTAGCTGGGCTTGAGAAAAGTCCTTTCCAGAGAAATAAAAGAACTAAAATCTAACCAAGTCGAAATCAAAAAGGCTATTAATGAGGTGCAATCAAAAATGGGGGCAGCTCTAATGGAAAAAAGACAGTCTCTTCAACAAATGGTGTTGGGAAAATTGGACAGCCACATGCAGAAGAATGAAACTGGACCATTTCCATACACCACACACAAAAATAGACCCCAAATGGTTGAAAGACCTAAACGTGAGACAGGAGTCCATCAAAATCCTAAAGGAGAACACAGGTAGCAACCTCTTCGACCTCACCTGCAGCAAATTCTTCCTAGAAGCATCACCGAAGGCAAGGGAAGCAAGGGCAAAAATGAACTATTGGGACTTCATCAAGATAAAAACCTTTTGCACAGAAAAAGAAACAGTCCACAAAACCAAAAGACATCCGACAGAATGGGAGAAAATATTTGCAAATGACATATCAGATAAAGGGCTAGTATCTAAAATCTATAAAGAACTTATCAAACTCAACACCCAAAGAACAAATGATCCAATCAAGAAATGGGCAGAGGACATGAACAGACATTTTTCCAAAGAAGACATCCAAATGGTCAACAGACACATGAAAAAGTGCTCAACATCGCTCGGCATCAGGGAAATCCAAATCAAAACCTCAATGAGGTACCACCTCACACCAGTCAGAATGGCTAAAATTAACAAGTCAGGAAATGACAGATGTTGGCGGGGATGCGGAGAAAGGGGAACCCTCCTACACTGTTGGTGGGAATGCAAGCTGGTGCAACCCTTCTGGAAAACAGTATGGAGGTTCCTCAAAGAGTTGAAAATAGAGCTACCATACGATCCAGCAATTGCACTACTGGGTATTTACCACAAAGATACAAATGTAGGGATCTGAAGGGGTACGTGCACCCCAATGTTTATAGCAGGAATGTCCACAATAGCCAAACTGTGGAAAGAGCCAAGATGTCCATCAACAGATGAATGGATAAAGAAGATGTGGTATATATACACAATGGAATGTTATGCAGCCATCAAAAGGAATGAGATTTTGCCATTTGCAAAGACGTGGATGGAACTGGAGGGTGTTATCCTGAGTGAAATAAGTCAATCAGAGAAAGACATGTATCATATGACCTCACTGATATGAGGAATTCTTTTTTTTAAGATTTATTTATTATTTATTTTGAGAGAGTGAGAATGAGAGAGAGAGAGAGTACATGAGAGGGGGGAGGGTCAGAGGGAGAAGCAGACTCTCTGCTGAGCAGGGAGCCCGATGTGGGACTCGATCCCGGGACTCCAGGATCATGACCTGAGCCAAAGGCAGTCGCTTAACCAACTGAGCCACCCAGGCACCCATGATATGAGGAATTCTTAATCTCAGGAAACAAACTGAGGGTTGCTGGAGTGGTGGGGGGTGGGAGGGATGGGGTGGCTGGGGGATAGACATTGGGGAGGGTATGTGCTATGGTGAGTGCTGTGAATTGTTCAAGACTGTTGAATCACAGATCTGTATATCTGAAATAAATAATACAATATATGTTAAGAAAAAAAAGAAGAAGATAGCAGGAGGGGAAGAATGAAGGGGAGTAAGTCGGAGGGGGAGAAAAACCATGAGAGTCGGTGGACAGTGAAAAACAAACTGAGGGTTCTAGAGGGGAGGGGGTGGGGAGATAGGTTAGCCTGGTGATGGGTATTAAAGAGGGCACTTTCTGCATGGAGCACTGGGTGTTATGTACAAACAATGAATCATGGAACACTACATCAAAAACTAATGATGTAATGTATGGTGATTAACATAACAATTAAAAAATTTTTAAAAATGAGGGCAGCTCTAACTGCTATGATAAATAAGGCAGAAGAGAGAATTAGCAATATAGAAGACCAAATGATGGAAAATAAAGAAGCTGAGAAAAAGAGAGATAAACAACTACTGGATCACGAGGGCAGAATTCGAGAGATAAGTGATACCATAAGATGAAACAACATTAACATAATTGGGATCCCAAAAGAAGAGGAAAGAGAGAGCGGGGCAGAAGGTATACTGGAGCAAATTATAGCAGAGAACTTCCCTAATTTGGGGAAAGAAACAGGCATCAAAATCCAGGAGGCAGAGAACCCTCTCAAAATCAATAAAAATAGGTCAACACCCCAATATCTAATAGTAAAACTTACAAGTCTCAGAGACAAAGAGAAAATCCTGAACGCAGCTCGGGAGAAGAGATCTGTAGCCTACAATGATAGAAACATTAGATTGGCAACAGACCTATCCACAGAGACCGGCAGACCAGAAAGGACTGGCAAGATATATTCAGAGCACTAAATGAGAAAACTATGCAGCCAAGAATACTATATCCAGCTAGGCTGTCATTGAAAATGGACAGAATCTACGGCCATACCACCCTGAACAGGGTAATCTCATCTGATCTCAGAAGCTAACCAGGGTCAGGCCTGGTTAGTACTTGGATGAGAAAATAGAAGGACAGATAAAAAGCTTCCAGGACAAACAAAAACTAAAGGAATTTGTTAACATACGTTGCATTATTTGTTTCAGAGGTACAGACCTGTGATTCAACAGTCTTGCACAATTCACAGCACTCACCATAGCACATACCCTCCCCAATGTCTATCACCCAGCCACTCCATCCCTCCCACCACACCCCCACTCCAGCAACCCTCAGTTGTTTCCTGAGATAAAAAAAAAAAAGAAGATAGCAAGAGAGGAAAGAATGAAGGGGGGTAAATTGGAGGAGGACACGAACCATGAGAAACGATGGACTCTGAAAAACAAACTGAGGGTTCTAGAGGGGAGGGTGGTGGGGGGATGGGTTAGCCTGGTGATGGGTATTAAAGAGGGCACGTTCTGCATGGAGCATTGGGTGTTATGTACAAACAATGAATCATGGAACACTACATCACAAACAAATGATGTAATGTATGGTGATTAACATAACAATAAAAAACTAAAGGAATTTGCCGTATAAGAAATATTGAAAGGGGTCCTCCAAGCAAAGAGTCTAAAAGCAACATAGACCAGAAAGGAACATAGACAATATACAGTAACAGTCACCTTACAGGTAACACAATGGCACTAAATTCATAACTTTCAATAGTTACCCTGAATGTAAATGGGATAAATGCCCAATCAAAAGACACAGGCTATCAGATTGGATAAAAAAACAAGACCCATCGATATGTTTTCTGCAAGAGACTCATTTTAGCCCCAAAGACACCCCCACATTGAAAGTGGAACACAATTTACCATGCTAATGGACACCAAAAGAAAGCTGGGGTGGCAATCCTTATATCAGACAAATTAGATTTTAAGCCAAAGGCTGTAATAACAGATGAAGAAAGACACTAGATCCTACTTAAAGGGTCTATCCAACAAGAAGATCTAACAATTGTAAATATCTATGCCCCGAACATGGGAGCAGCCAATTATATAAGGCAATTAATAAAAAAAGCAAAGAAACACATCAACAACAATACAATAATAGTGGGGGACTTTAACACCCTCCTCCCTGAAATGGACAGATCATCTAAGCAAAGATCAACAAGGAAATAAAGACTTTAAATGACACACTGGACCAAATGGACTTCACAGATATATTCAGAACATTCCATTCCAAAGCAAAAGAATACACATTCTTCTCTAGTGCCCATGGAACATTCTCCAGAATAGATCACATCCTAGGTCACAAATCAGGTCTCAACTGGTACCAAAAGATTGGGATCATTCCCTGCACATTTTCAGACCACAATGCTTTGAAACTAGAATTCAATCACAAGAGGAAAATTGGAAAGAACTCAAATACATGGAGGCTAAAGAGCATCCTTCTAAAGAATGAATGGGCCAACCAGGAAATTAAAGAGTTTAAAAAATTCATGGAAACAAAAGAAAATGAAAACAACTGTTCAAAAAATATGGGATGGAGCAAAGGCAGTCCTAAGAGGAAATTATATAGGAATACAAGCCTTTCTCAAGAAACAAGAAAGTCTCAAATACACAACCTAACCCTACACCTAAAGGAGCTGGAGAGAGAACAGCAAATACAGCCTAAACCCAGCAGGAGAAGAGAAATAATAAAGACCAGAGCAGAAATCAATGAAATAGAAACCAAAAGAACAGAAGAACAGATCAACGAAACTAGGAGCTGGTTCTTTGAAAGAATTAACATGATTGGTTAAACCCCTGACCAGACTTATCAAAAAGAAAAGAGAAATGACCCAAATCAACAAAATCATGAATGAAAGAGGAGAGATCACAACCAACACCATAGAAATACAAACAATTATAAGAACATATTATGAGCAACTCTATGCCAGCAAATTAGATAACCTGGAAGAAATGGACGCATTTCTAGAGATATATCAACTACCAAAACTGAACCAGGAAGAAATAGAAAACCTGAACAGACATATAACCACTAAGGTAATTGGAGCAGTTATCAAAAATCTCCCAAAAACAAAAGCCCAGGGCCAGGTGGCTTCCCCAGGGGAATTCTACCAGATATTTAAAGAAGAATTAACCTATTCTTCTGAAATTGTTCCAAAAAATAGAAATGGAAGGAATACTTTCAAATTTGTTTTATGAGGCCACCATTTCCTTGATCCCCAAACCAGACAAAGACCCCATCAAAAAGGAGAATTACAGACCAATATCCTTGATGAACACAGAGGCAAAAATTCTCACCAAAATACTAGTCAATAGTATCCAACAGTAGATTTAAAAGGATTATTCACCATGACCAAGTGGGATTTATCCCTGGGCTGCAAGGGTTGTTCACCATCTGCAAATCAATCAATGTGATACAACAGATTAATAAAAGAAAGAGCAAGAACCATATGATCCTCTCAATAGATGCAGAAAAAGCATTTCACGAAGTACAGCATCCTTTCTTGATCAAAACTCTTCAGAGTATAGGCATAGAGGGTACATACCTCAATATCATAAAAGCCATCTATGAAAAACCCACAGCAAATATCATTCTCAATGGGGAAAAACTGAGAGCTTTCCCCCTAAGTTCAGAAACACGGCAGGGATGTCCATTATTCAACATAGTATTAGAAGTCCTAACCACAGCAATCATACAACAAAAAGAAATAAAAGGAATCCGAATCAGCAAAGAAGAATTCAAACTCTCACTATTGCAGATGATATGATACTTTATATTGAAAACCCAAAGGACCCCACCCCGAAACTGCTAAACTCATACAGGAATTCATTCAAGTGGCAGGATATAAAATCAATATAAAATCAAATGCACATTGATATAAAATCAATGCACAGAAATCAGTGGCATTCCTATACACCAACAAAACAGAAGAAAGAGAAATTAAGGAGTCGATCCCATTTACAATTGTACCCAAAACCATAGGAGACCTAGGAAGAAATTGAACCAAAGAGGCAAAGAATCTATACTCAGAAAACTATAAAATACTCATGAAAGAAATTGAGGAAGACAAAAAGAAATGGAAAAATGTTCCATGCTCATGGATTGGAAGAAAAAATATTGTGAAGATGTCAATCCTATCTAGAGTGATCAACACATTCAATGCAATCCCCATCAAAATACCATCCACTTTTTTCAAAGAAATGGAACAAATCATCCTAAAATTTGTATGGAACCAGAAGAGACCCCGAATAGCCAGAGGAATGTTGAAAAAGAAAAGCAAATCTGGTGGCATCACCATTCCAGACTTCAAGCTCTATTACAAAGCTGTCATCATCAAGACAGTATGGTTCTGGCACAAAAACAGACACATAGATCAATGGAACAGAATAGAGAGCCCAGAAATAGACCCTCAACTCTATGGTCAACTAATCTTTGACAAAGCAGGAAAGAATGTCCAATGGAAAAAAGACAGTCTCTTCAACAAATGGTGTTGGAAAAATTGGACAGCCACATGCAGAAGAATGAAACTAGACAATTTCCTTACACCACACACAAAAAGAGACTCCATATGGCTGAAAGACCTAAATGTGAGGCAGGAGTCCATCAAAATCCTAAAGAAGAACACAGGTAGCAACCTCTTCGACCTCAGCCGCAGCAACTTCTTCCTAGAAACAAACCCAAAGGCAAGGGAAGCAAGGGCAAAAATGAACTATTGGAACCTCATCAAGATAAAAAGCTTTTGCACAACACAAGAAACAGTCAACAAAACCAAAAGACAACCGACAGAATGGGAGAAAATATTTGCAAATGACATATCAGATAAAGGCCTAGTATCCAAAATCTATAAAGAACTTCTTAAGCTCAACACCCAAAGAACAAATAATCCAATCAAGAAATGGGCAGAAGACATGAACAGATATTTTTCCAAAGAAGACATCCTAACAGCCAACAGACACATGAAAAAGTGCTCAACATAGCTCAGCATTAGGGAAATGCAAATCAAAACCTCAATGAGCTATCACATCACACTATTCAGAATGGCTAAAATTTAAAAAGTCAGGAAATGACAGATGTTGGCGGGGATGCAGAGAAAGGGGAACCCTCCTGTACTGTTGGTGGGAATACAAGCTGGTGCAGCCACTCCGGAAAACAGTATGGAAGTTCTTCAAAAAATTGAAAATAGAACTACCATATGATCCAGTAATTGCACTACTGGGTATTTACCCCAAAGAAAAAATGTAGCAATCCAAAGGGGTACATGCATCCCAATGTTTATAGCAGCAATGTCCACAATAGCCAAACTGTGGAAAGAGCCAAGATGTCCAACGACAGATGAATGGATAAAGAAGATATATATATATATATATATATATATACATATATATATATATATATATATATATATATATACACAATGGAATATTATGCAGCCATCAAAATGAATGAAATCTTGCCATTTGCAACGACATGGATGGAACTGGAGTGTATTATGCTGAGCGTAATAAGTCAATCAGAGAAAGACAAGTATCATATGACCTCACTGATATAAGGAATTCTTAATCTCAGGAAACAAATTGAGGTTTGCTGGAGTGGCGGGGGATGGGAGGGATGGGGTGGCTGGGTGATAGACACTGGGGAGGGTATGTGCTATGGTGAGTGCTGTGAATTGTGCAAGACTGTTGAATCACAGATCTGTACCTCTGAAACAAATAATACATTATATGTTAAGAAGAAGAAGAAGAAGAAGAAGAAGAAGGAGAAGGAGAAGGAGAAGGAGAAGGAGAAGGAGAAGGAGAAGGAGAAGGAGAAGGAGAAGGAGATAGCAGGAGGGGAAGAATGAAGGGGGGAAATTGGAAGTGGAGACGAACCATGAGAGATGGTGGACTCTGAAAAAGAAACAGGGTTCTAGAGGGGAGGGGGGTGGGAGGCTGGGTTAGCCTGGTGATGGGTATTAAGGAGGGCACATTCTGCATGGAGCACCGGGTGTTATATGCAAACAATGAATCATGAAACACTGCATCAAAAACTAATGATATAATGTGTGGTGATTAACATTACATAAAAAAATAAAAGGACGATAAACAAGATCAATGAAACTAAGAATTTGGGGTTTTTCTTCTTTTTTTATGTTTTTTGGTTTTTGTTTTTTGAAAAGATAACCAAAATTGACAAACCTTTAATATAGATTCACCAAGAAAAAAAGAGATGATTCAAATAAAATTAGAAATGAAGCAGGAGATTTTAAAGCTGATAACACAGAAATGCAGAAGACCCCATGTGACAACTACGAACAATTATATAGCAACAAATTGGACAATCTGTAAGAAATGGATAATCCTAGAAACATAAAACCTACCACAACTGAATCATGAAAAAATAGAAATCTGAACAGACCAATTACTAGTAAGGAGATTAAATTAGTAATCAAAAACCTCCAAACAAACATACAAAAGTGCAGGCCAGATGGCTTCACTAGTGAATTCTACTAATCATTCAAAAAATAATTCATACCAATCCTTCCCAACCTTTGCAAAAAATAAACGAGTAAACACTTCCAAACACATTTCATGAGGCCAGCATTACTGTGATACCAAAAGCAGACAAGGATGCCTGAAAAAATAAAATCAAAATATTCATAAGCCTTCTTATGAGTTGAAAATTTTAATTTTTGTAAGATTTTTAAATTTTTATTTTTTCACTTCTGTTTCAGTAATACCTATTGGTGATTCATACACTATGTACAAACCAGCTCATAGCTTCTTAGTTTTACTGTCTGTAAAATGGGATGCCAGGAAGATTAATTAGGAAGATAGGGTTAAATGGATGATATGTGTAAACTATAAAGAATCACAGATGACAAGACTCTTTTATTGGTTCTCTATTTCTTTTTCAAGAAAGATGTTTTTAAACTGGAAGATTGTAATAATATGGTTAAGAGCAAATTGGAAACTAGGAACTCTCTGTGTGTGGTGTATGTGTGTGTATGTGTGTGTGTGTGTGTGTGTGTGTGTGTGTGTGTTCTCTTTTGTCTAGAATTCTAGTTTCATAAAGGAATATTCTGCTTATTTAGTCTGAAGAGTGTCATACCATGATTCTTACCTTGGCTACACATTAAAATTTCCTGGGAACACTTTTAAGAACCCAGAGGCCCACTTACCTCTCCAGAAGGCATTAAATCAGAGTCTCCTACATGGGGGTCACACATTAGGATTTACTGATCTCAAATATTTTCATTAACATTGTCACTTACCTTCATAAAACTTGTAGAATAAATTACAACTTACATATCAATAGACTCATTTTATCTTCAAGGATTCCAAAAGACTTTTCTCTAAAGAGGAAATTCTTTAGAGAAAAAAGTCATCAATGAAGCATCCTTAGTATATATGTCTTCACTTGAAGCAGAGTGAATAACAGAAAGTGACTCTGGTTGAATCTTGAGTGGAAGTGTTTGCTCTTTAAATGTACAACCTTAGATGAACTATTCTGTAGGTCACTCACTCATTTCAAGTAGAGGTGGAGGGAAAAGAAGGTCGGGGCATATCCATCAATCTTGATGTTAAAGACAAGGTTATTGACAAAAGGGAGCTGATCCATCACACACAGAGCAGTCCCCTTCAAATAAAATGCTTTCTCTTTGTCATGTGCATGATGCATAGATATATCCACAGGGCTGATGCACTTATTAATGCACGTGATGGATATTTTCTATTTTATCCTTTCTTTTTCACTTGTTCTGGTCTACTTCTGATAATAATTTTTTAAAGGGCACAAAATGAACACAATTTTCAGTGCCAAACTTTATAAAATGATCAGCTTCAAAAATTAGTGCAGTTTATGTTTTTTAAATTTAAAAATGATGTGTTTTTATTCTTTTCCATAGAGCATAATGATTAAGATCAAGGATGATGGAGCATCATGATTCAAACGCTTGCTAGCTGTTGGCAAGTTTCTTCACCATTTGGAGCCCACTTTCTGTATTGATCATGAATGAAACACTTGGAATACTGCCTGGCACACTGTAAGCTCCATTTTATGTTCTGTAATACTCATCACACACACTTGTATTTACAAGTGAGGAGCTATTTCTGCAATAAGAAAACAAAACAAAGCACAAGTGATTATAAAGTATTTCAAAGAGAATCTGAAGTCTGTTGCTTAGACCCACTGTGTGGTCTGGGACTGGCGTCTTAGCTTTGTCAGCTCTTTGATGAAGATAAATCCTATTAACTCCCACTGTTAGCCTAATCCAGAGTTAAAAGGACAGGTGGCTGGCATGACACTGTGAATCTGATTATTAAAATGACCCTGCTTGTGGTATATCTATGATTGGGCTATGTGCCCAACAGAAAGCTCGAAGTTCAGAGAAGATAACTATTTTAGTTCGAACCAGACATTGACGGCTTCTCTTGAATTGAGAATTTTCCTTATCAGAACAGAAATCTAAAGCTCGCTGCTTCTGCATTACTAAATGTACAATTGTTTCTGAGGCATCTCTGATCCTGTCATTGTTGAGACCAGAGGCTACTTCTCAGGTAAGTGCAGAATGCCACTAACTGGCCACTGCATAGCGGGGCCAGGAATGACTCTTGCAGAAGACAGGTCATGGTTTGCAGAGGCTCTGGGAATTACTCATAGTGTCACAGTCCTTCCCAATTGTCCTCCAGTGTAGAAGTGCTTTGAAAGTACCTCCCAAGTGACCAGCTCCTTTTAGCATAAAACCCTAAATTCACTACTACTGAAAATAAATAGACCTAATTAAAACCATTGGAGAAATAGTCCTAAGATTAAAGACTTAAATAAATATACATATTATATAAAATATAATATTTATAATTATATACAAATATGTGTGATTAAATTTAGTTATAAATATTATATTTATATATAAATGATTACTTAATTATAATGATGATTCAGTAATATGTGTATTACATATATACTTATATATATATATAATATATATACTTATATATTATTGTCTCCTCTGCTTCCCCTAACCTCATGCTTCTGGTTCCATGTTCCATTTCCCAGCAGGAGTTTGTAAAACTCCCCAAACAAAATTATCAGGACTTGTTAACCTCCCGTTAATGCAAGAAAGGCCTGCAACTCACAATTTGGTTGAAAAGAAAAAAAATTTTTAACCTTGACTCTTCAGTTAAATCTTTAGAAAATACTATAGCCTACTAAAGGCCAACTCCTCACATTTTAAAATCTGCTCTATCCAAATAGAGCCCTGAGACAGATCTCACTACTTTGGGCTCACAAATGCCCTTACTTAGTTCAGATGTTATTTCTTCTTAGAACATTTTTATTTCATTTACAGAGAGGTTAAGTTCGCATGATCAATTGCCATTTGGCAAAAAGAAGTTGCAAGTTTCCTTTTAATTCTACTGGCCACATTGGCTGTAACTAATCTTAATTTTCAGTCTTCTACTAATTTTTTACTATATCAAAACTCACTCTTTTGTTACATATAATTTGCTATAAAAATTGCACATATAATCTCAACCAGAAACCAAAGAAATATATAATATGTAACAACAAATACATAAACATTTCAATATATATGTATATATACTTGCATTTCCTTATTTTGCAGCAATGCAAAAAGATAAAGTGAGATATGGCTGTCATTATTTGTAAGTCTTAGGCTGTCATCTTATTGACAATAAATCAAAATGTGGATGGTGATAATATGTTTTCTTCCACAAGGGTAATTTACTGAAAAAAAAAATGGAACAGTCTAAAGGAGAAAATATTAAGGATCCAGCTGCTCCTGCAGCCAATTTTGCCATATGTTAATATTGGATGTGTTTTTTGACACTTGATATATTTCAAAAAAAAATTGAAATAACACTCCTGCTGAGTCATGTAGTATGGATTTCTGAGGTTCTAGTAACAATGTTCCTATTGCAACTTCTGGAAATCTACCACAGCATTAAACAGTGACACTTTGAGAAGGCAGGGAATATTAACACCAAATTGAAACCCACAGATGGCCCCAAACTCTAACTTGAGTTGGTAGGGTCAATGTCTTCTACTTCCAAGTATTTACTGAACTGCATTAATTTACTTTGCAATTTCTTCAATTTGATTTTTTCTACTCACCTAGAAGTCAGCCAGACCAAGGAGGAAGGACCTGCATGAATTACACACTGGCCCAACAGCCTCCATTTCTAAGACTTCACTTATAGAAGGGCACCTTCACCGACCAGACCTGGTAGCAGGTTCAAACAAAGGACACAGCTGAATACAACCAGAAGCTTGGCCAAATAGGGACTGCTTGACTGCTACATACTGAGCACAGAATGCCAAAGAGACAGAAAACTGTCCCTTGGGGGACTTTGAAGGAGCAGAGCCTTAATAAACTCATCACTTATAGAAGCTGAACACCTGCCTAGGGACAGACAAATAAATGGCAGAGCTGTCACATGAACCCATTTCTCTTTCTATGGAGCTTCCCAGGACTGAAGCTGATATCTTTCTGTGAATGCTGCCCATGAGGAGGCAGGTGGCAGAGCAGGACTGAGTGAAACTAAACCTGCATTAGCCCAAAGCAACATCTTATATTAACAGAGTTGAGAATAGAGAATGCAGGCTTCTTTATTAAGATTATTGGAATTTGAACTCTGTTCTTTCAGGGCAGCAAAAGAATGATTCTTCTCAAAATGTGTTTGCCTCTAGTTCTATCACAAATGATGAATCCCTGAACTCTACCTCTGAAACCAATAATACTCTATATGTTAATTAATTGAAATTAAGTAAAATAAAATAAAATTTAAAAATGCGATTTCTTCTACAGAATGTGTTACATATATATATATAAAATGTTATATTATATTATATTACAGACACACACACTCCAGAGGAATTCTTTTAGTAGGTATGAATATCTATGTTATGGAAACATACTTCAAATTGCTTTCAAAATTTACAGGTGAAGGGGCACCTGAATGTCTCAGTCAGTTAAGTGTCCAACTGTTGATTTCAGCTCAGGTCATGATCTCAGGATCCTGAGATGGAGCCCCATGTCAGCTCTCTACTCAGCAGGGAATCTGCTTGAGATTCCTTCTCCCTCTTCCTCTGCTCCCCCATCCCTCACTCTCTCTTTCTCTAAAGTAAATAGATAAATATTTTTTTAAAAATTTGGAGGTGCAGGGCATCACCCTTCAGCATACATTAATTATCTTTGATATTTTCTTATCCCAGGTGAAATAAGCAAAATAAGAAAAAGACCATATTTGGTTCTGTTGTTGTTTTTTCTACTCTACAGACTATAAAACTCGTACATAAAACAAGAAGCAAAATTATGATACATAAAGGTTGGCAATAGGCCTTAAGGAATGAGTTTCTCTGGGGCTTAAAAATAAGCTTGTTTTGTTCCTGAAAGAAAAATATTATTTATATCTTCAAATATAATGTGGAAGTTAATTATTGTAGAGATGTTATTTTTGTTCAGTGTTTGCAATCTCTAAGTAGAATGATAGTTTGCAGACAGAAGGCAGGAAAGGTTGACATTTAGAAAAACAATTTTGCCATGCACTGTTTCAGTGTAGAGGCCTAAACTAAGAAGTTGTGTCAAAGGTCTGGGCCACTAAAAATCCAGAATGTAGCTGCGGGAGTGGGAAGCAACAATTGAATAATATGAAAGTTAAAATGAAGGCATAATTTGGAGAATTAAAGAAAGGTGGAGAGTCCCCTGCATAAGTCCTCAATGAGGGGCTCCTGGATGGCTCAGTCAGTTGAGTGTCTGTCTGCCATTAGCTCGGGTGGTAATCTGAGGGTCCTGGGATCAAGCTCTGCGTTGGGCTCCCTGCTCAGCAGGGAGTCTGCTTCTCCTTCTCTCTCTGCCCCTCCCCCTTCTTGTGCTCTCTCTCATGCTTTCTCTCTCCCCCCCCAAATAAATAAATAAAATCTTTTTTTTTTTTAATTTTTTTATTGTTATGTTAATCCCCATATATTACATCATTAGTTTTTGATGCAGTGTTCCATGATTCATTGTTTGTTCATAACACCCAGTGCTCCATGCAGAATGTGCCCTCCTCAATACCCATCACCAGGCTAACCCACCCCCCTACCCCCCTCCCCTCTAGAACCCTCAGTTTGTTTTTCAGAGTCCATCATCTCTCATGGTTCGTCTCCCCCTCTGACATACTCCCCTTTTCTTCCTCTCCTGTTATCTTCTTCTTTTCCTTTTTTCTTATAATATGTTGCGTTATTTGTTTCAGAAGTACAGATCTGTGATTCAACAGTCTTGCACAATTCACAGCGCTCACCGTAGCACATACCCTCCCCAATGTCTATCACCCAGCCATCCCATCCCTCCCACCCCCAACCACTCCAGTAACACTCAGTTTGTTTCCTGAGATTAAGAATTCCTCATATCAGTGAGGTCATGTGATACATGTCTTTCTCTGATTGACTTATTTCACTCAGCATAACACCCTCCAGGTCCATCCACGTCGTTGCAAATGGCAAGATCTCATTCCTTTTGATGGCTGCATAATATTCCATTGTGTATATATACCACATCTTCTTTATCCATTCATCTGTCGATGGGCATCTTGGCTCTTTCCACAGTTTGGCTATTGTGGACATTGCTGCTATAAACATTGGGGTACACGTACCCCTTCGGGTCCCTACATTTGTATCTTTGGGGTAAATACCCAGTAGTGCAATTGCTGGATCGAACGGTAGCTCTAATTTCAACTGTTTGAATAAATAAAATCTTAAAAAAAGAAAGCCTTCAATGAATAAAGAGGAGTTCCAGAAAGTTGTTCCAATTACGGAAACAAGAAAAGGGGATGATAAGAGGGAGGTTTTGAGGGTGCCTGGGTGGCTCAGTTGGTTAAGGACTGCCTTCCCTTCAAAGAGAAAGTTTCCAAGAGGAGAAACAATGTTTCAAAGTAGCACTGGATGGTGGGAGAATGCTAATGGATTCTCTATGTTCTATAGCCTGAGGTGTGTGGGTTAATAAGGAGGTTCCAATCTAGAAAATCAAAAAGGATGTAGGGTCTTTCAAGGAGAACTAGGAATCAAAATTTAAGTAGAAGAAGCACCTTCTGAACATATAAAGGATTCAACAGAACAATGGAAAATAAGATAACTTTAAGAGACATAGAAGAAGTAGAAGTAGGATCTTGGTGGAGGAATCCCAAAGCCTCAGGGCAATGGATTTCAGGTGTCAAAAGCCTGAAGAGCTCGAGGGTCACCCCAGTGAAGTTCTCAGAGGAGTGCATCTGTGAGGCTTCATTGCAGCACCCCAGAAGAGAGAAATGAAGATACATTCCATTTGTGGGAAGAGCAAATCCTCCAACTATTCCCAGGGAAGTTAGAAAGAAGGTGTATGCTTGCAGGAAGTCTGGAAAATATAGTTTAGATACCATATTATTACTATTATTACAGAAGGATCTGCCCAGGGTAGGTGTAGATTATCAAATGTGCAGGCAATATGCAAAAGATGTCAGCAGCCATAGATGACCCATGTCTCCCATATCTTCATTACTCATGTCCTTGCACAATGCCTGACACAAGTAGAAGTGCTACAGCTATTGAATTGAATATGAATGAGCATAACATAAACAAGTAGGACTTCAGATCTGTTTCAACAGGAAGTTCACCTGGTGACAAAGTCTGCCACCCAGGAAATCTGAGCTGTCTCCCACACAGCTGCATGCATCACAGCCAAGGGTGGCCAGGGCAAAAGTGGATCTGCACCATACCCTACAAGTGGATGGAAAAGGGGACATATTTTTGTAAGAATAAATTCATTTCTCATCACTAGGGTCTGAACTTGTAAATGTTGATGAAAAATATACATTATAATTGCTATTCTCGTGGCAAATAGTTTAGCAAATTATCTAAAGAAAGCCAGCCGGCTTGTGTGAGAAAACAAGCTGGTTATTGCATATGTGTCACCCTGACTGTGTAACCACTGTGGCTTTGGTGCTGTGCTGTGATATGATGCAGGTTCTGTGGCGCACGATGGAATTGTGTGGTAGTATTGCAGTACCGGACACTTCCATAGAGAAATGGCTCAGAAGGAAAGAGAGAATATGCGGGGAAACCCTGGGTGAGTAGGAGAGGCATCTGGGAGGGGACTTTGGGGAGACATGTGTTAGAGAGGGGAGACAGGCCAGGAATAAGGTAGCAGGAGGACCTCTTTCTTTTCCTGATAGCTCACTCAGAATGGTGGGACTTAGGAGTTCCAGAGAGATTATACTTTTCAGATTTTATTTTTTTTTCTTTTTAAGATTTTATTTATTTGACAGAGACACAGTGAGAGAGAGGGAACACAAGCAGGGCGATGGGGAAGAGAGAGGCAGGCTCCCCGCCGAGCAGTGAGCCCGATGCGGGGCTCGATCCCAGGACCCTGGGATCATGACCTGAGCCAAAGGCAGACGCCCAACCGACTGAGCCGCTCAGGTGCCCCGAGATTTTATTTTTATTTCTTGATTTTTCTCCTAATTCCCCCTTTGTTATTCCTTTGGTGCAGCTTCCATAGGTTATTACTATTTCTACCAAGAGGAATCAGGGAACTTTTGGACTCCCTCTTGGCTCACATATTGAGAGTACAAACAATTTCCCTACTCAACTCCTACCAGGGGCCAAAGTGATGATGGAGGTGAGCTCACGGGCAGGAAATGTAGGGGACAGAGTGGCACCTGTCATTCAGCTTTCCTTTCCTGATGGGAGAGTCTCCTTCCACTGGTAAGCTCGGAGGTTTAGGGTTTTATTTTGTGAAGTAAGATCACAATCCACTGACCATAATAACCAATAGTAGATAGTATTTATCCCTTGTAAAAAAATAACCAAAAACAATCAAAATAACTAGTATTTATTAAGCAATTTATTAAACAATGCCAGACCCTGTGCCATGCCCTTTACACATTTTAACTTATTGAATATTCCCCTAACATCCCCTGCTTCATATGAGAATTTGCAGGTCAGAGAGGTTCAAGAAATGCCCCATGACCATTCAGCTAGGAGGTGAGGGAATCAGAATTAGCCTTAGGAGTAGTCACTGAATGTACCACAATGTTTGCTCTAAAGATGGGCAGAGGGTGTCAGCTCACACTGTTCTTGTCAGTTTTTAAACCGATGACCTTAACAGACCCCTGCACTCTTATAGGTCATCTTACCTCTCCCTCTCCTTGACCCCAAGGAACCCCCCAAGTTCCCCCAAGGAACCCCCCAAGTGTAGGGTCATGCCCTGCCTCACTTGCTTTGGGTCTGTCCTGGTTCTTGAATAAGCTCCCTTAGATGTCATACTTGACATCTGACAGCTACTGTTCAGAACTGCTTTTGACCAAATCTCAGACATCCTATTTCTTTTTCTCTTTGGTGAGCACACCCAAACCACCTTAGGTTACTCCTACGCATGGCTCTAACTTGAAGGGCAACAATAGCCAGGTTGCTGAGTTCCTAGAGGCATTGTTTAGAGTCCTCTCCATTATTTTAGGTGCCTAGTCACTCCATTATTAGCACAGACAGGTAAGTACTGCCTACAGAAATTGCTCTGTAAATCTAAACCTCTCTACCCTAATAAATTTCAACGTGGCTAAAATCTATCTCAGGTAGTACACAGGTAATCAATAAGAATATAGTTTCTTTCCCTTACTCTCTATTAACATTTGCTAGCATGAGCTGGAACCCTGGGAGTAAATGAGGTGGGTTATAATTGATTTTTACCTCCCACCTGGAGTCACTGACGCAGACTCAGGGTGCTGGTGGGACTGAGTTTACATTTTTCTAGGGTGAAAACAGAGTAGAATTAAAACTGTGTGCTGCCAGAGTCTTTGCTTGTGGAATGCAGAAGCACAGGCTGGTAAGAGCCCACCTGACGGAAAGATTGAGAGCAGCTTCCCCTGTCCTGGGTGCAACACACTTCCAAGTTTAGGAGCAGATGCCCTCCAGTGATGACAAGAGTATGAAAGAACTGCTGCTCTGAGCCTCACTTGAAGCAGGCCCTGGCCTGTGTGGGCCTGTGCCCTGATTTTAGCCATGAGCAGCTACAGTTAAGGGATTTTTTTTTAAGATTTTATTTATTTGACAGAGAGAGAGCACAAGAAGGCAGAGTGGCAGGCAGAAGCAGGCTTTCCAGTGAGCAGGCAGCCCGACAAGGGGCTCGATCCCAGGACCCTGGGATCATGACCTGAGCTGAAGGCAGACGCTTAACCGACTGAGCCACCCAGGTGCCCCAATAGTTAAGGGATTTTTTTAAAAGATAGGTCTATAGACAGAGTTGGGGACAACCAGAGTGTGGGAAGGCTGTGATCCAGCTACTTTCCCTGAACAGCAAATCTCAACTCTGCCCTTTGTCCAAAGCAGAAAGAGCTCACTTTGGATTAATGTCCACCACCAGAGAAAATAATAAAGTCCCTTTACCTGCACAAAAAAATTCTATGACGACCTTCATGGCTATAGCAACTAAGAGAAAAAGGCACTGATTTTCTGTAGCAACAATAATAAGGCATTCCAGCTCTGGTGCTTTTGTTGGCTTGTCAAGAATAAGCTTAACTCCCTGGGCAGTGTTTCTGAGTGCCAGAGAGGCCTGACATCTGAGCGGGAGACCACAGGAGGACAAGATATGTGGGACATGACTGTAGCTTGAGGGCCACATTGGGAGAAGCTAGGGCCTGATGACCAATCACAACCTCTTACTGGGGCAAGTACCAGGGAAGAAACTCTTTAAAGCGAATAAAACATGGCACCCTGAGGATACATAAGGTGGAAAACATTGCATGATTGCCTAGTAGACCCTGTTTTTCAAAGTGTGGGCCTTGGGCCAGTAGCAAAATCTGGGAGCTTGTCAGAATAGAGAATGTTGGGCCCCATCCCAGACCTAACGAAATGCAAGGTGGCCCTCATGTACACAAAAGTCTAAGCAACATCACTCTAGTGCACTGGTTTTGAAACTGGACTGCATGTTAGAATTACCAGAGGAGTATTCAAAAATCCTGATCTTGAAGAGTGGAGTGAGTTCTGTGCCCATTAAGGTAACACTATGTCAATGAAAGCTAAGTCCTCAGATGTGATTCATCTTCTCCTGCAGTATCTGAAGAAGAACAGTTTACATCAGGCATTAGCTACCTTGCAGGAAGAGACTACTATGTTTCTGAATACCATGGACAGCACTGAGAGTGGCTGGCATTAATAGTAGCCATTGGGATACTGGTTTCAGGCCATATGGTCTCTGAAATTGCCAGACAAAATCCTCACTGAACTCTATGAATGGGTTGTTCTGGAATGGATAGAGTTGCATGAATTGGGAGCTGCCAAGTCACTCCTGAGACAGACTGACCCCATGACCATGTTAAAACAAACACAGCCAGAGCAGATGTTCATTTGGAGAACCTCTTGACCAGATCTTATTGTGATTCTCATGGGGAATACCAGATAGAAGTAGTCAGGAGGGGTCACAGCCCAGACCCTGGCTGGGGAAGTCAGTGTGGTGCCTCCATCTCATCTCTAAGCATTGATGGGACAAAGACTGAAGTGGCAGCAGCACCAGATGTTGTTTCCTCCTGGGATGACCATATGTTTGTTCCAAGGAAAAGCAACTGTCAAAGATGTGGAAAAAGAAGCTTCCTACACAACTGAACAGGTGTATTAAGTTTGGTCAGAAATCACATGTGGAGTGTGCTCAATTCTCCAAATGGTCAGAATTTGGTCACTGGGTCTATTGTTGGATTCACTGAAGTCTGGAACTTTATGACTGGAAAAATCAGGCAGGATCTTAAATAGCAGGCCCAGGATGACTTTATAATGATGGATGATGGTGTCCTCTGCATGTGCTTCAGCAGTAATGCAGAAGTGTTAGCAATGGGGCCCCAAGATGGACAGATCAAGGTATGGAAGACTCACAGTGAAAAGGGTTTAAGGAGATTTGAAAGGGCACACAGTAAAGGTGTCCCTTGCTAAGCTTTTCTAAGGATAGCTGTCAGATCCTTAGTGCCTCTTTTGATCAGAAAATTAAAATTCATGGTTTAAAATCTGGGAAAACCGTGAAGGAATTTCATGACCATTCCTCCTTCATTAATGAAGCAACTTTTATACATGATGGATTATATTATTAGGGCATCCTCTGATGGCACTGTGAAGATCTGGAATATGAAGACCGCAGAATGGTCAAATACCTTTAAATCCCTGGGCAGCACTGCAGGAACAGATACCACTATCAACAGTATGATCCTGCTTCCTAAAAACCCAGAGCACTTTGTGGTGTGCAACAGATCAAATACAGTGGTCATCACAGGCAGGACAGATTGTCAGAAGCTTCAGGTCTAGTAAGAGAGAAGGTGGGGATTTTGTTTGCTGTGCTCTCTCTCCCCATGGCAAATGGATCTACTGTGTAAAAGAAGACTCTGTGCTCTCCTGTCTTAGCACAGTCACTGGCAAACTGGAGAGACCTCTGACAGTTCAGAGGAAAGATGTGATTGGTATCCCACATCACCCTCATTGCTACCTACAGTGAAAGTGGACTCCTAAAGCTCTGGAAACTCTAATTCCTCTTTTCTTTTAAAACTTGCCTGAGAGCATGTACTTGTGGTGCCTGAGTGACTCAGTCAGTTGAGCGTCAGATTCAATTTCAGCTCAGGTCATGATCTCAGAGTCCTGGGATTGAGCCCTGCCTCAGGATCCATGCTCAACAGGGAGTCTGCTTAAGATTTTCTCTCTCTCCTGCCTCTGCCCCTCCTCCCCAGCCTTGCATGCTCTCTCTTTCTCTAAAATAAATAAATAAATCTTGAAAAGAAAACAAATAAAACTCGCTTGAGAGCATATACTTGAATGAAGACCAAATCATGTATTGCTTTTTTGGGGGGTTACCTTTCCTAAGCAATTGTCTGAATTAAGCACAAGAATAATTTTGGGACATCTCACGTTCAAGTAGCAGTTACCCTTTTTTAATTATTTGTTTAAGGTATTCATTTATCTGTTTCTAATTGGGGCAGTCACTCAATGTTTTCAGTAGACTTCTACCTAGAGAGTGAATACTGCTGTTTGTAGAAAGAAGTAGTACTCCTCTAATTATTTGAAATGGTGATTAAAACATTTCTCCTGGGATGCCTGGGTGGTTCAGTCAGTTGAGTGTCTGCTTTCTGCTCAGGTCATGATTCCAGGGTCCTGGGATCAAGCCCCACATCAAGCTCCTTGCTCAGCGGGGTGCCTGCTTTTCCTTCTTCCTGAAGCTCCCCCTGCTTGTTCTCACTCTCTCTCTTTCTCTCTGACAAATAAATAAATAAAATATTAAAAAAAAACATACGTCCTGCAGTAAAACTTGTAAATAAGGTATTATTCCATATTCAGTAGCTCTTTGCTATTCCTTTGTTTTTAGATGTTAATAAATTTTACACCTTTAAAAAAAATCCTGATCTTGAACCTCCTCCCCAGAGATTCTGATTAATTGTTTTGGGACACCAAATGAGCCCTGGGATGTTTCACAGTTCCCCAGTTGATTCTAATTTGAAACAAATATTGAGAGCCATGTTCTATCCAGGCAGATGGTCCTCTCTACAAGAAGAGCCAGCAAGAAAGAGCCAGCTGGAAAGGTGAAGGCGATATTTGCAGACGCAAGGAGATAGGCAGTTGGGCAATGAGAATCACAGACCCCAAAAGGAAGTGTTAGGGCCCCAGGCACAGAACAGAAGCTCAGAGACACACAGCAGTTTCAGGTAATGGATAGCTGATCAAGACAGTCACACGGTATATCAAAAATGTGTAAGTTGGAGGACATGTCAAGGAACAGGGCAGAATCTTAGTAACCAGGATGATAGCAGGAGTCAGGGAAAAATTACAGTCAGTTCTGCTGTAACTCAGGTTTTGAAAACGCAAGTCTATTCCAATGTGATTGATACATTAGGGAACCGAGCACAAGGCAAGTTTTGTTTTTGCTTATACATGATCTAATCCATAGAAACACTAGGTGAAGAAGAAAACTGTCCCCCAGCTGAAAGGAGCCGCGTTGGAGCACACACAATGCATACATATGCACCCCTTAGATGCCCTCTGCTCAGCATGTTTCTGCATTGTGTTACAACTTTCCACCTGATCTCCCATCACCTTTCTTCTCCCCCATCACTCTCCCGCTCTAACTCACAAGCTACACTCCCATGCAGCTTGGCCTGGGACTTTTTCAAGGTACAATGCCATATTTATTGTGGTTTGTATGTTTTTCTTGATCATTGAACATGTGCAAAATGGTGTTATTATTTTTATTAGATTCTTACTTTTTTCCTCCTACCCTTTTGAGATGAAGGTTTTGAGTGTTGTGGCCTAATCCCATTATTCCCATAAACCCTGTGGAATTTGTTGTGCAGTTTTGCATAGCACTGTTGTTTTTTGAAGTGCATACATTTCATTAGAGCAGACCTGACTATAAAATCAAGTGGATTTGATGTAGACTCATTTCACTTCAAATCAATGCTCTGGAAATTCCGCTTAAGGACAGGATCAAGTAACAGCTATGAATGGGGCCATTCTCAGCTCTGGAGAGAGGAAAGAGAAGGTAGTGTGGGACAGGTTGTCAGGAAGTTCTTTGAAATGCCCAGTGGAGGGAATGATATAATGTGGGTGCAGAGGGAAGAGAGTGCCAACTGATCAGATAATGGAAAGGGGACCTCCTTGCTGACCTCACATGCTTACAGAAGGGAGAAGGTAACAGAAATTTAGAGAAGTGGAGTGCAGCTAAACTCAGTGAGAAGCTGAAGAGTTTGGCTGTCTTCTCCCAGTAATGAATGTACTTTGTGAAGGTTTGGAGCAGGAAAATTACCTGCTTGTTTTAGAAATAATAATATGATGCTGTCATACAGGCTGGATTTGGGGGACAAGGGAGAGCAGAAGAGGGAGGTTAGTGCCATGGCCTTTGTGGAGGTAACTGGCTCTGAGTTTGGGGGTGCCCAGGGTAATAGGAGCCTGCTCTCTCCTTGCCTCCTCCTCGAAGCCTCCCAAAGAACTAGCTTACCCTGGCTCTGCTTCATTAACTCTTCATGCCTGCATCTGTCATGCAATGTCAGGCCCTGAAAGGACCTCGTAGGAAGGCCACCAAAAACTCCTTTCAACCAGATCTTATCATACTTCCAATCTTTGCCTTCTTTGGTCTTTTTCAGGAATTTCATTTTGTTGCGCCCCAACCGAATTCTCACAGTGGCCTCCTCCTTTGCACTCCATGACAGCACTGTTTTCTGGCTCTCTTCCTAGTTTTGTGTCCATCCTATATTTGCAGGGTCCCTGCTTATCCCACTTTTAAACACAGGATTCTGTCATTGGCCTTTTCCCTTGTATATATATCTTCACTAGGTCATTGTATCCACTCTTTTGGTTTTAACAACCACCTACACTACAATATTCCTCAACTCCTTATTTTTTTTTAAGATTTTATTTATTTATTTGACAGAGAGAGATGCAGCAAGAAAGGGAACACAAGCAGAGGGAGTAGGAGACAGAGAAGCAGGCTTCCCGCAGAAGAGGGAGTCTGATGCGGGGCTCGATCCCAGGACCCTGGGATCATGTCCTGAGCCGAAGGCAGAAGCTTAACGACTGAGCCACTCAGGCACCACTCAAAGCCTTATTTTTTTAATCTAGATGTCTCGTTGGTAGTTCCATTTCCACGGAAAACCCCCACAGACATCTCAAATACTTCCTATTCAAAGCAGAACCCATTGTGTACCTTCTCCTACTCAAACATACTCTTCCTGGGTATTTTTTCCTACTTTGTGGCACCAACATCCATGCAAATGCCCAAGTCAGAGCCTTGGGGTCATCATCCCACACCTGCAGCCACCAAGCCCTTCCTGTCCTAAGTTCTTCAGCTCTCCTTGCTTCTCTAGTCTCCCTGCCACTGATTTAATTCCACTTCTTACCATCACACACCTCGGTTATTTTCTCCAATTTCAGCTTTCTCAGACCCATACCCTAGGCTCCTCAAGAGATAGCTTTCAAAAGTTCATATCTGATTATGTCACTCATCTGATCAATCTGTCAAAAACTCCAAATCTTGAGAATAAACACCCAATTTTTTACTTATTCCAGAAATTCTGCCATTTCATGCCCCCAGGCAGTACTTCTCATCATTTTCTTCCTCAAACTTTACTAAGCAGAAAACCTGAAGGATTGGTAGTTCCCCAAACAGCCTGCTCTTCTGTGCCTCTGTGCCTTTCACATGCTATCCCCTTTTCCAGGGGTGTCTTGTCCTTCTCTGCTCTTTCCCAGAGAACGTATTTATACCTTAAACTTTACTAAAACATTACCTGAATCTCCCAGGTGTAATTAATTTCTCATTCATATTTATGATTTATTTTTAATGTAATTTTATTTGTGTATGAACACAGTTTACCTGTTTACCTGTCTGTATCCTATACTGGTCTGTAAGTTTCTCATGAACAATACCAGGACAAGTTACATTTACAGAAAAATCATACACTGAGCTTCTCAAAGTTGTAGATTATGTCTAGCACTAATAAGTTTTCTTCCTGTTGATTAATTAAAATGATTGCCTTTATAATTTTTACATCCCTCTGTTCAAAAAAAATATACTTTGGGGGATTTTAAACCATTGCAGAAAATGTATGTGTAACATTCATATTCAATCAGGTGAGAAAAAAACTAATTAAAAGCATCAGAACAGGAAAAGAAGGAGTAAAATATCTCTATGAAATAATTTTATATGGGGAAAATCCTAAAAACTCAATCCAAAGACTGTTATATCTAATCAGTGAATTCAGTAAAGTCAAAGATTGCAAAATTAACATACAAAAATCAATAGCATTTCTATACACTAACAGTGATTTTCAAAAAAAAATAAAGAAATTGATCCCATTTACAATAGCATCAAAAACAATAAAATTTAATCAAGGATGTAAAAGATCTCCATGCTAAAAACTATAAGAGCTTGATGAAAATAAAAAAATGCAAATGAATGAAAAGTATACTGAGATCATGAATTGGAAGAATTAATATTGTTAAAATGTCAATACTACCTAAAGCCATCTACAGATTCAGGGTAATCCCTGTCAAGATCCTAATGGCATTTTTTACAGATGTAGAAAAAAAACACTCTTAAAATTCATAGGGAAGAGCCTAAATAGCCAAAGATTTCTTGGAGCCTGATAGTCAACTAAGGCTGCTGTAGAAAGGCCATAGACTCAGTGACTTCAACAACAAAACTTTATTTCTCATAGATCTGTAGGCGTCCATGATCAAGGTGCTGGCCAATTCAGTTCCTAGAGAGAGCTCTCTTCCTGGCTTGTCCGGGGTCTTCTTGTCACTGTCCTCACATGGCAGAGACCAGAGACAGAAAACAAGCTCTCTCCTTCTTCTCCTATGAGGGCATTAACCCCGTCATGATGGCTCCACCCTCATGATCGAATTACCTCCCAAAGGCCCCACTTCCCAATGCCATCATTTGGGAATTATAATTTCAACATATGAATTTGGGGTGCAGGGGAGAACCAGTTAATCCCACCATTGGGAGCCCATGTTACACTTTCTTTGTCATAAAGTACATCCCTTGGTCAGAGGTAATGTAGTATGGCAATGAATAAGGATTCCTTTAAATGCAAGAATAGTGTTTCTAACAGGAGACCTATGGTAGGGAAGTCAAATCCATAACTGAAGTGTGTGTCCATCCACAAAAGGCAGTGAGTTGGGGTCTATATGCCGAGTGGCCACCCTGTGGCCGAGTGGTTCCTCTAAGGAATGGTGTCGGAGGGGATTTCCGCATTTTCTGTGCTGTTGGTTTGCTGGTCATCCTTCTCCCTGCCTCATATTTCCTGCTGCTATCCCCTATTGTCCAAACCCCACCAGAGATCAGTGTCAAGACATTCAGACTTCTTTATTTTCAGATGAGGAACTCCCACAGGGCACAGTCCAGTTACTTTCCTCTCTTTCACTCCCCCTGAGTCCCAACATCAGACCTTTTTCCTATTTTCATTTGATATCTTTTTTTCATAGATACCACAAAGTGTCATTGTGACCTTCACAATCATATGGGTGAAAATAAATGATTACTTTTATTTTATGACATTTAATTTATCTTGTATTTGATTACTGGGGTACTATCTTTTGATGGTTATATGCTTTTTATGCATTTCTACATACCACAACCCACCTGCCTACCTCCAGCTGTCACAATCCATGGGAAGGTTGGAGACTGTCTGTCAATCACCAACTTCGGGAAGGTTAGTTATGGCTAAAAATCTAAACCCCTGCAATACTCCACATATAAACATCAGCCAATAAATAAAATGTATTTTCTCATTACCTGTGTCTATTTCTCTCACTTTATTATCAACAATAAAGCTGGCATGTAAATCACAAGGAGCTAGAATTCTACTGTCATTCCATTATTCAAGCCCTCCCATTGGAAATCAGGCCTCAGGCACACTAATAAAACAGAGCTAACAGGAGCAATGAAAGACAGAGCCAAGAATGTACAGGCTATCATGAGGAAAAGGAGCGACTGTTTCATTATTGTTGCTGGGTTATATTTTACTGTTTTATTTGTATGGAAACTATTTACATGATAGAGAACACTCGAGATGCAGCAACTTCCCTTTTGTTGCTTCAACAGGAGAAAAGATAAAATTCAAATGCACACATTAGATCATTACCTTCTTGATAGAGCTTCATCACAGGAGAAATGAATATCAAGCTTTTTAATGATTTGTAAGAAATGCAAAAAAATATGTCAACATCAGTGTCTTGAATTGCAATAAACCTGTGCTTAACCTTTCAAGACATGGAGCCTACAGCTCCAGATAGAAATTATGTTTCTCACCCAGCAGGGTGTTTTCCATTAAATTAAAATGTTCAATATTTCCGCATGCATTAGCTTTACTAATTGAGACTAATCTAATGCTCTCAAAAGGCTGAAAAGTAAATATGCAGAAGCACAGATATTACAGGATTTTACTGACTGATTAGCAATGTGTTTCTATAAACAGGTGGCACAGTGGTTGGCCTGTTTGGTGGCGCACTATTATATCTTGATGAAAAATGTTAATTTTCATTTGTGTTAATGGCCTTTGACATCAGTGCTTCACAAGCTTCTCGCTGGCCTTCTCAGTGGGTACGGATGCCAGGCTCTCTCAGAATGGCTTACCATTTACATTAAGTATTCATTACAGAGATAAATAGTCATGACCTGGCACAACACAAATTGTGGATTTGGAGAAATCTGAGCAAGCCCCTAGGGATGGAGAAGAAAGGAATGTGAGGGCTTTGCTTTCTTCAAATTCAATGGAGTCTTTTCAAAGCTGCTGGGTGATCATCCTATACAGATGGCACAAATGCAGATAGACCACATCTGTTTACGTCAAGCTGTAAAACTCACCATGTCTATCTGCGTAGGCATTCAGTATCTATTCATTTATTCCACAAATATTCTTTCAGTGGCTATACATACTAGGGACAGTTCCAGAAACTGCTCTTATGTAGCTTGTAAGTCTGGTGGTAAGAATCAGATAATAAACACATAACTCTGTGTAAGCATAATCTCATGGAGAAAATTCCTGTCCCTTCATGGGAAGAGGATTTCTTTAGCAGGTGCATACTAAATGTAGAGCTGAGCATCCCTCTCTATGACTGAACTCTGCATGGGTGATTTTGGAAGTGGGGAACAAAAGTTGCAGTATTCCAGAATAGACCTGAAATTAAAAGGGTAGGAAAATAGAATAGAAAAAAGAAGAAAGAAAAATTAAAATGAAGAGGGAAAGCATGAAAATGAAAGGAAAGGTGAGAAAATAAATGAAAAGAAAGTAAAGGGGAAGCAATCTCCTGTAGATGAACAGTGACAGAGCCCCTGTGACTGGTGCCAGAGATTATTCCATTCATCCTAGAGCTTTGTTAGGTATATGACATGAGTTTCTTTCATTCCTCATACACACACACAAACAGAATGATGAATATAAGGTGCATATTTCATATACATGCTTTCAGCATGTGCCTGCAGGCATTATTGTACAAACACACCTTTTATGGAAAAGACAAATGTGACATAGGTTTTGATGTCTACTAGCTTCCTGAGGAAGTATAGCAATAGATCTGCTTATGTATAAAAGGGGAGAGTATTTCCCATTGGCTTCTTTTAGATCTCTCCAGAGGGGTACCTCAGTGGCTCAGATGGTTAAGCGTCTGCCTTCAGCTCAGGTCATGATCCCGGAGTCCTGGGATGGAGCCCCGCATCAGCTTCCCTGCTCAGCGGGGAGCCTGCTTCTCCCTCTCCCTCTGCTACTCCCTCTGCTTGTGCTCTCTCACTCTCCGTCAAATAAATACACAAAATCTTAAAAAAAAAGAAGAATCTCTCCAGAGATAACGATCTTAAGCTATGCTTTCTTCTTGGGTCTACTACAAATGATAACCTTACACTGGTAAGGGAAGGAGTCAGTAAGTGTGGAAGGAAAGCCATTTTGGTAAAACTCAAGTAAGTAAGTCTATCTACACAGGTTCCTGTCAGCCTTTAGGAGAAAGAGATTATTCATTCAAAATGTAACCAAATACTCATTATGGGCCTCCCATGTGTCAGGATCTGGGTTTGGCTCTTGTGATAGAACAATTGAACAAGATTGGCAAGGTCTCTGCCCCATGCAACTCCAATCTTCTATATTTTTCACCCTGCCCTAACTCTCAGTAGGAATCCTACAGGAAGGAGGGAGAGTGACCCATTAGGGTCAGTTTTCAATCTCAGTGTTCTAGGGTTTAATGTTGAAAGCATAATTAGTGAATCCTCTTCTAGTTCTCTCTCTACTTCTTTTTTTTTAAAAAAGATTTATTTATATATTTGAGAGAAAGAATGAAAGAGAGAGAGCACGAGAGGGGGGAGGGTCAGAGGGAGAAGCAGACTCCCCGCCGAGCAGGGAGCCTGATGCGGGACTCGATCCAGGGACTCCAGGACCATGACCTGAGCTGAAGGCAGTCGCTTAACCAACTGAGCCACCAAGGCACCCTCTCTCTCTACTTCTTATGCTTTTTGTTCTTCCAGGATGGATGAAGCTCTTCCCTTGGGGCCACTCTAAATACTGGTGGAAAATAAGATCTGTCCTGCTGTCTGCCCTCTCACTTCTTTTTCTCTCATGCCAGGAAATGCTGCAGACAATCCTGCTCCCCTAATCCCTCATCCAGAGTAAGTTTTACAGTTGAAATGGTAATCAGAAGCAGTATGGTGATGACATTTTGATGAAGAGAGCCAGGAATGCCTGAATTCTAGTGTGATCTGACTGGGCCCTCCTTCCCATGAGATTTCTGAAAGCCATTATGCACCAGAGAAAGCCACCACAGCAAAGAATCATTTTATGTGCAGTTGTGATATTGGTCCCCAGATTCACTGCAAAACTCCTACAACATATAAAAGGACACACGATGGCTCCATTTTTCTAAGCTAAAGACACTGAAGGATGCAGACCACACCTGGTCATTTCCCCCTAGTTTGGGTGGAGGTTTAGATGACTTCCTTCTCTTGAAGGCATCACTACCAACCTCTCTGCCTAAAGCCCTCCTTAGTTAATTTTCATAAGGTGGAGTGAGCATTGTAAACATACTCAGATGCAGGTTGGGCAGTATCTAACTGTATTTAAACTGCATCTGTCTACCTCCCACATACTTCTATCAGTATCTCTCCAAGGCTTAGTTCTGATCTTTGTCCCAGACCTTAATGTTGAAGTAATGATCACTGGGTTCCCATATTAGTCCCTGAGGGGTCTTTTCTGCTGCATGTCCCACCTGTAACCACTTGGATCTGTGACATCACTTGGTTGTCATTTCTGTGATACTGTAATCTTGTGTCCACCCACCTCATGGTGTTTGAGGCCCAATCCTTAAGAAGCTATTTGGTGACAAATACCATTGATCTCCAAAAACAGACTTCCTGGATGATGATCTGAAGCCCACAGGACTCCCTAATTTCACATATCTTCATGCCTCTCTGCTTCTGTGTTAAGTGTTATGGCCACATTGGAGCTCCAGAGCCAACCACTGCCTCAAACATTCATGTTTTGGCAATCAAGGTTCCCCTGTGTGGCTGAATTTCTGCCTTTATGTCCATCCACCATCCCTCACTTTCCTGTTCTGCTTGGTAGTGTTCACCTAAAAAATAGAAGAGCGTGTTATTTTACCAGCAAATATGTGTTTATTTGAGAACTGTAATTAAAATAAGCAAGCTATGGCAAAACCACAGACAAGTCAATGTTAGGAGAGGAATGTTATTTTATAGAAAGGAGGAAGTTGGGAGGGGTTCTTTTGAATGCAAGTCCATTGGAAAAAAGCAAGACTTCAGGGTGATGAGAGTTTCTCATAGATTGAGTTATGGGGATAGTCAATTTCTTGTAGGAGATACAATGTACATCTCTCCCTGCTGGGGCTTATAATTGATGATTCTTTCCCATTGAGGATTCTTCTATTGGGTCTGTAATTGACAATTGTACCTATAATTGGTATTGAATGGCAGGGTTACCTGTTCCAGGCTCCCCTTCCAGCATCAGCAGTCCACTTTAGTTAGGTTTCCCTTTATTAATTTCCTTAGTGGTAACATCCTATAGACAAGCTCCTGCCTCCTCCCTTCCATTTTATGTTGACACAGAGAAATCAAACCTCATATGCAAATGACTTTCCTCCCTTCCTATGCTCCCTTCCATGGTGCTCTCTTTATGTTTCAGATTCCCTGTACTTCAAACCTTGTCAACTTCTCCTTTGATCAAGATGTTCCTTCAAGAAGAGAAGACAAGAGATGTGTTATTTCCAAAAGGCATTAAACCAATCTGGTTTCATTTTAAACCAGAATCCTCCATAGTGAAAGGCAAACTTTCTTCATTATAGGAACATAGAGCTTTGAGGATCAGGTGGGACCTGATAAGGACCTCCAGTAAGACAGAACCAGGGTTAGAGCCACTATACACTGAGATTCCTCTTCCCTGAAGATTCCTTCTAGCTTTCTGTCCTCAACCTGCTTTCTCTGTTGTGCAGAAGCAACCAGAGCCTCCTTGGAGCCTCAGGAGGTTCCCTGCCCTACACATGCCTATGCAGATGCAGAGTGAAAAACCAAGGTGGCGCATATCACAGTTTCCAGTCTTTACAGAGACTCAGGAGCCCTCCTTACTTTCAACATTTTTCAGATCCACACATGACAGTAGCAATGGTACTTTTATTATCTGTTGATTGAGAAAAAACATAATGGTGAAAAATTATGACATGTATTAAATAATTCTTTTTTAAATGTTGAATTTATTAAGCATAAATCCACACACATTTAGAAATAGCCCTACATATGGCCAAGAAAATTTATGTGTTCAATCCCCTGATCATGCATGGTGCACATTTGTTGTCCAGATGTCTGGCTTTGATTCCATAGCCCTATGATGTCTACCTCACTGGGTCTATGGGCTTAGACTGTAGACAGATTTCCCATTGGTAATATAAGACTTCTTGGTTTATTCCAAGATGTTTGGCATCATGAAGACAGTCTTAGTCCTCTTTCCCCTGCTGTAAGCAAGATTTTGGGGAAGTGACAAGAGACTCATGTGGCCAGTTTTGGATCCATGTCACAGATGAGAACAGTGGGCAGGGGCTGAGGTCAGTCTCTAGAGAAGAGGAGGAAAACCACTTTTCTCCTCAGAGCAAAGCCAAATAATACTGTGCTCTGCATCTTGTACTTTCTTTAGTCTCAGTTGGTAAGGAATAACTGATCCCCCGCGTGGGAGGAAAGCAATTTGGTCATCTTTCAAATGAACAGTGTTTTCTTTTGACCATCCAAACAATGTCTTATTCTTATTAAGTAAGGATCAGAATTTTCTTTTCTCCATGATGAAATGTAAAAATTCCATTTATAAAATAGAAACCATATTTTCACATTTCTCCTTTATCCCTGGGGGGGGCAGGAAGGAAGTTTTGATTAAAATCTTATCTAGTCCCTTGATGAGGCAGTCACTGGTATTTCCTTACCCCTTGCTAATTTTGAAGAAACTGTTGCATACATCAGTTTACGCTCTTAGTAAGTCTTCTGTGAGTCATCAGAATCAAGACTTGTCAAAAACAAATCTTCTAAAGCAATATATTTTAAAAGTAGGAAAAGCTTCCAAAGATTTATAGATTCATCTATAAGGAAGAGATACAAATTAAACCTTTAATTTCCTTTCTGAAACTCATGAATAAAATTCACTTCATGCGTAAGTTCTATCACTGAGACTTGTGCAGGGTCTAAATATACTGTGGCTTATTAATTTCATTTCTTATAAAGGAAGCATTTTTTTCCAAAGGGGCAATGAATTTAATTAACTCCAGGAATGATCCTATCCTAAGTTCAGGTAATCATGGAGTTGAACAATGGGCATCTCAATTCTCTCCTTACCTGAGAGAAATATGTCCTTTCAGTATTTATTATTGAGCATCAACTGTGCATCAGATTTTGGTAGCAGTGAAAACAGGAAGGTGAAGACAAATTCCTGTCAGCTTGGGAGAAGTGCAAGGAGCAAAGGAAGCACACAGGAGGTAACCAGTCCAATCTTGGGGAGATCAAAGAAAGCTTTCCAAGGAAGGCACATCTCAGTTGAGACCTAAAGAAAGAATAGGGGTTATGGGGAAGTTATGTCAGTGATCCTGAAAACAGGGACTAGTCATTGGTGCCAATAACTGTCTGTTGTCAAGGCAAGAATAGTACAAATGAGAGTAGGCACTGAGAAGCTTTTATAGCAATTTACATTACTGTGACATCCAAACATGTGATCAGCAGGCTTATGTCTTGTCTTTTTTATTTGTATAGTCCAGAAGCACTCCTTTCCATAATTTTCATAATTTATAACATTGTGCAAGCCTTCTATGTGTCTGACACTATGTTAAACTCTTTTCTGTGTTACCTATTTTTTACAAACTTCTGATAAGTTAGATACTATTATCCTTGTTTTGTAAATGAGAGAAATAAGATTTACAAAAGTTAAGCAACTCGGCTGGGGTCAGATCTCAGACTCCAGCCCAGAAATCTCTGACTCCACTCATTCTTCTAGTCCAGACTAGAACTGGTTATGCCCCAGTCCCATAGAATCTCCACATTCAAGACATCCTATTGTCTCCTAAGAAGTGGCTGAGAAGTTTCCAATTCTCTTGCCTCCATCACTACCCTTAGAATTGTCTCTCTTTCAAATAATTTTGCTTGCTCAACAGTATTTGAAAAGAAATATGTCTATAACCCTAGAGTTGTTTTATTTCCCTGCACAAGAACAAAGCTTTCAACTTGTTTACCTTAGATCTGTAGTGAAAGATGATCATGGTTTGAGCTATCAAAAAACACACATATCATTTTGATTTCTGACCATTTGCCCCCAAGAACACTTGCTAGTGTAATTCTCAACCACCAGATTTTTGAAAACTTTTATGAGGATTCTTTTTTTTTCCTTTCTGCTTATTCCAAACTAAATCAGGGATGATGATGACTGCAATGCACTCTGCTGGGATGGCTGGTGCTCTCTGACAACAGAGTGCTGCTAGCTCATTGCACAGCTGCTTTCCTTTGTACTTTGTACCACCTCCTACAACTGTTCTCCAGGTTGCAAGGAGCTTGCCAGCTGACAGGGTAAATAAACAACTATGCACTCTGATTGCAAAACTTTCTAAAATGCAAACATCTCTTGCAAGTACCAAGACAGGAAGCTTTTATTGTTTTGTTTTGTTTTGTTTGAGTATATTCCAGTCATCAGAGAGGCAAAGTCCCCATGAATGCCTGTGGTGATAAAAGGCTTTGAGTCTATTGCATGAGGGGATGACCATATGGACAGCTTCTCTGAAAGTAATAATGAATAGAGTTTTATCTCAGAAAATTTCAAAGAATATTCCAATGGTGGGGGGGATGGTATTGGGGATTATCTAAAATAATCTGAGCTATTTTATAAATTTAATTTAAAAACCTTCCCTTAAAAACCTTCTTAAACACACTGTGATATCAGCATATTCAACCTGAGATCCATAGTTTTACGCTCAATTCTTTATTCTCTGGATTAAGTGGCCAGAGTGGGGAGAAAGGAGAGTGAGGAGAATAATTAGCACTGAGAGAAGGAACATTTTGACTTACTGCTGAATCAGATGTGAGCTCCAAACTCCACTTAAAGAGACGATTTTCTTCCATTTCTATTTTGACCTTTACCTGGTTTCATTTCACCCTTTTAAGCCATATATCATGCTCACTACTTTAGTCAGCTTATGGGATCTCTTTGTTGCTCTTGAATATCTCATTTCAACGATGTTTAGTCTAGGACTTTACTACCTACATAACTAAGTAAAAAGTGAGCTAATTCTAATAAGTTAGCATTATTTGTCCTTATTTTCCAGATTTCTGTTTTAATATTTTGCTTTTTCTTTGGCTTCAACCATCTGGTATTCTTGGGTTGTTTAGTTGATTTGATAATTAGTTGATTCAAATAATTTTATTTCCATGTTTGAAATACAAGAAAAATTGTTAATGTTAAAAGTTGTTTTCTTAAGATCATTCATTGCAATATTTTTATTTTTAAGTTGGATCTGGAACATATAGACAACTCCCTGCAAATTTTGACTGGCCGTCTTCGACAGGAACAATGTCCTTGCACTTCCTCGTTTTCTCCTTCACAGATTCAATAATGCTGCCTTCCTAAGTGCTTGATTCCTTTCTCTAAAAACAATAGTTAGTAATGCGAGGATTGAGACAACTCAGCAAATGGTGGGGGGGTACTTATTTTATTGTTATTTTCACTAATATGTTGTGATTTATAAAATTAATATTTAATGTATCTTATATTTGTCTTCAGAGTGTCTTGTAGTTTACATTGCTCATTCATGTACATTATTGAATTTATCTTCAGAATAACCATATGAAAATCTTTTGGGTTTTTTTTTTGTTTTTTTTTTAATTTTTTTATTGTTATGTTAATCACCATATATTACATCATTAGTTTTTGATGCAGTGTTCCATGATTCATTGTTTGTTCATAACACCCAATGCTCCATGCAGAACGTGCCCTCCTCAATACCCATCACCAGGCTAACCCATCCCCTCACCCCCCTACCCTCTAGAACCCTCAGTTTGTTTTTCAGAGTCCATCATCTCTCATGGTTCGTCTCCCCCTCTGACATACTCCCCTTTTCTTCCTCTCCTGTTATCTTCTTCTTTTCCTTTTATCTTATAATATGTTGCGTTATTTGTTTCAGAAGTACAGATCTGTGATTCAACAGTCTTGCACAATTCACAGCGCTCACCGTAGCACATACCCTCCCCAATGTCTATCACCCAGCCATCCCATCCCTCCCACCCCCAACCACTCCAGTAACACTCAGTTTGTTTCCTGAGATTAAGAATTCCTCATATCAGTGAGGTCATGTGATACATGTCTTTCTCTGATTGACTTATTTCACTCAGCATAACACCCTCCAGTTCCATCCACGTCGTTGCAAATGGCAAGATCTCATTCCTTTTGATGGCTGCATAATATTCCATTGTGTATATATACCACAACTTCTTTATCCATTCATCTGTCGATGGGCATCTTGGCTCTTTCCACAGTTTGGCTATTGTGGACATTGCTGCTATAAACATTGGGGTACATGTACCCCTTCGGGTCCCTACATTTGTATCTTTGTGGTAAATACCCAGTAGTGCAATTGCTGGATCGAACGGTAGCTCTAATTTCAACTGTTTGAGGAACCTCCATACTGTTTTCCAGAGGGGTTGCACCAGCTTGCATTCCCACCAACAGTGTAGGAGGAAACCCCTGGGATTTATAACAACTGTAGAGGTCAAGTTGGAGACTGTCTTTCTGGGACAATTTGGTTTAGGGATGGAAAGCGACCCTAGCACACTGGAGGTCTGAGGTACTTCAAGATACCATACTTGTGGGCTTTCTTCACAACAGGTGCCTTATGAATTCAATTGGTAGATAACTTTGGGATTTGGCTGCATGGTGTAGGAAGTTACTTGCAGTCTGTCTTTATTCACTGGACAGTTTAGTTCAGATTACATCTAATTGCAAAGTTTTAGTAAAATCCTGCCTGTAATTGTTCTGTATTTAGATTGCCACAAAAAAAATAACAATGTTACTCTTGAACGCTGGACTGGCATCTATTTTATAATATGTCTGCACCCAATTTCTGCTTTACTTTTGTTTTTCTTCAAGTTACTCACCTGCTTTCTGTAACTAATAAAGTCTAACTCCATCAGACAAGCTCTGAGGAAGGAGACTAAAGCCGAAGTGCCATGTCTTACAATGACCAACAGTCCCAGTTGGCCTGCTAAGAAGGGTTTCCCAGGATGTGGAACTTTCTAGAATCAGTAGAGACCTGGGAAATGAACCCAAAAGTAAATAATAGGACCAGGCCTAAGGAGCAGTCGATTCTATGAAGTAACACTGGAGCGTGCTGGGAGGAGGTGGTTGTCTGCAGGCAGTAAGATGCATGTACTTGTACTTCTCCAGTCACCCATGATGACTGAGCCAACTTAACTTCTGTGGGTTTCCCCCTTATTGTGTAATTTAAAGGCTTTCACTGGACTCAGCATCTCCCAAGCTCCATCTAGCTCTCCAGCTGATGTCTGGTTATCATCCGCCATTGAACAAAACCAGAGAAAGCAGAAAAAATCAAAAGAAGCAAGAGGACAATTCTTTAAACAGACCACACCTCATTAGTTGCTGAAGAAGAGAAATTGGTGTTATGAAAAAGACTTATTATTGATTTTACTAATTAGCAAGTTAGGCAACTATACTAACCTTTTATAGCTCACTGGAGCACACACATTTTCACTTTTATTATCACCTCCATTTTACAATGAGCAAAGGGAAGCTCTGATGGGATAAGTAACATGCAGAAGGTCAGCAGGATTAAAAACCATGAGGATCAGAGGGCGAGGTGGGACCACTTGTCCAGTCCTAACTTCCCTGCCTGCAGCTATGTGAGATCCCTGGAGTCTTCTCTCTGTTTCAGTTTTCCAGGTGTGAGGTGGGGCTAAGATGAAAAAAATCCCTTTTCATATGGTTGTTTTGAAGATTGAAAAAATTCACCTAACACCTTAGGACAGAGCTTTCTACATCCAAGTTCTTAGCATTTAGCATCTTGTCACTATCTAGTAGATAGAAGCTAGATTTGAGAACAACACATACTTGCTCAGGGATGACACACAGTCCTGAAGTCTTTGTTTTCAGACCTCGTTCCACCACTGACTATAGAATCCTGCCTCTTGTTTTGAATTAGCCTCAACGCCCCTTTCAGTTAACACTCCTGCTAAAGCAAAACTTTTTTCACTTGTCAATTTTTTTTATTTCTAATGTGAAATCTACTTAAATATCTGCCTTGTTTTGTATTCAATTCACAAGTGATTTACCGACACAGAGTGAGTAGAGAAATATTTATTTTTTTAAGTAATCTCTGCACCCAACGTGGGGCTTGAACCTATAACCCCAAGATCAAGAGTCGCACGCTCTACCGACTGAGCCATCCAGGTACCCCTGAGAAGTATTTAATATAACGAAATAACTACTATAGGGTGCACGCTCTACTGACTGAGCCATCCAGGTACCCCTGAGAAGTATTTAATATAACGAAATAACTACTATAGGGTTACCCATAACATTTACTAAGTTTCAGCTAATGTGTTCTCCCTCTGATTATATAGGATACATATTCAGATATTGAAAATCAGAGTAAAATAATTTTGTTCCCTGATGCTAATTATTTGTATATTTTGCTTTAATTTTTAAAAAGAGTTGCTTAAAATGAACAGAAAAAAATGCTTTCCTTAGAGATGAATAAAATTAAAATTATTTGTGCACATGATAAACCCAGTTAAAATATTAAATTATAGATTCATATCTTCCTTGAAATACTGGTTTTTGAAACCGAAGATGCCACTTCCAAATTACCATAAGTAAGTTTGAAATTCTGCGGCTAATGTCCACATCCTTTGACCCAGTAATTCCATTTCTGGAAAATCATTTTAAGAGAATAAGATGGAAAAACTTAGACACAAAAAAGACATTCTGCCAGTATTTAAAATGGTTTATCTGCATGATAAATGTATATAAGACAATTAATGCAGTTGGAAAATTAATATTTATCAAGGCTTTTCAAAATTGACTACTTTTTATAATATTCAGCAAAATGGCAGAACACAACTTATATGTACAGTGTGATCAAACACTAAAATGTTAATAGTGAAAGCCTTTGGGTAGTGGGTGATTTTTGCCTTTTTACATATTCTCTAATTTCCATATTTTATACACTGAACATGCATTCTGTTCAAAATGGGGAGGGAAAGATTAAAATGAATACCTCATGGAAATATTTTCAATGTCTTGGGCTTCATTATTCTTAAGTCATTTTTACACTCCCTGTGGCTTAGATTCTACCCTGTCTAGGCAGACAGGCCCTCTGCATGCAGACCAACCCTGCCCAGTTGCATGGAGAAGAGGAGATAACTGTCCTTAAATGATTTCTAATGAGTGGTAATTCTAATAAATAATTTTCTATGAGAAAATTTTATCCTTGAAACCTTCCTGGAGTAGGACTGCCATCACTGTTGATTAATGAAGAAAGTGAGCCTGGGAGTTAGTTGCTGCTCACAGACCGGGCTCCCCACTGGCAAGAACCAGAACTGCAACTCAGTCAACCTCACTTCAAAGCCCTGTGCCTTCCCCTGCTCCGTTATAAGGCCAGGCAAGATGCTGTGCGTAAGATGCTTGGAGAATTATAAATGCTATCAAAATAAAAGGACAGGATTGTCCCTGTGCTATTACTAGACCAAAAAAAGAGACACAGCTCTGAAAAACAAGTGTACCAAAATTTAATTAAATCATTTATATTTAAAGAGATACTTTTATTCAGAAATTTCAAGGTGCATTTTCCAAGTCTCTTTAGAATGTCTACATTAATACTAACAGTACATTACAGTTCCTTTCTACATTAACAGTAAGGTCTAAATACAAAAAAATAAAATAGAAAATCTGAACATTTCTATTTTGTGAGGGCAGTACCTTTTAAATTTTTTGACAATAGCACTGTCAACTGTACAATGAGCAATACACCACGATTAAGAGTAATGTATCATCTCTAAGAAGTAAAATGTATCTTCACACCTGGATGGGACATTTTGGAATAGTCTTTCCACATTTACCACAAAGAAAACCTCTCAATGTGTAAATGAAATGAGGTATGTAAAGAAGGTAAAGTTGTTTTAAACTACCTTAAATGAAGACTGAGTAATATTCCATATTCCATATATGATATATTATTTATATATTATATATTATTAATATAGGTATATGCACCATCTTCTTTATCCATTCATCTATTGATAGACCCCTAGGTTATTTCTATATTTTGCCTATTGTAAATAAAGCTGCAATAAACATAGGGGTTAACGTTTGTTTTAGAATTAGTGTTTTCGTTTTCTATGGATAAATACCCAACTGGAATTGTTGGATCATATGGTAGTTCCATTTTTAATGTTTTGAGGAACCTCCATATTGCTTTCCATAGTGGCTGCACCAGTTTGATTCCTACCAACAGTGAACAAGTTTCCTTTTTTCCACATCCTCACCAACACTTGTTATTGCCTTTTTGATACTAGCCATTGTAATAGGTGTGAGGTGAGACCTCACTGTGGTTTTGATTTGCATTTCCCTGATGATGAGTGATGTTGAACACTTTCCATGTATCTGTTAGCCACCTGTATGAGTTCTTTGGGAAAATGTCTCTTCAAGGGATGGAGGGATGGGCAAAATAGGTGAAAGAGATTAAGAAATACAAACTTTTAGTTATAAAATTAGTAAGTCATAGAAATGAAAAGTACAGCATAGGGAATATGGTCAATAATATTATAATAATGTATGGTGACAGATGGTGTCTATACTCATCGTGGTGAGCACTGAGTAATGTATAGAATTGTCAAATCACTATATTGTACATCTGAAACTAATATAACATTATATGTCAACTATACTTCAATTAAAATTAAATTAAAAACATAAAATAAAATGGGGAAAATATTTTTTAAGTGAAGACAGATTTAAAAAACTGTTGAAAATAAAGCTGTCTCCGTTTGCTCCTCCCCTGGAATTGTAACACGTAAATCCAGTGGTCTCCAAACTGTTGATCACATGCCTCTATCATTAAGAAATTTGGAACACACATTCTCAAAGTTATGTATTTATAAATTGTAAATCTACACTACTACCATTAATTAAAATCTCAAGACCTAATACGCACTTGAGGTGAGAGTCATTGATAATAATATTGGATATAAATACACACATCAAACAGTCTTTCTGGTTATTTAGAATTCCTTTTGATCCAATTCTTGCAGACATTGCTAGATTGTCACCGTTTTTATCCATAATGAGGCTGATGAAGTGTCCTACTAGGAGTCAGGGAAGGGTGGTGCTGCCACTTTCTCTTTGCTTTTGCGGCTTTACTGGAAGCTCTGGTACTATCCCCAGCCTGCAGCTTGCTTTCTTTCTTTTTATTGTTATGTTAATCACCATACATTACATCATTAGTTTTTGATGTAATGTTCCATGATTCATTGTTTGTGCATAACACCCAGGGCTCCACGCAGAATGTACCCTCTTTAATAGGGTACATTTAATAAGGGTAACCCATCACCAGGCTAACCCATCCCCCCACCCCTCCCCTCTAGAACCCTCAGTTTGTTTTTCAGAGTCCATTGTCTCTGATGGTTCATCTCCCTCTCCGATTTCCCCCCCTTCATTCTTCCCCTTCTGCTATCTTCTTTTTTTTTTCTTAACATATATTGTATTATTTGTTTCAGAAGTACAGATCTGTGATTCAACAGTCTTGCACAATTCACAGCGCTCACCATAGCACATGCCCTCCCCAATGTCTATCACCCAGCCACCCCATCCCTCCCACCCCCCACCACTCCAGCAACCCTCAGTTTGTTTCCTGAGATTAAGAGTTCCTCATATCAGTGAGTTCATATGATACATGTCTTTCTCTGATTAACTTATTTCACTCAGCATAACACCCTCCAGTTTCATCCACGTCGTTGCAAATGGCAAGATTTCATTCCTTTTGATCAGCCTGCAGCTTTCTTGCAGAAATCTATTGTAAGCCTCATCCATGTTGTGACGGTTAATTTAGTCAAAAGTAGGCAACATAATGCACAAAAATGCTTTATTAGACACATACATATCACAATGCATACATACTGCAATACATTGAAACATAGTGCAAAGAATGTGTGATATATCACATAACAGGCAACAGCTGGACATATGAACCAAATGAAAATACCAGTGTCAAAATGTATTTTGAATATTTTACATAATTTATTTAAATTACTTTTATTTTCTAGTTATACATTAATATATTGCACATTCATCTAAAACTCTTTACTTTGGAGACTAACCTTTGACCTACATGTCCATGTGATGTCTCTCCTTCCTGCATTGCAAGGTCATGGAGTATACAGTTTATTAATTTTTGCATCCACTGTGCCTCATGCAGGGATGTAGCACATTTTTTGGATGAATGAATGGGAAGCATTGGCATTTTATTTTGTTGAAAATATCTACATAAAACTACTAAGCTTGGGGCGCTGGAGTGGTTCAGTCGGTTGAGAGTCTGCCTTCAGCTGAGGTCATGATCCCAGGGTCCTGGGATCGAGTTCCATATTGGGTTCCCTACTCAGTGGGAGGCCTACTTCTCCCTCTCCCTCTGCCCCTCCCTCTGCCTGCTTGGCATCTCACTCGGTCTCACTCTCTCTCTCAAATAAATAAATAAAATATTTAAAAAACTATTAACCTTTAATCAAACAAGAGTTTTTTTGAAAATAATGTATTTCAGGATTAACTACTGGGGGTATGGTATAGATTTTTGTCAACTTTTATTTGTCATTCCTTCATGGACATCATGTTATAGGGCATGACTAGAGACCTCATCACCCCCTGCCTATGCCATTTTATGTCAGGTCCTATGAGCATTTCTTTTTTATTTTTTAATTTTATTTCATTATGTTATGTTATGTTAGTCACCATACAGTACATCATTAGTTTTTGATGTAGTGTCCCATGATTCATTGTTTTCGTATAATAACCAGTGCTCCAAAACACAGCATCTTTTCTTGATTAAAATTCTTCAGAGTATAGGGATAGAGGGAACATTCCTCAAGTTCATAAAATCCTTCTATGAAAAACCTACAATGAATATCATCCTCAATGGGGAAAAGATGAGAGTCTTTCCCTTAAGATCAGGAACACGTCAAGGATGCCCACTCTCGTCACTATTGTTCAACATAGTACTAAAAGTCCTAGCAACAGCATTCAGACAACAAAAAGAAATAAAATGTATTCAGATTGGCAAAAAATAAGTCAAACTCTCTCTCTTCTCAGATGACATGATACTTTACGTGGAAAATCCAAAAAACTCCACCCCAAATTACTAGAACTCATACAGCAATTCAGTAATGTGGCGGGATACAAAATCAACACACAGAAATCAGTTGCTTTCTTATACAGTAACAACGCAAATATAGAAAGAGAAATTAGAGAAACAATTCCACTTGTCACAGCACCAAAAACCATAAGATACCTTGGAATAAACCTAACCAAAGAGGTAAAGGATCTATACTCTAGGAACTACAGAACACTCATGAAAGAAATTGAAGAAGACACACAAAGATGGAAAAACATTCCGTGCTCATGGATTGGAAGAATAAACATTGTTAAAATGTCTATGCTGCCCAGAGCAATCTATACCTTCAATGCCATCCTAATCAAAATTCCAATGATATTTTTCGAAGTGCTAGAACAAACAATCTTAAAATTTGTATGGAATCAGAAAAGACCCCGAATTGCCAAGGAAATGTTGAAATAGAAAAGCAAATCTGGGGGCATCACGTTGCCAAATTTCAAGCTATATTACAAAGCAGTGATCACCAAGACAGCATGGTACTGGCACAAAAACAGACATATAGACCAATGGAACAGAACAAAGAGCCCAGATATGGACTCTATAGTCAAATAATCTTTGACAAAGCAGGAAAAAATATGCAATGGAAAAAAGACAGTCTCTTCAATAAATGGTGCTGGGAAAATTGGACAGCTATATACAGAAGAATGAAACTTGACCATTCTCTAACACACATAAAGATAAACTCAAAATGGTTGAAAGACCTCAATGTGAGACAGGAATCCATCAAAATCCTAGAGGAGAACATAGGCAGTAACTTCAACATTGGCCATGAGGATTTCTTTAGAGGCTCCCACTCTAGATTACTGTCTCTCTGTTTTATTTGTTTTTTATTTTTTCTGTACTCACTGAGCAGAAATATTATAGTTTTCTTTTTGATTATATAAAGATAAGTACATTCTTTTTTTATTTATTATGTTATGTTAATCACCATACATTACATCATTAGTTTTTGATGTAGTGTTCCATGATTCATTGTTTGCATATAACACCCAGTGCTCCATGCAGAAAGTGCCCTCTTTAATACCCAACACCAGGCCAACCCATCCTCCCACCCCCCTCCCCTCTAGAACCCTCAGTTTGTTTTTCAGAGTCCATCATCTCTCATGGTTTGTCTCCCCCTCCAATAAGCACATTCTTATCTTAAATAAGACTAAGTATTCTTGGGGCACCTGGGTGGCTCAGTCAGTTAAGCATCTGCCTTTGGCTCAGGTCATGATCCCAGGGTCCTGGAATCGAGTCCCACATCAGGATCCCTGCTCAATGGGTAGTCTGCTTCTCCCTTTGCCCCTCCCCCTGCTTGTACTCCCTCTCTCTCTCTCTCTCTTGCAAAAATAAATAAAATCTTAAAAAAAAGACTAAGTGTGCAAAGTACTTTCTAGAAATATTTGTGTATGTAAAATGAAAAATTTAACACCACCATGTGATTTTTCAAGTACTTTGTCAGTTTATCAGACAACTGTTTAGACATAGACCAATCTTTATGTCCCACAGCCTCAGAAAGTACTGGTAACAATAGTAACAGCTCGTATTCGGTGACTATTTTCTGAGATCATATTCAATGCTTTACAAGCTCTACTATAGGTCCTGTTCTTATTTACACTTTTCATGCACAGAAATTGAATCCCAGAAAAGTTAAGTCGCTTGCCACACAATTACCACGTGGTAGAAGCAACTTTCATACTCAGGATATCTGTTTCTAGAATCTGTGTTCTTGGATGTTGTGTTCTCCTGTCTCCTTTCAAAGACCCTTGTAGACTGGTACCCTCAATAAACACAGTGAGTACCTGATGTACTCATCAAAATCTGTTTGCAGTTCTACTGAGGACAAGCTCCCGTTAGGCCAGATAGAATCTTCTGACAGTCCTAAGATGACCAAGACATAAAAATACTGAGTAAAACTAGCCCTCTGCCTAAGGTGCTTACTAGCAAGACCAGAAATTCAAGCAATTGTCTCTATTGACAGTGGAAGAGTAACAAAATCTTAAATAACAAATTCACTGAGAAGTGTTTTATATGTTTACTGGAATAAAGCCAAAATTTTAATTAGTGGCATTTTATTGATTCTACCCCTTCATTCTCCCATGGGATGCCACATCCCTCCAGATGGAGATACAGTTTTTAATTCTTTTTGTCACTCATTTCCAAATACAACACAAAGCACAGTATTTGGCACATTCTCAAATGTTCAGAGGTGGATTATCCATTTTTACTTTGTCTTAATTCCCTTTGCCATCATATTAGGAAGGGCTAGTATGTTCACAGAAAGTTCCTGACAATGAATGAATGAATGAATGATAACCAAATGAATAATTTTTCCAAAATTATCTTTAAAACCGTTGTCATAAGTTTGGTGAACCAAGTTAAAACTTTGTTATTCATATATGAGTGGACATAAGAAAATCAACCACTTCTTCAGCCATGTAAAATAAAAATAGACACCCAGAGACAGTCTCTTCAGCTCTCGGCTAACAACGACTGTGGGGAAAACTGGCTTCACTGGAAGATGTGAGAAAATTACAAGCCAGGGTCAGAAGGGCAGCTGCCTGCACAATTTTATATTTCTCCAGACAGTGGGTATTAGATATATTTATGGTCTTTCAGAGCAGAGTAGTCTGTAATACAATTTAGCTCATCTAATTGAGAAAGAAAAATGGGAAATGTTTTCCAGACGTGTCTGCTTAAGCCTTCCCTGGATCCATGGCATTTGTATCAATACAGGAAGTCATGGGGATAAATTGAATTTATAGACTTGTGAAGAATAAATCAATTTCCCATGGAAAAACCCTAGTACCAGAGCTTATACGTAAGCTTCCTCCTTGGCTATTTTTATTTGTACTTGCTTAGAGCATGGTACCAAAACAAAGAACTGTGACAAGTCTAAATGAGTCATTTTGGGCAATGGAACCACTTGAGAGATTTTGCTCTAATAATGGAACTTTCCTATTTCTACATTTGCCTTGATTACACAGCAAGCTATGGAATTCCAATAATACTTATTTTTTTAATCACTCTTAAGATGGTGAAATAAGACAAAGGAGAGCATTTTTAGTCATTTGTCTTTGTAATATAAGTTCAAATTCCTTCTTATATTTTTCTCTTTAGAGTAAAAAATGCATTTGAAAATATTGAGAAATTGTGATGGTTTAGAGACCCATATGGATCCAAGTGACTAAAATGAGCAATGTTCACATCTTAAATAAATTAGACATCTTTCCATGTTGTACCAGGAAAGGTTGTAGCAGGAAACAGATGGTCACTCACAGGAGCAAATACAAGAAGTTCAATGGCAGGACTAGTCCCAACAGTGTGGGAAGCCTAAGAAGAGGGTGGTAAAAGTCACCAGAACTAACATCAGCTCTAGGTTCTAAGGGGCAAGAGAAAGGGCTGAGATGCCACAGGTTGTCACCATAGGAGGGCCATGTAGAAGAAGGAGGGCTGTGGCCAGACTCAAGGTGCCCCAAGGTGGTGGGAAGATATGCACCCTCTTCTCTGTCCCCTTTGCGGTCTCTCAATGGTACAAACACAACCAGAAGCTGACAAGTAAGAGGTAAAGTTAATTTGTCCAAAAGTGATCCCTGCAGACTGACCTCCAAGCAAAATAGCAGGTCTCCTTCTAAGTTCCATGGAAAGCTGCTACAGCTCAGTACTTAAGGCCACATATCCTAGAAAACGTCACGGCTTTGACCCCCACAGCTGGTGCTCTTCCCACACACTCAAACACTCAGCTGAAAGGAAAATACTAGAGTCCAAGTGTTTGCCACTTTGTGCAGCCCCTAAACACAGCAAAGAGATCTGTGCTTCCCTAATCATGCAGCTAAAAATGCCACAACCCAAGGTTGTATAACAACATACAGCCGTGTTGGACTTCTGTATATTGCTCGAAAATGGATGAGAAATGAAGCACCCACATCGGTCCTACCATGGTCCTACTGATGTCATCTCCCTGAGTTTTCCCCAATGAGTGTCTGATATGGGTGCTGTCATCAGCTTGTTTGTAGTGAGTAAGGAAGCAGGGTTGATGCAATGCAAAGAGGTCAGCCTCCACAAACACACAAGATGGAAAAGGGTGCAAATGTGATTTGAAGGGGTAGGCTCTTCCGGATGCTATACTGGATTTTAGGATCTGTTTTCTTTTTCTCTTGTGTGTTTCACTTATTGATTTCACCTTTGTGGCAGCACTGACCAGGGCTGAGGAAGAACACTGTTGATGAACTGATTTCTGTCCATCTCTGTTATGAGGGTGCACTTCATACTTTCCATCAGCTTTATGTCCAGCAAGGTTTCAGGGCATTTTAGGTATATGCTCCCTTTTCTGCCAAACACAAGCCAGGAATAGCAATATCAGCAATTGCCCTAATAGCTTCCAAGGCTACCACTTATAAATTTTCTGTATGTGCACACTGTTTTTCACATTTCTCATTTAATTCTCTCAACAACCTTCATTTGGCATTTCAAGTATGAAAAAATGGAAGCTTTAGAGAAGATAGTAATTTGCCTCTATTTACACAGCTGGTAAGTGGCAGAGCTTACTTCAAATCTAGGTTCAAACTCAATTACTAAACTATACTCCAGCACACTAATTGTAGGATTTTGAAATGGCACTGACCTTGAAGCCAAAAGACCTTGTTCTTAGTCCTGGAAACAAGCAAGTGACACCCTGGTGTCTGGGGCCATGTGGAAAGGAAAAAAGGTGTTGGAGGTCATAAGATGTTGAAACAGAAGATATCTTCAGAGACGTGAAGTCCAGTTGTTTCTTTGGAACATCCGTCTTCATTTCCTGTCATCAAACCAGGGAACCTAGAACCCTGAACCCCAGGCTCCCAAGCCAAGCTAAGACATGCTTCTAGAATTGCCTGGAGACATGTGGCCCAGCATCAGTGGTAAGACTACAGTCTGCAGAGACTATGTCTTTGCATACGTTAAGTATGAAGCAGTATAGACTCTTTTTTCTCAGTTTCTGACAATAAGCAAACAATTTTACCTGCTAATCACCCACCTAATTAATACAAAGTAAGACCCCTACCACTTCCCTTTTTGACTGGTGGGTGATGATAATACAGAGAGATCAGGACCCCTGCATGCATGCAGTCCTGAACCTCAGCATAGATGCCCAATCTCTCTGCATCCACATCTTCATTTATACCATGGTGATGACAACACCTTTTCTGTTTCACCTCAGGACTATTATATAGATGAAACAAGAGAAGGTAGGTAAAGTCTAAAGCATGCTTAGTTGTAGGTCTCTGGTCAAATAGTTCATATATATTATGGTCTTGCTCTGTGCCCAGCAGAGTGTCGAGAGAGACAATAGCAAGGATTGGAGCTGTTAAAAATTCTTGAAATCTTTGAGGAAAGAGAATGTGTTGTTTCATACTTAATATAAACCATCTTCCCATGTTAAATGAATTTGATCTGTTGCTCAGCCCCCAGGAGGCTCCTGTATGGCTGCCCCCATGTGGAACAGTTTCAGCAGAGCAGCTGTGTAAAAGATCAGAGCTCTGTGATGTCACATCTCCTGGGGTCAATATGCTCCCTTACACTTTTAAAATCACTTTAAAATTTTAAAAAAAAGTCAACATATTTCAAATTTCACTTTAGTAGTTTGACTTGTGATCAAACATATGGCTCTCCACAATTACTTAGAGAAATATCTAGGAATACAAGGGCCACTGAAACAGTCTGTGTTTGGAAACTATGAAACCCAATGAGCTTCAATACTGTGCTAGTTCTCAAGAGAGAAATTGCCCTCCAACTCCACTGATTAAATCCTGCTCTTTATTTAAAGATGGACATAAAAACCTTTGGGAACAAAATAAACGATTAAAAATCACTTCAAGTTTCCAAGCCATTAACAGCAGAGTGATGACTACAACTGTTTCTGCGAAGACTATTTTTAATCAACTCTTCTCTTAAAATTCATTTAGCTCTGATTTTTGTTTTAAAAAAATGGACACCATTGATTGTGTTGCTTTTCTAGACTACAAATCCATATATGTTAGGGGAAATTCCTTATTGAGTAGTGTTGAAGTTTGGATCTCGATTAGCTAGCAACCAGAAAGACTGCTGTTTTCATTATCTGCAAGTAACCAAATGTCTTGCCTTTCAACAAGTCGCATAAACACCTCTACGCTTGGGTTTCATTATTTAACAAGTGAAGGAGAAGAACCAGATGATTTGTCAGTTCCCTTCCAGCCCTGACATTGTTGGGCTCTAGGATTCTTCCAGGACTGGTTATTTTTAGTCAACAGAGAAAGCAACAAAGATAACCAGGCTGAGATCTGTATGTTGTGATGTCAGTCGACCCATGACATGTTTCCCTGTGCACAGGGCTTTCCTGAAAGGTGTTGTAACTGGCTTATGCTCTGTTCATATTTTTGCAGTTCTTGCATGTTCGATGGCTCCTCTGCCTTTCTTTGCTCCATTAGCTCAGTTGGGCCCTGAGAACTTGCAGCCTCTTCTCTCCAACTGAGGACTCTGAGAGGCACAACTGATGACAAAAAGTCTGGATTCATCCGCAGAACCACCTCTCTGTCTGCCCCATTGCACAAGAGTACGCCTGGGTTCAGTCGAGCAGCATGTGGTAAATCACTCTGTGCTCATGAGGGAAGTGCGTCCTTGGCAGAGAAATTGCTACTAGCATCTTATTGACCAAAACTCTAGCACAATTTCCCTTGGATTTTTTTTTCAATTCTGATGAAAATAATAAACCAAGCTCTCCACTTGTCTTTCCTTGATAGATACTTATTGTCTTTTCTAATTATATAATTACTGCCTTAAGACTCCTTGTGGCTTATGTATATGGATGGAAAAGTATAGTTTCCCAAAAAGGAGGGATGTGGGAAGGAAATGAAACGAGAACTCCCAAGGCTGTGCTTAAGGCACAGGAGACTGATTTACAGGCCCAGGTTGGGGTTTTGCATTTTTTTTCTTTATTTTTTATTATGTTATGTTAATTGCCATACATTACATCATTAGTTTTTGATGTAGTGTTCCATGATTCATTGTTTGTGTATAACACCCAGTGCTCCATTCAATACGTGCCCTCTTTAATACCCATCACCAGGCTAACCCATCCCCCCAAGTGCATCCCCTCTAGAACCCTCAGTTTGTTTCTCAGAGTCCATAGTCTCTCATGGATCCTCTCCCCCTCTGAATTCTGACCCCTTCATTTTTCCCTTCCTACTATCTTCTTCTTTTTAAAAAAAAAAATAATGTATTATTTGTTTCAGAGGTACAAGTCTGTGATTCAACAGTCTTACACAATTTGCAGCACTCACCATAGCACATATCCTTCCAGTGTCTATTACCCAGCCACCCCAGCCCTCCCAACCCCCACCACTCCAGCAACCCTCAGTTTGTTTCCTGAGATTAAGAATTCCTCATATCAGTGAGATCATATGATACATGTCATTCTCTGATTGACTTATTTCACTCAACATAATACCCTCCAGTTCCATCCATGTCATTGCAAATGGCAAGATTTCATTCCTTTTGATGGTTGCATAATGTTCCATTGCATATATATACCAAATCAACTTTATCCATTCATCTGTCTATGGAGATCTTGGCTCATTCCATAGTTTGGCTATTATGGACATTGCTGCTATAAACATCAGGGTGCACGTATCCTTTCAGATCACTACATTCGTATATTGGGGTATATACCCAGGAGTGCAATTGCTGGGTCATAGGGTAGCTCTATTTTCAACTTTTTGAGGAACTTCTATACTGTTTTCCAGAGTGGCTTCACCAGCGTGCCTTCCCAACAACAGTGTAGGAGGGTCCCACTCTCTCAGCATCCTGCCAACAACTGTCATTACCTGACTTGTTAATTTTAGCCATTATGACTGGTGTGAGATGGTATCTCATTGAGGTTTTAATTTGGATTTCCCTGATACGGAGTGATACTGAGCACTTTTTCAAATGGTTTGTTGGCCATTTGGATGTCTTCTTTGCAGAAATGTCTGTTCATGTCTTCTGCCCATTTCTTGATTGGATTATTTGTTCTTTGGGTGTTGAGTTTGATAAGTTCTTTCTAGATTTTGGATACTAGTCCTTTATCTGATATGTCATTTGCAAATATCTTCTCCCATTCTGTCTGTTGTCTTTTGGTTTTGTTGACTGTTTCTTTTGCTGTGCAAAAGCTTTTTATCTTGATGAAGTCCCAGTAGTCCATTTTTGCCTTGCTTCCCTTGCCTTTGGTGATGTTTCTAGGAAGAAGTTGCTGTGGCTGAGATCTAAGAGGTTCCTGCCTGTGTTCTCCTTTAGGATTTGATGGACTCCTGTCTCACATCTTTCAACCATTTTGACTCTCTTTTTGTGTGTGGTGTAAGGAAATGGTCCAGTTTCATTCTTCTGCATGTGGCTGTCCAATTTTCCCAACACCATTTGTTGAAAGACTGCATTTTTCCACTGGACATTCTTTCCTGCTTTATCGGAGATTAGCTGACCTATTCTGTTCCATTGATCTATGTGTTTGTTTTTGTGCCAGTACGATACTGTCTTGATGATTATGGCTTTGTAATAGAGCTGGAAGTCCAGAATTGTGACACTACCACCCTTACTTTTCTTTCTCAACATTTCTCTGGCTATTCGGGGTCTCTTCTGGTTCCATACAAATTTTAGAATTATTTGTTCCATTTCTTTGAAAAAAGTGGATGGTATTTTGATGGGGATTGCATTGAATGTGTAGATCACTCTAGGTAGCATTGACATCTTCGTGATATTTGTTCTTCCAATCCATGAGCATGGAACGTTTTTCCATTTCTTTGTGTCTTCCTCAATTTCTTTCATGAGTATTTTATAGTTTTCTGAGTACAGATCCTTTGCCTCTTTGGTTCGATTTAGTCCTAGGTCTCTTATGGTTTTGGGTGCAATTATAAATGGGATCGACTCCTTAATTTCTCTTTCTTCTGTCTTGTTGGTATATAGGAATGCCACTAATTTCTGCACTTTGATTTTATATCCTGCCACTTTACTGAATTCCTGTATGAGTTCTAGCAATATTGGGGTGGAGTCTTTTGGGTTTTCCACATAAAGTATCATATCATCTGCAAAGAGTGAGAGTTTGACTTCTTCTTTGCCGATTTGGATGTCTTTTATTTTTTTGTTGTTGTTGTCTGATTGCTGTGGCTAGGAGTTCTAATACTACGTTGAACAGCAGCGGTGATAGTGGACATCCCTGCCGTGTTCCTGAACTTAGGGGGAAAGCTCATTTTTTCCCCATTGAGAATGATATTTGCTGTGGGTTTTTCATAGATGGTTTTTATGATATGGAGGTATGTACCCTCTATCCTTATACTCTGAAAAGTTTTGATGAAGAAAGGATTCTGTGTTTTGTCAGATGCTTTTTCTGCATCTATTGAGAGGATCATATGATTCTTGTTCTTTCTTTTATTAATGTATTGTATCACATTGATTGATTTGTGGATGTTGAACCACCCTTGCAGCCCAGGCATAAATCCCACTTGGTCGTGGGATCTTGGTGGGATATCTAATGTACTGTTGAATCCTATTGGCTAGTATTTTGGTGAGAATTTTTGCATCCATGTTCATCAGGGATATTGGTTGGTAATTCTCCTTTTTGATGGGGTCTTTGTCTGGTTTGGGGATCAAGGTAATGGTGGCCTCATAAAACTAGTTTGGAAATTTTCCTTCCATTTCTATTTTTTGGAACAGTTGCAGAAGAATAGGTATTAGTTCTTCTTTAAATGTTTGGTAGAATTCCCCTGGGATGCCATCTGGCCCTGGGCTCTTGTTTGCTGGGAGATTTTTGATGACTGCTTCAATTTCCTTAGTGGTTATAGGTCTATTCAGGTTTTCTATTTTTTCCTGGTCCAGTTTTGATAGTTGATACATCTCTAGGAATGCGTCCATCTCTTCCAGATTATCTACTTTGCTGCCATAGAGTTTCTCCTAATATGTTCTTATAATTGTTTTTGTTTCTTTGGTGTTGGTTGGGATCTCTCCTCTTTCATTCATGATTTTGTTGATTTGGGTCATTTCTCTTTTCTTTTTGATAAGTCTGGGCAAGGGTTTATCAATCTTATTAATTCTTTCAAAGAACCAGCTCCTTCTTTCATTGATCTGTTCTACTGTTCTTTTGGTTTCTAGTTCATTGATTTCTGCTCTGATCTTTATTATTTCTCTTCTGCTCAGTTTAGGCTTTATTTGCTGTTTTTTCTCTAGTTCCTTTAGGTGTAGGGTAAGGTTGTGTATTTAAGACCTTTCTTGTTTCTTGAAAAAGACTTGTATTGCTATATACTTTCCTCTTAGGACTGCCTTTGCTGCATCCCAAATTTTTTGAACAGTTGTGTTTTCATTTTCATTGGTTTCCATGATTTTTTAAATTCCTCTTAAATTCCTGGTTGACCCATTCATTCTTTAGTAGGATGCTCTTTTCTTGTTGGATAGACCCTTTAAGTAGGATATAATGTCCTTTCTAATCTGTTATTACAGTCTTTGGTTTAAAATCTAATTTGTCTGATATAAAGATTGCCACCACAGCTTTCTTTTGGTGTCCTTTGGCATGGTAAATGGTTTTCCGCCCCTTCACTTTCAATCTGGAGGTGTCTTTCTGTCTAAAATGAGTCTCTTGCAGACAGTATATTGATGGGCCTTGTTTTTTAATCCAATCTGATAGCTTGTGTCTTTTGATTGGGGCATTTAGCCCATTTACATTCAGGGCAACTATTGAAAGATAGGAATTTAGTGCCATTGTATTGCCTGTAAGGTGACTGTTACTGTATATTATCTGTGTTCCTTTCTGGTCTATGTTACTTTTAGGCTCTCTCTGCTTAGAGGACCCCTTTCAATATTTCTTGTAGGGCTGGTTTCATGTTTGCAAATTCCTTTACTTTTTGTTTGTCCTGGAAGCTTTTTATCTCTCCTTCTATTTTCAATGACAGCCTAGCTGGATATAGTATTCTTGGCTGCATATTTTCTCATTTAATGATCTGAATATATATATCATGCCAGTCCTTTCTGGCCTGCCAGGTCTCTGTGGTTAAGTTTGTTGCCAATGTAATGTTTCTACCATTGTAGGTTATAGATCTCTTGTCCTGAGCTGCTTTCAGGATTTTCTCTTTGTCTCTGAGACTCCTAAGTTTTACTATTAGATATCAGGGTGTTGACCTATTTTTATTGATTTTGAGAGGGGTTCTCTGTGCCTCCTGGATTTTGATGCCTGTTTCCTCCCCCAAATTAGGGAAGTTCTCGCTATAATTTGCTCTAATATACCTTCTGCCCCTCTCTCTCTTTCTTCTTCTTCTGGGATCCCAATTATTCTAATATTGTTTCATCTTATGGTATCAATTATCTCTCAAATTCCACCCTCGTGATCCAGTAGTTGTTTATCTCTCTTTTTTCAGTTTCTTTATTTTCCATCATTTGGTCTTCTATATTACTAATTCTCTCTTCTGCCTCATTTATCTTAGCAGTTAGAGCCTCCATTTTTTATTGCACCTCATTAATAGCCTTTTTGATTTTGACTTGGTTAGATTTTAGTTCTTTTATTTCTCCCAAAAGGGTTTCTCTAATATCTTCCCTGTTTTTTTCTAGCCCAGCTAGTATCTTAATAATTGTTATTCTGAACTCTAGTTCCGACATCTTACTAACGTCCATATTGTTTATGGACGTTATGTTTATGTTTATGGACTGTCCCTGGCAGTCAGTACTGCCTCTTGTTCTTTTTTTGTGAGGTGATTTTTCTGTCTTATCATTTTGTCCAGAGGAGAATAGATGAATGAGAGAACAAAATGCTAACAGGGTAAAAATGACCCCAGAAAAATATACACTAAACAAATCAGAAGAGACCTTCCAGAAAGTGGTTGCTTTTCTGTTCAGAAAGTTGCTGCTATTCTTTTCTTCGATCTCCTGTTGAGTTCGTAAGTGTTCAGAATGGTTTGATCCCTATGTAGCTGAATTCCCGGGACCAGATTAAATTTAGGTCGCCTACTCCCCCACCATCTTGCTCCTCCCACCTTGGCAAGATAACGCCCTCCATCCACCACGCTCCACCCTCCCCTTGCGGACACGCTTGCACACAAGGGCAGAACGGTGATGTCCAATGGTTTGCTTTATTTTGGGAGGTGTGCAGAGTATGGGAAGGGCCTGAATTATCCTGGAGCAATACTTCAGTGGCCACAGTGAGGGGTGAAAGGGGTGGGGAAAATGACAACAAGAGAGGGACACCTAGAGGAGAAGAATAGGGCTATCTCTCGTAATGGTTGCTTGAGTTCCTGCTATAAGGCTTGCAGTGTGATTCCTCTTCTTCATGTATCCATGGTATCTTCAGTAAAATACTCATTTAGTGATAGGGGATGGAGTGGATCTATTTTTCAGATTTCTTGAAATGCACAGTCTTGCTTCAAACTGCACACAGGGTAAAAAAAAGAGTCTACCTAATGGATAACGGCTCATATTGTTACAGACATTCCTGTGACCATAGTTTTTCCTAGAATGTAACACTTAGGAGGGAAGATTGTGTCATTCAGTCGGTTTGATTTGCTGAAAGAACTGTAATGTAAACAAAGGGGGGGGGCAATTATTCCAGGTACTTGCAACATGATTTGATTAAATATATGTTATAGAAAATAGGGTCACCTGATCATTTTGCTGTGGAACTATTGTGACTATGGAAATAAACATTATAATCATAAGATGGTAAAAGGAGACATTCATTCAACAAATAAACCATGCACACTTAACTTGTGGCAGGCACTGTGCCAAGTGCTGGGGACCATGTTGAAGAATCACAAGTGCATGTGATCCCCACCTTCAAGGGGTTTACACCTCAACCAGAGAGATGCACATTGAATAGCATAATTACTATTCTAATAGGTGCCATAAAGAAGTGCACAAATAATAAGAAAGAATATCACAGGGAGATCTGCCCTGGTCTGGGATATCGGAAATTTCTCTGAGAAAATAATATTTAGCTAAAATCTGATGGTTGGGAACAGATAATCAATCTACAGGAAAAGGAAGAGCAACAGAAAGAGCATAAATAAAGGCCCTGAGGTGGCAAAGCTGGATGACACGTTCATAGAACAGAACTTAGAGAACAGAAGAGAAAAGGGGGGGGGTGTTCAGGAACATTAACCATTTAGTCCTAAAACTAGGGTGAGCAACTTGCCCCAGTTTGCTTTAGATTTTCTCAGTTTCAGCACTGAGAGTACTACATCCCCAGAAACCCCTCTATCTCAAACAAACAGGGACCAGTTTCCCAAGACCATCCTGATTTTAAGGCTGACAGGCCCACATGTTAGGAATGCCCTCTGTCTTGGACACATCAAGACGGCTGGTCACCACACCTCATGGTAATAGAAAACCATCAGTGGAAATGGCACAACCTGATTTGAGCTATAGGTGATGGGCCTTGACTGGCTGTGGGGCAATTCTCAAGTCTGTCATTTGCACAACTGGGTACTACAGGGACCTTTAACTGAGGCAAGAACCAGGAGAAGTAAGTCGGTATGGGAGGTGAACAATCACGACATAGGTGTGGATATGTGAGTTAGTTTTTGTAAAACATGTCTACTAATAAAAAGAATGATTTGGGGATAGAAGGAAAGTTAACTAAACTGAGGTTCAAAGCTAAGGTTTCAGAAATGCCACTGCCGCTTCCACCACAGTGTGAAGAAAACAGGTCTGAGACAAGGTTTTGCCCTGAGAGGCTTCTGAACCTAGGGGCTGCCAGGTCTCCAAACATCAAGTCCAACTTTGTTGTCCACCCTGTCTGATATGTCAGATCAATGCCAACATTGACATTACAAATAATAAAAAAGTTGTTAAAATTCTCAGTCCAGGATGCCTGGGTGGCTCAGTTGGTTAAGCATCTGCCTCCGGCTCAGGTCATGATCCCAGGGTCCTGGGATTGAGCCCCACATCGGGCTCCCTGCTCAGCAAGGAGCCTGCCTCTCCCTCTCCCTCTGCCCCTCCTCCCTGCTTATGTTCTTTCTCTCTCGTTCAAATAAATAAATAAATACATCTTTAAAAAACATTCTCAATCCAACAAAGACAAAGAAAATCAAATTTTGGAGAATTTATGAGACGATCCCAACATCATCACACTAGCAGGCATTGTGAAAGACCCTGTGTCATGAAATCTTATCTCCGTTTTTGAACATGTGAACAACACAGACTTCAAACAATTGTACCAGATGTTAACAGACTATGATACTTGATTTTACACGTGTGAGATTCTGAAGGCCCCAGAGTATTGTCACAGCATGGGAATTATGCACAGAGAAATGAAACTCCATAATGTCATGACTGGTCATGGGCACAGAAAGCTACAACTAATAGACTGGGGTTTGGCTGAGTTTTACCATCCTGGTCAAGAATATAATGTCCGAGTTGCTTCCTATTATTTCAAGGGTCTTAAGCTTCTTTAGACTATCAGAGGTACAATTATACATAGGTTGGATATGTGGAGATTGGGTTGTATGCTGGCAAGTATGATCTTCTGGAAGGATCCATTTTTCCATGGACATAACAATTACAATCAGTCAGTGAAGACAGCCAAGGTTCTGGGGTCAGAGGATTACATATGCTGTATGACTATATTGACAAATATAACATGGAATTAGATCCACCTTTCAATGATATTTTGGACAAATGTTCCTGTATGCGATGGGAACACTTTGTCCACACTGCAAACCAGAACCTCATCAGCCCTGAGGTCTTGGATTTCCTGGACAAACTTTGGTAATCTGACTTCAGGTCACAGCTTACCACAGGAGAGGCCATAGAGCACCTCTGTTTCTACACTGTTGTGAAGGACCAGGCTTGAATGGGCTCATCTAGCATGTGGGAATGATGGGTGGGTGGCAGTACATCTGTCAGCAGTGCCAATATGACATCAGGGATTTCTTTAGTGCCACTTGCTTCACCCCTCAGACCTCTGGCAGGCTCACCATCTCTGTGGGATACCTGTTTCTGGCACTCGAGCCCAGCAGTAATGGCCCCTTCTGTCTACTGATCCTTAAACAGAGGTGGGGGAGGCCATATTCCTCCATGCAGCTTGGGCCTGGTAGGGAGGGGTGAAATACTTCAGAAGCACCATGTCTGAACCATTGCTTGTGGATTTATAGTAGTTCAAATCTTTTTGTTTGTTTGTTTGTTTTTGGTGTTGAGGAAGTATTTTTTAATTTTTTTAGAAAGCATATTTATTTTTTAATTTAAATTCAATTAGCCAACATATAGTTTATCATTAGTTTTTGAGGTAGTGTTCAATGATTTGTAAGTTGCATAAAACACCCAGTGCTCATCACATCACATGCCCTCCTTAATGCCCATCACTCAATTACCCCATCCCCTCCCCCCTCCCCTTCCACAACCCTCGGTTTGTTCTCCAGAGTCAAGAGTCTCTCATGGTTGGTCCCTCTCTGATTTCTTCCCATTCAGTTTTCCCTCCACTCCCCAATGATCTTCAGCACTATTTTTTATATTCCACAGATGAGTGAAAACATATGATAATTGTCTTTCTCTGATTGATGTATTTCGCTTAGCATAATACCCTCCATTTCCATCCACGTCGATGTAAATGGTAGGCATTCACCCTTTCTGATGGCTGAATAATATTCCATTGTATATATAAACCAAATCATTTTTTAAAAATATATGGGCTGATTTTTTCTTAACTCAAATTTTCAGAACTCAGGGATCCCCTGAAAAATTACCTACAGTTAGAATATCTCACAGACAACTTTTTTTTCTTCCCTTCCAAATTCAGTTCCTCATCACTAAAAGACAAAGATAAACCAGTCTCAATCTCTGTGGCTGCGTTTGGGTGGAGATTTTTTCCCATATCCACCATTGCGCCCCCACCATTCCACACTGAGGGGGGTTTGTATCTCATGCTCTTCTCTGGAGATCAAAAAATGTAGCTTCAGGAAGATGGGAAGGAAGGAGGAAGGAAGGACCAAACCTCTAAGACCAGTGTACTGCTAGCTACTTATATCAATGTGCTCCAAAGGTGTCTCAATGGGGTTATCCTGACAAATCTCCTGGGAATATGTTCATTTCATTGAGCGGCTAAATATCAACCAAAGTGCAGAGAAGACCTGAAAACTTCTGTTCAGTAGTAGGAATCATGCCTTAATGACCTAACCCTAAATCCAACCAATTATAATTACAGTTTCAATTTACTTAAAAAATTTAATACCGGGGAGTCCAGATGGTGGAGGAGTAGGAGATTTAATTTAATCTGGTCCCAGGAATTCAGCTAGATAACTATCAAATCATCCTGAACACCTGCAAATTCAACCAGAGGTCAAAGAAAATAATAGCTGCAACTCTACAAATAGAAAAGCGACCACTTTCTGCAAGGTAGGAGGTGTGGAAAAGTTAATCCAAGACAATATATGGGAAGATAGATACCGGTGAGTGATAGAGTAGCAGACACAAAATCAAAACCTAGAAGTCGGCTCCAGAGGGTGGAGCAAGATGGTGGAGGGGTAAGAGACCTGGATTTCGTCTGGTCTCAGTAATTCAGCTGAATAGGGTTCAAACCATTCTGAACACCTACGAACTCAACAGGAGATCAAAGAAAAGAATAGCAACAACTCTCTGAGCAGAAAAGTGACCACTTTCTGGAAGGTAGGATGTGCAGAGAAATGAATCTGAGGCAATATTCGGGAGGATAGATGGCGGGGGAGGGAGCCTCTGTCGGCCTCTTCTGGCAAGTAATACAGCCGTGGAGCACAAAATCAGAACTTCTAGAAGTCAGCTCCGCTGAGGGAAGTCACTCCAGTGGCTAAGCAGGGGGTGGAACCCTTGTGGGACAGTGTGGTCTCAGGACCCTCGGGGTCACAGAAAGCCTGGGGGTGCCTGAGTGTGGCAGAGCTCCCAGGTATTGGAGCAGGGAAGCCGGCTGCAGAGACGGAGGCAAGGAGTGGGCTCTCAGATCAGGGTTGCCATAAACTGTGATCCGTGGCACAGTCGAGCCCCTGCTCTTCCAGCAGGGACCCAACAAGCAGCAGATCCAGGGACACTCACCTTCCTCCCCTGGGAAGAGCGGCATGGGAGCACACCTCAGGGATCTGCTGGGTTTGGAGATTCCACACCGAGTCAGGTGCCAGAGATAGAAACGTTTGGTCACAGGCTGGTGAGCACGGAGTGTGGCCAGAGACCCGGGAGACAGGAGTGATTAACTGCATTTCTCTGGGGGTTCACTGAGGAGAGGGGCCCTGAGTTCTCGGCTCATCTTGGGCAGAGATTGGGAGGCCACCACTTTCACTCTCACCCTCCAAAGCTGTACGGAAAGCTTGCAGGGAACAAAAGCTCCCGAGAGCAAACCTGAGCAGATTACTTAGTTTGGACTAGCAAGGGCGGGGCAATTCTGCCTCTGGCAAAGACATTTGGGAACCAGGACAACAGGCCCCTCCCCCAGATCAGCAAGAACAACCAGCCAAGACCAAGTTTACCCATCAATGAGAATGGCAGAACTCCAAAACTAGGGGAATACTGCACATAGAATCCGTGGCTTTTTTACCATGATTCTTTACTCTGTCAAGGTTAATTTTTTTAACTGTTTTTTTTAAATTTTTCTTTTCCCTTTTTCAACCAACATCTTGTAAATCCCTTTTTTAATAAACATTTTTATTTTTCATTTTTAGAGTCATATTCTATCCCTTCAGAGTTACCCTTATCTTTGGCATATATATATATATATATATAAGTTATTCTCTCTTTAAAATTTTGAGATACAGTTTCTTCTAACAGATCAAAATATACCCTAAATCTCTAGTGTATGGCTTTGTTCTAATCTCCTGCCTGATCACATTCTCTCCCTCCCTTTTTTTTAAATCCTCTTCTTTCTTTTTTCAAACATGTTCTTATTTTATCAATTCCTTTTATAATATTTTTTATAATTTTCATCTTTACAGTCACATTCCATCCCTTCATCATATCAACCCTTATTTTTATACATATATAAGTTTTTCTTTCTTCTAACAGACCAAAATAAATCCAAAATCTAGTGTGTGGCAATGATCTATGCACCATCCTGATCATATTTGATCATAGTCTGTATTTTTTGGTTTTGTTCTGTTTTTGTTTGTTTTTATATTTATCTTTTTCTTTTTTTTTTCTTTTTCTTTTTTCTTTCTTTCCCTTTCTTTTCCCCTGGTATCAGGTCTTTTCTGATTTGTTTAGAGTATATTTTGTGGGGACGTTGTTACCCTGTTAGCATTTTGTCCTCTCATTCATCTAGTCTCCTCTGGACAAAATGACAAGATGGAAAAAATCACCTCAACAAAAAGAACAAGAGGTAGTACTGACTGCCAGGGACCTATTCAATACAGACATTAGCACAAGGTTGGACCTAGAGTTCAGAATCATGATTTTAAAGATACTAGCTAGGCTTGAAAAAAACATGGAAGTTATTAGAGAAACCCTTTCTGGAGAAATAAAAGAACTAAAATCTAACCAAGTCGAAATCAAAAAGGCTATTAATGAGGTGCAATCAAAAGTGGGGGCACTAACTGCTAGGATAAATGAGGCAGAAGAAAGAATTGGTGATATAAAAGACCAAATGATGGAAAATAAAGAAGCTGAGAAAAAGAGAGATAAACAACTACAGGATCACGAGGGCAGAATTCGAGAGATAAGCAATACAATAAGACGAAACAACATTAGAATAATTGGGATCCCAGAAGAAGAAGAGAGACAGGGGGGCAGAAGGAATATTGGAGCAAATTATAGCAGAGAACTTCCCTAATTTGGGGAAGGAAACAGGCATCAAAATACAGGAGGCACAGAGAACCCCTCTCAAAATCAATAAAAATAGGTCAACACCCCAACATCTAATAGTAAAACTTACAAGTCTCAGAGACAAAGAGAAAATCCTGAAAGCAGCTTGGGAAAAGAGATATGTAACCTACAAAGGTAGAAACATTAGATTGGCAACAGACCTATCCACAGAGACTTGGCAGGCCAGAAAGGACTGATGTGATATATATTCAGAGCATTAAATGAGAAAAATATGCAGCCAAGAATACTATATCAGGCTAGGCTCTCATTGAAAATAGAAGGAGAGATAAAAAGCTTCCAAGACAAACAAAAACTAAAGGAATTTGCAAACGCAAAACCACCCCGACAAGAAATATTGAAAGGGGTCCTCTAAGCAAAGAGAGAGCCTAAAAGCAACAGAGACCAGAAAGGAACACAGACAATATACAGTAACAGTCACCTTAAAGGCAATACAATGGCAATAAATTCCTATCTTTCAATAGTTGTCCTGAATGTAAATGGGCTAAATGCCCCAATCAAAAGACACATCAATAAGACCCATCAATATGCTGTCTGCAAGAGACTCATTTTAGACCCAGGGACACCCCCACATTGAAAATGAGGGGGTGGAATACCATCTACCATGCTAATGGACACCAAAAGAAAGCTGGGGTGGCAATCCTTATATCAGACAAATTAGATTTTAAAACAAAGACTGTAATAAGAGATGAGGAAGGACACTATATCCTAGTTAAAGGGTCTATCCAACAAGAAGATCTAACAATTGTAAATACCTATGGCCCTAATGTGGGAGCAGCCAATTATATAAGCCAATTAATAACAAAAGCAAAGAAACACATTGACAACTATACAATAATAGTGGGGGACTTTAACACCCCCCTGACTGAAATAGATCATCTAAGCAAAAGATCAACAAGGAAATAAAGACTTTAAATGACACACTGGACCAAATGGACTTCACAGATATATTCAGAACATTCCATCCCAAAGCAACGGAATACACATTCTTCTCTAGTGCCCATGGAACATTCTCCAGAACAGATCACATCCTAGGTCACAAATCAGGTCTCAACTGGTACCAAAAGATTGGGATCATTCCCTGCATGTTTTCAGACCACAATGCTTTGAAACTAGAACTCAATCACAAGAGGAAAGTCGGAAAGAACTCAAATACATGGAGGCTAAAGAGCTTCCTACTAAGGAATGAATGGGTCAACCAGGAAATTAAAGAAGAATTTAAAAAATTCATGGAAACCAATGAAAATGAAAACACAACTGTTCAAAATCTTTGGGATGCAGCAAAGGCAGTCCTAAGAGGAAAGTACATAGCAATACAAGCCTTTCTCAAGAAACAAGAAAGGTCTCTACCATACGACCCAGCAATTGCACTACTGGGTATTTACCCCAAAGATACAAATGTAGGGATCCAAAGCGGTACGTGCACCCCAATGTTTATAGCAGCAATGTCCACAATAGCCAAACTGTGGACAGAGCCAAGATGTCCATCAACAGATGAATGGATAAAGAAGATGTGGTATATATACACAATGGAATATTATGCAGCCATCAAAGGGAATGAGATCTTGCCATTTGCAACGACGTGGATGGAACTGGAGGGTGTTATACTGAGTGAAATAAGTCAATCAGAGAAAGACACGTAGCATATGACCTCATTGATATGAGGAATTCTTAATCTCAGGAAACAAACTGAGGGTTGCTGGAGTGGTGGGGGGTGGGAGGGATTGGGTGGCTGGGTGATAGACATTGGGGAGGGTATGTGCTATGGTGAGCGCTGTGAATTGTGCAAGACTGTTGAATCACAGATCTGTACTTCTGAAACAAATAATGCAATATATGTTAAGGAAAAAAAAGAAGAAGATAGCAGGAGCGGAAGAATGAAGGGGAGTAAGTTGGAGGGGGAGATGAACCATTAGAGACGATGGACTCTGAAAAACAACCTGAGGGTTCTAGAGGGGAGGGGGTGGGGGATGGGTTAGCCTGGTGATGGGTATTAAAGAGGGCACATTCTGTGTGGAGCACTGGGTGTTATGCACAAACAATGAATCATGGAACACTACATCCAAAACTAATGATGTAATGTATGGTGATTAACATAACAATAAAAAAATTTTTAAAAAAAAGATACGTCTAAGTCCTTACTCCAGGAACTATAAATGTGACCTTACTTGGAAATAGTCTTTAAAGATGTAATTAAGGATTTCAAGATGAGATCATCCTGGATTTAAGATGTGTTCTAAATGCAATGACTGATGCCCTTATAAGAAAAAGTCAGGAATATTTGAGAAACAAAAACTTGGGGAAGAATGTCAGGCAAAGATGGAGGCAGAAATTGGGGGCCACAAGTCAAAGAATAATAAGAGTCACAACAAGCTAGATGAGGCGGGCAAGGATTCTCCCCAAGAGTCCTTTGGTGGGAGAAAGTTGCTGTTGGTAACTTCATTTTGATTTTCTAGCCTACATAACTGTGAGAGAATAAACTTCTGATGTTTAAGGAAAAAAAAAAAGAAACAAGAAAGGTCTCAAATACATAACCTAACCTTACACCTAAAGGAGCTAGAGAAAAAACAGCAAATAAAGCCTAAGCCGAGCAGGAGAAAAGAAATAATAAAGATCAGAGCAGAGATCAATGAAATAGAAACCAAAAGAACAGTAGAACAGATCAGCGAAACAATGAGCTGGTTCTTTGAAAGAATTAATGAGACTGATAAACCTCTGGCCAGACTTATCAAAAAGAAAAGAGAAATAACTCAAATCAACAAAATCATGAATGAAAGAGGAGAGATCACAACCAACACCAAAGAAATACAAACAATTATAAGTACATATTAGGAGCAACTCTATGCCAGCAAATTAGATAACCTGGAAGAAATGGGTGCATTCCTAGAGATGTATCAACTACCAAAACTGAACCAGGAAGAAATAGAAAACCTGAACAGACCTATAACCACTAAGAAAATTAAAGCAGTCATCAAAAATCTCTCAACAAACAAGACCCCATGGCCAGATGGCATCCCAGGGGAATTCTATCAAACATTTCAAGAAGAATTAATACCTTTTCTTCTGAAACTGTTCCAAAAAATAGAAATGGAAGGAAAACTTCCAAACTCATTTTATGAGGCCACCATTACCTTGATCCCCAAACCAGACTAAAACCCCATCAAAAAGAATTACAGACCAACATCCTCAATGAACATGGACGCAAAAATTCTCACCAAAATACTAGTCAATAGGATCCAACAGTACATTAAAAGGATTATTCACCACAACCAAGTGGGATTTATCCCTGGGCTGCAATGGTGGTTCAACATCTGCAAATCAATCAATGTGATACACTACATAAATAAAAGAAAGGAAAAGAACCATAGGATCCTCTCATTAGATGCAGAAAAATCATTTGACAAAGTACATCCTTTCTTGATTAAAACTCTTTACAGTGTAGGGAGAGAGTGTACATACCTCAATATCATTAAAACCATCTATGAAAAACCCACAACAAATATCATTCTCAATAGGGAAAAACTGAGGGCTTTTCCCTTAAGGTCAGGAACATGTCAGGGATGTCCTATTGTTCAACACAGTACTAGAAATCCTAGCCTCAGCAATCAGACAACAGAAAGAAATAAAAGGCATACAAATCAGCAAAGAAGAAGTCAAACTCTCACTCTTTGCAGATGACAAGATACTCTGTGAAAACCCAAAAGACTCCACCCCAAAATTCCTAGAACGTATACAGGAATTCAGTAAAGTGTCAGGATATAAAATCAATGCACACAAATCAGTTGCATTTCTATACACCAACAATGAGACAGAAGAAAGAGAAATTAAGGAATCAAGCCCATTAACAACTGTACCAAAACCCACAAGATACACACCTAAGAATAAACCTAACCAAAGAGGCAAAGGATCTGTACTCAGAAAACTATAGAATACTGATGAAAGAAATTAAGGAAGAGAGAAAAAAATGAAAAAACCTTCTCTGCTTATGTATTGGAAGAACAAATTGTTAAAATGTTTATGCTACCCAGAGCAATCTACACATTCAATGCAATCCTTATCAAAATCCTATCAACTTTTTTCACATATCTGGAATACATTATCTTAAAATTTGTATGGAACCAGATAGGACCCTGAAATGCCAAAGGAATCTTGAACAAGAAAACCAAAGCTGGAGGCATCACAGTTCCAGACTTCAAGCTCTATTACAAAGTTGTAATCATCATGGCAGTATGGTACTGGCATAAAAGCAGACACATAGATCAATGGAATGGAATAGAGAACCCAGAAATGGACCCTCAACTCTATGGTCAACAAATCTTTGACAAAGCAGGAAAGAATATCCAATGGAAAAAGACAGTCTCTTCAACAAATGCTGTTGGGAAAATTGGACAGCTACATGCAGAAGAGTGAAACTGGACCATTTGTTTATATCATACACAAAAATAGGTTCAAATTGGATGGAAGACCTAAATGGGAGACAGGAATCCATCAAAATCCTTGAGGAGAACATAGGCAACAACCTCTGTGACTTCAGCCACAGCAACTTTCTGCTAGACAGGTCTCCAAAGACAAGGAAGACAAAGGCAAAAATGAATTATTGGGACTTCATCAAGATAAAAAGCTTTCGGGCGCCTGGGTGGCTCAGTTTGTTAAGCGACTGCCTTCGGCTCAGGTCTTGATCCTGGAGTACTGGGATTGAGTCCCGCATCGGGCATCCTGCTCAGCAGGGAGTCTGCTTCTCCCTCTGACCCTCCCCCCTCTCATGCTCTCTCTCTATCTCATTCTCTCTCTCAAATAAATAAATAAAATCTTTAATTAAAAAAAGATAAAAAGCTTTCACACAGCATAGGAAATAATCAAGAAAACCAAAAGACAACTGACAGAATGGGAGAAGATATTTGCAAATGATGTATCAGATATCCAAATTCTATAAAGAACTCCTCAAACTCAATACCCAAAGAACAAATAACCCAGTCAAGAAATGAACAGAAGACATGAGCAGACATTTCTGCAAAGAAGACATCCAAATGGCCAACAGACACATGAAAAAGTGCTCAACATCACTCAGCATCAGGGAAATCCAAATCAAAACCTCAATGAGACACCCCCTCACACCAATCAGAATGGCTAAAATTAACAAATCAGGAAACGACAGATGTTGGTGGGGATACTGAGAAAGCGGAACCCTCCTACACTGTTGGTGGGAATGCAAGCTGGTGCAACCACTCTGGAAAACAGTATGGAGGTTCCTCAAAAAGTTGAAAATAGAGCTACCCTATGACCCAGCAATTGCACTACTGGGTATTTACCCCAAAGACACAAATGTAGGGATCTGAAGGGGTACATGCACCCCAATGTTTATAACAGCAATGTCCACAATAGCCAAACTATGGAAAGAGTCCAGATGTCCATTAATAGATGAATGGATAAAGAAGTTGTGGTATATAGATATGTGTGTGTATATATATATATATATATATATACACAGCTACATGCTACATGTATACACATACAGCTACATGCTACATGTATACACACACACACACACACACACACAATGGAATGTTATGCAGCCAACAAAAAAAAATGAAATCTTGCCATTTGCAACAATATGGATGGAACTAGAGGGTATTATGCTAAATGAAATAAGTCAATCAGAGAAAGAATTATCATATGGTCTCACTCATATGTGGAATTAATAAACAAAGCAGAGGATCATAGGGGAAGAGAGGTAAGAATGAAACAAGACAAAACCAGAGAGGGAGAGAAACCATAAGAGTCTCTTAATCTTGGGAAATAAACTGAGGGTTGCTGGAGGGGAGGGGAGTGGAGGGATGGGGGAACTGGGTGATGGACATTGGGGAAGGTATGTGTTGTAATGAGCACCGGGTTTTATATAAGACTGATGAATCACAGACCTGTACCCCTGAAACAAATAATACATTATGTGTTAATTAATTGAATTTAAAGTTAAAAAAAAAGTTGTTACCTTCCCTCCTAGGCTCCTTGCCTTGGTCTTATCCACTTTCATCTCCCATATATATAGCTGGTAAGAAAAGGAAGACAAAGTCTTTTTCAGTTTTGTCTGATTTGGCTATTTTGAATTGTTAGTTACTGGGCATAACATAATTCTTTTTACAAAAGAAACAAATTACAAAAGAAACATTGTCTATAGTTTTCAAGTTAGCAGCTTTAAGACTTAATGGGAGATGTGGCCACACGGAAGTTCATTTTAAGCTTTCTACCTTCTTTTCCTCCTATCCTCCCCTTTCCTCATAGCCATCCTGTGAGAAGACCTGCACCCTCGGTCCTGTAAATGCAACTGACAGGTAGGAGCAGAGCCACTACTTCCAATGAATCTGAAACGTCATTGTGGGAAAACTAAACACTCTCTTCTCACAGCCCTGCCTCCCCTTGCTGAGCATATGTATAGAATACTCTGTCCTTCATGTGTGAAAGTCCTTGTATGTGAAATTTTAGTGTTGGAATTCTTTGCTGTAAAAACAGATTTGGTTTTGAGGTGCCTGGGTGGTTCAGTCGGTAAGTGTCTGCCTTCAGCTCAGGTCATGATCCCAGGGTCCTGGGATGGAGCCCCATATCAGACTCCCTGCTCAGCGGGGAGCCTGCTTCTCCCTCTGCCTGTCACTCTCCCTGCTTATGTGCACTCTCTCTCTCTCTGTCAAATAAATAAATAAAACATTTTAAAAAAACACAGATTTGGTTTTATTATCAAGATGAGATGTAAAATCCCCATGTAAAAGTCTCACTGGATGGGTGTCTCATGTTCACATCTGAGGGGCCTGCGGTCCTGTTTAGTGGAGGCTCCCCACGGCTCCCATTTTTATACAGCTCTGGTTCCACCCATGGTACCAAGAAGGGTCAAAAGGCCTTTAAAAAATGCCACAGCCAAAGTATGTCTAGGGATTAAGGATCCTTTGCCATTTTCCTTTGTGTCTCAGCAGTTCCAGGAATTAAGGATGGAAAAGTTGCCAGCTTTTTTTTTTAAAGATTTATTTATTTGAGAGAGCGAGAATGAGAGAGAGAGAGAGGGTCAGAGGGAGAAGCAGGCTCCTCGCCGAGCAGGGAGCCCGATGCGGGACTTGATCCCGGGACCATGGGATCATGACCTGAGCTGAAGGCAGTTGCTCAACCAACTGAGCCACGCAGGCGCCCAAGTTGCCAGCTTTTGTGTGTTTGTATGTTTACAGTGGACTTTCCACTGTAATCCAACCACCTAAGTTTATCAGGTACTTTACGGTGAAGCCTAACTTTCCAAGTATAATAGCAAAACCATCAGCTCTGTATTTTCTGCCATTATTTGATTAACAGAGCTGCTCATAGGAACTAGGAAAAACTCTTCCAACATATTTTAAGGTCTGAAGTCTTATTTTCATTCCCCGCCTTTATAGATTCACAAGCCTTTCTCACCTGGTGTCATGGGTACACATAACACTTCTTGGCTCTAGCAACTTTATCAAGTTGGTGGCTTGAGTGAATATAATGGTATACTTTAGAGGAGGCTAAAGCCACATTTTATTTATTTTTTTGAGAATATATGTTTTTTTATTTTATTATATTATGTTAATCACCATACATTACATCATTAGTTTTTGATGTAGTGTCCCATGATTCACTGTTTGCATATAACACCCAGTGCTCAATTCAGTAGATGCCCTCTTTAATACCCATCACCAGGCTAGCCCATCCCCCCACCCACTCCCCTTTAGAATCCTCAGTTTGTTTCTCAGAGTCCATAGTCTCTCATGGTTCGTCTCCACATTTTAAATTGCTTCTCAACCACAGGGAAAACATTTAGACTGTGTGGCAGGATGATTTTCTTCCTTTTGGCCCCTATGGTGGATATTTACTGGTCTTAACATGCCCTAGAATGCTGTGGGGGCTACCATGTTGAATTTGTGCAGAAGCCAAAACAAGGGATGTGCAAGAGATGCAATTTGTGACTACATTTGCCTTGGATTGGAATTTGAATGGGACACTTAGGGCTAATGAATTCTTTTTTTTTTTCCCGAGGGGGGAGGAGGGGTTTAAATCAAGGCTTCACAAGACTTACACAAGGGGTGTAAATCAAGACTTCACCCTTGTAGCTCAGAGAATCTAGGTGTGGCTGAGGCTGATGTGGGGTGCTATGGAAGCTGGACATCCTAACACACATCAGACTTTGCAAGAAACTGAAGGTGAATGCAGAGGACTCTGACATGACACTCAAGAGTCTTTCAAAACACCTATGTAGAGGTTTTTTAAATGTTACTTAAGAAGTCACTACAGAAGCATTAAAAAAAAAAACCAGTTGGGTGAAGGTGGGCAAAGGTTTATAGAGTAACGACTTTTTCTTTTTTTTTAATTAAAATTTTAGTTAACATACTCTGCAATATTGGTTTCTGGAGTAGAATTCAATGATTCATCACTTACATAGAACACCCAGCATTCATCATAATAAGTGCTGTCCTTAATCCCCATCACCCATCTATTCCATCCCTCACCCACCTCCTTCCATCAATCCTCGGTTTGTTCTCTGTCATTAAGAGTCTCTATGGTTTGCTTTCCTCTCTCCTTTTTTTCCCATTCCCAGATGTTCATCTGTTTTCTGTCTTAAATTCCACATATAAGTGAGATCATATGGTATTTGTCTTTCACAGAGTAACAACTTCCATGTTCTTGTAAATTACCTCATTGGTATCTTTTGTATTGGGACACTATTTATCAGCTCTACCCTGTGTGTGCAGTGACTAGATGGCAGGAAATGGAATGCCAATATAAAATAGCTGTGTTAACAATTACTCTGAAAGGTTTTTTAAGTATTTTTTAACTTTTTTTTTTTGAGTATGAAATCAGAAGTTCTCCCTTCCCTGCCTGATTTATTGGTTGTTATGCAGTTGGCATAACAAAATCTATCTGTGCTGGGAAGAAGTTGTGTCATGAAGATCTTTAATTTTTTTAATAAAATCTTTAAAACAAATGAGAAAAGTTAATATTCCTTTTTATCATATTGTTGTTAATGAACATCTGTAAAACTTATTGTTAGTTTGTGGGCCATACAAATACTGGATTTGGCTGAATTTGGCCCATGGGCTCTATTTGCCAACTGCTGTATTACACACGCACACACACACACACACATATTTGTATGGATTTTTTGCTGAGTAACTAAATAGTTTTTATCCGGGACCTCAAAATCTCCACTAATATGAAGATTCTTTTTTTAAAAAACTGAATTCATGAAATTGGGATTCCAATGTCCCATTATAGATAAAATACAGCTGAGACAATTTACGAAAATGACAAACATGATTATAGAGGAAATTATTTGGGTAAATGGTGTTCCATTTTTCAGTTTGCTTTATCTCATTTTAAAAGACCATCACTTTTACTATATATCTACATCTATATAATACATTGTCTTGTATCCTAAAAATTTCTACAATTTAATAGCATTTGTATCATTCTATTTTTTAATCTCTTAATTGTGATATTTTCTATCTTAAAAATATCTAAGGAGAAAATGACAGAATGGAAATACTTCTTAATTTTGGTTTTAGTATGAATATCATTTGCCTTTATGGCATAATGAAATTTGTTTGCTTCCTACTTATAGGGACCCTCAAGCTTCCTGTTCTGAAAGAAGGTTTCAGAAAGAACTAATTCCTATCTTCATTTGCAATTTGTGACTCAGACATGTGACCATGATTTAATTGTATTAAATAAATGATGGAAAATCAGGCAGATCAGAATGGAAGACATTTGAATTTGAATTGAAGATATATGAATTTGAATGGAAGATATTTGTATCCACTTGTCCTCATTTCCACTCAACGGACCCCTCAAAGGACCTTCATTGTCTCAGGGAATTATGAGTTTCATTTTTTGTCATTATCAGGGCCTAACTAAAACCACAAGTTTTAGATGGACAGCTGGAATATTTTGATAAAGATGCCTGTGTCAATGAAATATTTTAGAGTTTTAATAACATTGAGGTTTCCCAAAAAGATCTCAAGAGGAAAGTTTTGTAAATGTAAGTTATTTAGGAAAGTAATTCATGGGAAGCAGAAATAAGGTTGGGGGACTGAAATATGGAAAGAGGGTAAATCTAATATAAGGATTAATGGAATTGGCTCCTGTTATGGTTGTTGCATCTTGCAGGACTGTATGAAATATATCTGAGGTTGCCTTCCCCAGGGTAAGAAAGGGGAAGTCAGTGAGTCAGTGGTGACTGCATAGTCACACATGCTTAAAATCCTAACAGCACCCATGGTCATGGTGCCAGAAAAGGTCCAGAGAAAGGAAACAATGGGTTTGAAGTTGTGTTGGAGCTATGCAAAGCTGGGGAAGACTGCCCACTCTCAAGGGGCTAATTGTGGTTCTTTCTCATAGGATAAGACAAACTAAAATTTCTTCAAATCAAGCTTCTGAGCTTGAGTACAAATAGATTCCTGAGACATGGTCATGTATAATGTCCTCTGAGGCTTCCCTTATATTAATTTCTTATTCCAGCTAGAGAAATTCCTGCAGTGCCATAAGTCAGAGTTGTAAGGTTTGCAAAATACTCTCTTTACTCTCCCTCTCTCCAAAATTTTAGGGGTTGGGGGAGGTGGTGGGGCAGAGGCTACATTCTTTATCTCCAGCTGATATTAGAAAAGAAATCTAAACACTATCTGGACATGAACATCATTGGAAATTAATGCCATCACTTTTAAGACATTAAATCCAATTTATGAATAAACACTAAAACTTGCCTGATGTAACAGTCATCCCATAGTCACTTAAAGAGATTGTTTTGTCTGTTGTCAAATGGAGCTGAATTTAACCTTCATAGAATCATTTCCCCATGGACCTGGAGGAGTTGGAACAGGTAGTGTAGATCGACGTCTCACATTGCAAACGAAGAAAGGGAGGATCACAGAGATAAAATGACTTGTCGAATGTCAGCCAAAAAGATCCAAGCTCAGGTGTACAGATCCTAGACTGCTATCTCTCCTCTATCATTCCAATAGAATTATTTCATCTTCCTGCTCTTCACTTCATGTAGCAGTATTTTCTATTTCCATGGGAAGCATGGACACTTCCATTTCTCTGTAGGACAGCATTCAGTGTAAGTTTCATTTGGTTTGTGTTTTCAGCCAAACAAGACATGTCTTCCACCAGATGAGATTTTCTTGCATCATAAGGATCAAGGCTACCCCAAGAGGCATCTTCTGTACTTCCAACAAAATATCTCTAGGGCCTAAACTTCACAATGAAGGGGCACATTGGCAGGGATGTGGATGTAAGGGCCCTGAGGTCTTCATCTCACCTCTCACCCTGAGGGCTTCCCTGAGCCTATGCAGAAGAGTAGGGATGTGAATGTGTGGGCCCCAAGTGTGAAGACACCCACCTTTAAGCTAGTGCAGTTAGGACTGCTTTATGAGTAGATGAAAATTTCACCTACAGTATGACTGGAGAAGCCTAAGACTCCTGCTCACAACTATCTTCCTCAGTGACCTTTACTGGAAGAAATTTCTACATTTCATGTCTTTCCTTAAAGGCCCCTTAAAACAGTACTTGTGCTCAACTGATTTAACATTATTCATTAATTTATTATATTAATGTATAAGTACATTAATTTATTATATTAAATTATTATTTATAATTCAATTCATTAAACATTAATATTCACTTGTCGTATAAATTAAGGCACCTCACTGCTGGATCTAGGAAGGATAACTTAGCTAATAACTATCTTATTGTTGACTTCCCCATGCCTGGGACTATGGCACTAATGTCTCAAAACCCATGAGGTACTAACAAGACTGCAGAACTGGGGACTAGGAAACTTGGACTGCAGTCCTCCAGCACCAGGGCATCTGCAAAGAAGGTAATCACCTCTCTCCAACCTCAAGTCAATTCCATGATGCCAGCAAGAGTCAATGGACTACAAGACTCCACCTCAAAACTGCTAGAACGCATACAGAAATTCAGTAAAGTGGCAGGATATAAAATCAATGCACAGAAATCAGTGGCATTCCTATACACAACAACAAGACAGAAGAGAAAGAAATTAAGGAGTCAATCCCATTTACAATTGCACCCAAAACCATAAGATACCTAGGAATAAATCTAATCAAAGAGACAAAGACTCTGTACTCAGAAAACTATAAAATACTCATTAAGGAAATTGAGGAAGACACAAAGAAATGGAAAAATGTTCATGCTCATGGATTGGAAGAACAAAAATTGTGAAGATTTCAGTGCTACCTAGAGCAATCTACACATTTAATGCAATACTTATCAAAAGACCAACCACTTTTTTCAAAGAAATGGAACAAATAATCCTAAAATTTGTATGGAACACAGGCAACAACCTCTTCAACCTCAGCCTCAGCAACTTCTTCCTAGAAACATCACCAAAGGCAAGGGAAGCAAGGGCAAAAATGAACTATTGGGACTTCATCAAGATAAAAAGCTTTTGCACAGCAAAAGAAACAGTCAACAAAACCAAAAGACAACTGACAGAATGGGAGAAGATATTTGCAAATGGCATATCAGATAAAGGGCTAGTATCCAAAATCTATAAAGAACTTATCAAACTCAACACCCAAAGAACAAATAATCCAATCAAGAAATGGGCAGAAGACATGAAGAGACATTTCTGCAAAGAAGACATCCAAATGGCCAACAGACACATGAAAAAGTGCTCAACATCACTCAGCATCAGGGAAATCCAAATCAAAACCTCAATGAGATACCACCTCACACCAATCAGAATGGCTAAAATTAACAAGTCAGGAAATGACAGATGTTGGAGAGAATGCGGAGAAAGGTGAACCCTGCTACACTGTTGGTGGGAATGCAAGCTGGTGCAGCCACTCTGAAAAACAGTATGGAAGTTCCTCAAAAAGTTGAAAATAGAGCTACCCTATGACCCAGCAATTGCACTACTGAGTATTTGCCCCAATGATACAAATGTAGTGATCCAAAGGGGTACATGCACCCTGATGTTTTTATCAGCAATGTCCATAATAGCCAAACTATGGAAAGAGCCTAGATGTCCATAGACAGATGAATGGATAAAGAAGATTTGAGATATATATATGTATATATATATATATATATATATACATATACATATAGTGTGTGTGTACACACACACATACACACACACACAATGGAATATTATGTAGCCATCAAAAAGAATGAAATCTTGCCATTTGCAATGACGTGGATGGAACTAGAGGGTATTATGCTAAGCGCAGTAAGTCAGTCAGAGAAAGACATGTATAATATGATCTCACTGATATGAGGAATTCTTAATCTCAGGAAACAAACTGAGGGTTGCTGGAGTGGTGGGGGGTGGGAGGGATGGGGTGGCTGGGTGCTAGACACGGGGAGGGTATGTGCTATGGTGAGTGCTATGAATTGTGTAAGACTGTTGAATCACAGACCTGTACCTCTGAAACAAATAATACATTATATGTTAAAAAAAAAAAAGATAGTAGGAAGGGAAAAGTGAAGGGGGGGAATCGGCAGGGGAGACGAACTCTGAGAGACTATGGACTCTGAGAAACAAACTGAGGGTTCTAGAGGAGAGGTGGGTGGGGGGATGGGTTAGCCTAGTGATGGGTATTAAAGAGGGCACGTATTGAATGAGCACTGGGTGTTATACGCAAACAATGAGTCATGGAACACTACATCAAAAACTAATGATGTAGTGTATGGTGATTAACATAACATAATAAAATAAAAGAAACTAAGTTTTTAGAGAGGGTTTCTTTAATATTTGAAAGTCCAAAAGGAAAGGTGGAAATAGGTGATCATCTGTGTCCAGAGACACCTGACTAGTGATCTTCCCATATCTAGTTGAATCTACTCACCAAAGTGGCCCAGACAGAACGCAGAGACACAGAGGGTGGGGGTTGTGTGAACCACTAGAGAAGACCCTGAGGTTTCTCCTCTTATCCTTACTACTTTTTTCCCTTCCACTTATGTTGAGTTTAATTTGCTCTTCTCCTAGATTGTTAAGATAACTTATTTTAAACATTTTTTTCTGTTTTAATCATTTAAAAATATAAATTCAAATCTTGATATGGTTGACTTTTAATTCTCAACTCAAAATATGTTCTTAATTTCTCTTTTGAATTCTTCCTTAGACCACAGATTACTTAGAAGCATGTTACTTGACTATCATATATTTGTAATTTTCCAGGTATCTTTCCATTATTGCATTTATTTTAACTTTGCTATAACCAGAACAAATCCTCTACGATTTCCATCTTTTTAAATTTACCGAGTTGTGTTTTATGTCCTAGCATAACAATGTATCCTTGCAAACTAGAAAAAAATATAGTTTTGGACAATTTTCAATTAGGTCAAGGTGGTAGATAGTGTGGTTCAAATTCTCAAATTCTTTATTGAATTTTTTGTCTATATGTTTCATTCATTACAGAGAACAGGGTACTAAAACCTCTCCCACCATGTTTTTGAATTTGTCTCTCATCGCAGATCCACCAATGCTTTCTTCATGCCTATTTGCTTATGTTATTAGGTGCTTACACATTTAGGAATTTTTTTTCTTTTTTTACTAATTGACCCTTTTATAATAATGAAGTGTATTATCTCTGGAAATTTTTCTTGTTTTGAATTTTAATTTGTCTTACAAAAATAAAATCAGTCCAAAACTTTTATGGTTGGTTTTCACATGGTATTATTTTTCTGTCCTTTCACTCCTGACAATCTGTGTCTTTTTATTGAAATCATATTTATTTTCAAATAGCATTTAATTGTCCCACTTTTTTATCTAGTCTAATAATCACTGCTTTTAAAATGGTATATTTAGTCCATTTGTATTCAATGTGATTTTTATATGCCTTTATAGGTTTTACGTTTGCAATTTTTCTCTTTTTTTATTTGTTTCATATTTATTTATTCTTTTCTCTTTCCCCTGACTTCCTTGGATCAATTTTTGTAAGATTTATTTATTTACTCTAGAGAGAGAGAGCAGGGAGAGGCGTACAGGGAAAAGGAGAGAAAGATTCCTCAAGCAGACTCCCTGCTGAACATGGAGCCCAACTCAGGGCTTAATCCCAGGACCCCAAGATCATGACCTGAGCCAAAATTAAGAGCTGTCCATTCAACTGACCAAGCCACACAGGCACCCCTGAAACAATTTTTAATATTTCATTTTATGACATATATTGGCTTTTAAGCTATACCTCTTTTCTTTAATTTTTTAGATTGTTCTAGAGATTACAACATGTATATTTAACTTATTACAGTTCACCTTTAAATCATATTATTGCTGTAACTTAAAAACTTACAGCAGTGCACTTTCTTTTGCGTCTCATATATGTATTTTATCTCTACGTATATTATAAACTCCAGAATAGAGTGTTCAATATTTGCTTTAAACAGTCAATTTTCCTTTAAAGACAGTCAGAAATAAGGAAAAGAATTATTTTGTGTTTGCTTGCATATTTATCATTTCTAGTGCTCTTTGCTTCTTTCTGTAGATCAAAGTTTCAATTTGCTAAAATTTCCCTTAGGTTTAGCAAACTTCTTTTTGCATTTCTTGTAGTGGGGGTTTCCCAAAGACAAATGATCTCAGCCTTTGTTTATCTGAAATGTTCTTATTTTGCCTTCACTTTTGTAAGTCATTTTTGCAAGAGAATTCTAGGTTAGTAACGCCATTTTAAAGGAGTCATTCTACTTTCTTCCTGATAGTTCTGTTTCTGATGAATGTCCAGCAGTTATTTTTATTATTGTTCCCCTATACCAAATTCAGTGTGGCTTTTTTCTGACTGTTTTTTAAGATTTTCTTTTTGTCTCTGGTTTAACATCAGTCTGAAATGATGTGGTTTGCTTTGTGTTTTCCTGCTTTTCAATTTCACAAGTTTATGTTTTTCATTAAATATGAAATTTTTCAGTCATTATTTCTACATTTTTTTCTGCCCCAATTTCTTTCTCCTTTCTTTCTGGCACACCAATCAAAAATATGTTAGACCATGTGCTACTGACTTTTCCAGCCATTTTTCTCTCTTTCTTTCAGTTTTTGTTACCCCATCTCAAATCTCACTCTTCTGTCTTCTATACTATCTAATCTGGTGTGAAGGCTGTCAGAAAAAATTTCAATTCAGATACCATGTTTTGTTGATGCAGAATTCTCATTGGTTCTTTTTCTAAATGTGAATTTCTGTGCTGAGTCCCCATCTGTCATTCTTTTTATTCCCTTTCCCTTAAACCTTGAATATATTGATAATTGTTTTGTTTTATTTATTTATTTAATTTTTTTTTTTTACACAGAGAGAGTAGAGGTGTGGGGAGGGGCAGAGGGAGAGGGACAGAGAGAATCTTAAGCAGGCTCCATGCCCAGTGTGAAACCTGACTCAAAGCTCAGTCTCACAACCCTGAGATCATGACCTGAGCCAAAACCAAGAGTCAGACACTTAACCTACTGAGCCACCCAGGTGCCCCAATAATAACTGTTTCGAAGCTCTTACCTTAAAATTCCAACATCTTTTGGTATAGTCATTTTCTATGGCTTTCTGAAAATTGTAGATATTAGGTTGCAGGGAGTTTATGTTAGCTTCCTTAGAACAATGTTCAGCTGTGTTTAACTCATTTATTGGCTGATCACCTTCATTCTATTCATGCTTATTTTTAGGCAGGTCTAGAGCATCCTTTACTCTGTGGCTAGTATAACCCTGTGCTCTGGCCTTGCTGTGCTCTCAACAGGATACCTGTGGTGTTCACTATGGCAGGGCACCTCTCCAATGTCTGTCAGCTTTGTGTGACCCTGACAGCCCCTAGTAGCTTGTCCCTGCTGGACTTCAGGGAGTCTTATCCCATGTATGTAGTAGCACTTAGTATTCGGGCAAAGATTCAAGGAAAGCCCTATACAGAACTCGTTCTCTGGATACCTTCTTCTTTTATATCATGTCCCTCATATACAGCCGCCTCAGTGGTCCTGAACTTTATTTTGTGTTTCCTGTACCCAATATTGCCACTAGACTCTGGGTTCAAATTCCCTATGCCATGACTTGCAAAGTACCTCCAGTAAGAAAGCCAGGGATATGTGGAGCTTTTCTCATGAGATTCCCTTCTCCCAAGGACCCCAGCCCTATGCTGTCTTTCCTCCAATACCTGAATATGGTTGTTTTATAGTGGTCTGTAATGGGAAGATAAGTCTGATATCCATTACTGCCGCATGGCTCAAAGCACCTGGATTATTTTTAATATAAGAAAAAAATTATAAATATACATTGAATGAATTTTAGAAATATCATGGTAGCAACACATTATAATGGTGTAAGGCTTCTTAAGGGTTTTAGAAGTTTGGGGTTAAGTTCCCAGCTCTGTAACTTCAATTAATCATATAATCATTCTAAACCTTAACTTTCTTATTTGTAAATTAAGGAGGGAGTATTAGGTTACCTGTGAAGTGTTTCCTAGATATATCTTTGTATTCTGTGACACAAAGATAAAATTGTGAATTTTTCAGTTTCAAAGAAATCCAAAAATCATCCCCTTTATATTAGCTCTGATGATAGTTCATAAATGCTTTGATTTGAGAAGTAAAATGAAGAGAGAAAAACTGAAGGCTTAATGTACTATCAAATTGTCTTTTATATGCTGTGTCTAATGCTTTGCACATTATAGGCATTTAAATTTCCAATAAGAATAAATGTAACATATGAAATAATTCAGTGAATGGTGCCATCAAGAAATCATTCCTCCCAAGTGGAACAATGTGTTGTATATTAATTCTAAGAAAGCATTGAATAATAGCTGTCAATTACTAATTTAGACTTCCTCCTTTATTGGAGACTGTTTGGGTTTAGTGACCAGACTTAAATAAAATTAGAATAGTTGATGTAATTTGAGGATTGAAGATTCACATCCTTTACTTCCATTTATACATGTATTCTACAAACACCTATAGAGAACTTATTACGTGCCAAAAACTGTACTGGCTTCTGGAAACAATAGTCAAAATAAACTTGGTTCCTGCTATCACAATTTAAAGTCTAGTGGAGAAGAAAGGCATTAATAAGATAGCCATAGATAAGTGTAATGTTTTAACTGTGAAATGCTCTGTTAAAGAGAAAAATGTGGTTCAATAAGAGGTTATAATGTGGATTTTAGCTAGGGGAAAAACAGCATACCAGGAAGAAGCAGCAACCTGTATTAAGTCCATTATTGAGAGGAAGTTGAGCAAATTTGAGGGTGTAAAAGAAAGCACTATGGCATAAACAGTGAGAATAAGGGAAGTTAGGTACAAAATAAGGCTAGAGAAGTAGTTAGGGGCCAGGTTATTTATTTTGGTAGGACACGTTAAGATGTTTGCATTTTTTCCTAAAAATAATGGGACACATGGAACATTCTCGAGATTAAACCATATATTAGGCCACAATGTAAGCCTCAACAAATGTAAAAATATTGAAATCATTTAGAGTAGCTTCTCCAGCAACAATGAAATGAAAATAGAAATCAACCCAGGAACACTGAAAAATTTATAAATATGTGGAAATGAACAATATACTCTTAAACCACCAATGAATCAAAGAAGAAATCACAAAGAGAAATCAGAAAATACTTCCAGATGAATGAAAATGAACACACAGAAACACATAACAAAACTTATGGGATGCAGCAAAAGCAGAGCTCACAGGAAAATTTAGAGCCATAAACACCTACATTAAAAAAGAAGAAAGGCTTCAAATTGATTCTCTAACTTTATACCTTAAGGAACTAGAAAAAGAAGAACAAATTAAAACCAAAGCCAGTAAAAGGAAGAAAATACCAAAAGTTAGATCAGAGATAAATAAAATAGACAATAACAAAAAAAATAGAGAAAAACAAAAGTTGTTCTTTTAAAAGATCAATAAAATTGACAAACCCTTAGCTATACTGACTAGGAAAAAACACAGAAGACTAAACTGAATAAGATCAGAAATGAAAGTGTAAACATTACTACCAATCTTGCATAAATAGAAGTATAAAAGATTATAAGAAAGTATTATGAATAGTTGTTTGCCAACACAGATGAATTGGACAAATTCCCAGAAACACACAATTTATATAAACAGATTCAAGAAAAAACAGACAATCTAAGTAACCTATAACCAGAACAGAGATGGAACTGGTAATCAAAAATCTCCCAACAAAGAAAAGCCCAGGAATAGATGGCTTCCCTGAAGAATTCTACTGATTATTTAACGAAGAATTACTACCAGGTCTTCTCAAACTCTTCTAAAACATAGCGGAAGAGAGAACTCTTCCTAACTCATTCCATGAGGACAGCATTATCTTAATACTTAAGTCTGACAAAGACATTATAAGAAAAGAAAACTACAGATCAAATTTCTTACAAATATAGATGTAAAAATCCTCACCAAATACTAGCAAAGTAAATCCTGCATAATATTAAAAACATTAACAGAATGTTTTTAACTATCTTAGCTCAAGCTGCTATATCAAAATACCATAAACTGGGTAGCTTCTCACAGTTTTGGAGGTTAGAAGTCTGAGATTTGGGTGCCATGAGGATCAAGTTCTTGGTGAGGTCCTGTTTCCTGGTTTGTACATGGCCATCTTTCATTGTACCCTCACATAGTGGAGAGCAGAATGAGACAGAAAGCCGGTGTCTTTTATAAGGATGTTAATCTCCTTCATGAGGGCTGCACGCTCATGATCTAATTACCTCTCAAAAACCTTGCTTCCAAATACCAACACATTGAGGTTAGGGTCCCACATGTGAATTCTCAACATGTGAATTTGGGGGTGAGAAGGAATACAAACATTCAAAGCCATTGCAATGACCAAATAGGACTTATCCCATGAGTGCAAGGGTGGTTCACCACATGAAAATTAATCCATGTAATATACCACATTAATAGAACCAATGTTTTAAATAGAATAATCATCCCAATTGAGGCAGAAGAAGAATTTTATGATAAATACACTTAACAAACTAAAAACAGAAAGAAATTTCCTCCATCTGCGAAAGGACATTAATGAAAAATCCACAACTAACTTCATGCTCAGTGGTGAAAGCCTGAAAGCCTTCCCCCCAAGATCAGAAACAAGACAAGAATGCTTGCTTTTGCCAGGGTTATTAGTCAAGAAAAAAACTAAAAGGCATCCAAACTGGAAAGGAAAAAGTAAAAGTATCTTTATTGCAGATGTCATGAGCTTATAGCTGGAATATAAATACACAAGGATACTGTTAGAGTTAATGAATAAATTAAGCCAAGTTACAGCATGTGAAAGTCAGTTGCATTTTTAAACACCAGTAATGAACAATCTGAAAAGGAAATTAAGAAAACAATTGCATTTACAACAGCATCCAAAAGAATAAAATGTCTAGGAATAAATTTAACCAAGGAAGTGGATGACTTGTCCGCAGAAAACTCCAATGCAATGATGATATAAATTAAAGAAAACTTAAATAATGTAAAGGCATCTGGTTTTTGTGTTTGGAAGATAATCTTATTAGGATCACAATACTATCCTAAAGAATTTACAGATTCAACTAAAATTCCAATGGACTTTTTGTAGAAACAAAAAGCCAATCCTCAGATTCCTACGGAATTACAAAGGGCTCTAGAGGAGTCACACTTCCTGATTTAAAAATTTACCACAAAGCAACAAAGAGTGATCAAACAATGTGTTACTGGCATAAGGATAGGCCTATGAACCAATAGAATAACTTTATTTATTTATTCATTCATTCATTCATTCCAGAAATAAACTCAAATGATTTTAGACAATGTTGTTAAGAACATTCAAAGAGGAATGAATAATCTCTTCAACAAACGGTGCTGAGACAACAGGATATTCATATGCAGAAGAATGAATTTATATGCAACCTCACACCATCTATAAAAATTCACTAAAAATGAATCAATGACCCAAATACAAGAGCTAAAACTATTAAACTCTTAGAAGAAAGAATAAGTATAAATCTTGATGATGCTGGATTGGCCATGGATTCTTCATATGACACCAAAAAGCAAGAGCAGCAATAGAAAAAATAGACACATTGGACTCTATCAAAATGTAAAATCTTTGTGCATCAAAACACATTATCAAGAAATTGAAATATACCCTATGGAATGGGAAAGAATATTTACAAATCATGTACTTGATGAGGGTCTAATATCCAGAACATAGAAAGAATTCTCAGAACTCAACAACAAAACACAAACCACTCAATTTAAAAATGAGCAAAGTACTTGAATTGACATTTCTCTAAATAAAATATAAAAATGGCTACCAAGTACTCGACATCATTAAGCAGTTTTTTAAAGATTTTATTTATTTATTTCAGAAAAAGTGCAAGAGAGAGCATAAGTGGTAGGGAGGGACAGAGGCAGAGGGAGAAGCAGACTCCCTGCTGAGGAGGGAGACTGACCTGGGGCTCCATCCCAGGACCCTGGGATCATGACCTGAGCCAAAGGCAGATGCTTAACTAACTGAGCCACCCAGGTGCCCCTCAACATCATTAAGAAAATAAAAATAAAAACTACAATGAGACAAACTTGCACCACTAGAATGGTTATAATTCAAAAAGGAGGGGATAACAAATGTTGGTGAGGATATGGAGAAATTGGAACCCTCATATATTGCTGGTGGGGATGTAATATGTCCCAGCCACTGTGCAAAACACAGAATTGCCATATGATCCAGCAATTCCACTCAACAAACGGATGAATCAATAATATGTGGTATATACAATGAAATATTATTCATTCATAAAAAGATCCAAGTACTGATATATGCTACAACATGAATGAACCTTAAAAACTTTATGGTAAGTGAAAGAAGCCAGACACAAAAGGTCACATATTATATTATCCCATTTATGTGAAATAACAGCATAGGGAAATCCACAGAGATAGAAAGCAAATTGGAAGTTGCCAGGCACCAGCAGTCAGGGAAAATGGGAATCAACTGCTTAATGCATTTGAAGTTTTCTATTAGGGTGATGAAAATATTTTAGAAGGTGATATTAAGTGGTGATTACATAACTTTGTCAATGTGCTGAATACTGATGAATCACACACTTTAAAATGGTTACTTTTATTTTATGTGAATTTCACCTCCATAAGAAATTTACATGACTGAAATTATAACAACACAAAGGAAGAAAAAAATTTATGAAAAAAAATATGTACTTAACATTATTGGGGACAAATTATAGCCAGAACTAAGATAAATCACACTTAACTTTTTTCATATTCTTCAGTTTTTTAGCAAATAGACTCTTCACTATTGATAAGTTGCAGCTTATTTTTCTAGCTTCATCATTATCCTAAGCCTACCTTCTATAAAACATAATGCATTGCCAACAATTCCTCAATATTATGTTCATTCATCACTCTGTACATTTGCACACACTACTCAAGATATTGCTTAAAGTGACGAAAATGCAGAAGACCCTATGATCTGACAGTATTAAGTACCTAGCCATCAAACATTGTGATATTAATTCTATAAGCTATTGAAACAGAAAATATTCATAATGAACTACTAAGTGTAAACATATAGGTTGACTTTCCTGAGGAATATATTAACTACTACCTAATTTGGAAATGTGTGCATATATTAGTGTATAGAAAAACATAGAAAAACATCTAAAAATATATACACTACAGTTTTAGCAATGGACACTTCTACAATAGAATTTTTTTCTTCTTTATAATTTTGTGCATGATTTGTTAATAGCTTGTGTTAATTTTATAATCCAAAAAAATATTTTGTTTTATTTTTTGAATGGGAATATACTAAGAGGTTATTTTAAAGGTTATTTTACACAAAAGTGAAAAGATTTTCATCTGGAAAAATTCACTCTAGCAGATGTGTATATGCAAAAAAGATGCATGTACGCACATTAAAAAATTTCAACAGTAGTCCATGTTGTTGGTTATTCGGATTAGGGATATGGTGTGGTGACCATGAGAAGGTGATGAAATAGTAGAAAGAAATAGAAGAAGCTGACAGGAATTGATGATACTTAGTTACTCTCTGCTCTCAAAATGTTATGCATTTGGGACAAACATAGCTACATTTTTTTTTGCCATGAAAATATGGAAAATAACCAGGAATGGGCAACATTTTAAATCAGTAACATCATAATGTGACCAACATATCATCTATTACTCTTTGAGCAGTGAGCTCTCCCTAGGGCCCTAGAAGCAATGGTGACACCTGAAATAGAAATACAAAGAGGCTGGTGCATGAAGAAACAAATTGGACTCATTTGACAATGGATTATAACTCTCCACAGATAATTCATTATTCTCAAATATTTTGGTTTTTCACTTTCTTTTTTTAACTCTAGAAAATGTGTTGAAAATAGATTGCCTGCTGCAAGTGCTATGTTAGCTTCTGCATTTCAGGAGAAAAAACTGAAACTTTATGTCTCAGAATTCCTTTGCCCTTAGAATTCGTCAATAAGAGGGACATATATAATATGTGGAAAGCAAAAGAGAAGGGAAAGCCATTGATTTCCAAAGGAAAGACAACACAAATCATTGGCAGTAGCTCCCCTTGGCTTCTAGGGCTTCTCCTGAGAATCACTCACCATGGTGCTGCAGAGGCTGGGTAATTGTTTGTGTACTTCCCATGACTCCCTTTAAAAAAGAGACATTTCCTCCCCCAGCCATTTCAATGGTTGTATAAACCTTTAATTCTCTTATATATTCTGAACCCAAATAGTATTGTGAGTTATCACCAATGGTTGCTAAGAAAATTATTTTAATAACATGATGAACTACATTAAACAGACACTGATAACTGGTAATGGAGTTGTTTGTTAAATAACTTATTTGACAAAAATCTACTGAATACTTATTGTCCAGCCATGTGCAAGACAGTGTGTTAGATAGTGATTATGATACATTGAATAAGAAACTGTTTCTGTTCTCAAAAAATTCATCATCTGGGGAAGATACTCAAGGAACATATAATTAACTACATTACAATATAACAGTGATAATAGTAAAAACAACAGCAACAACAACTAGCACTTACCAAATACAGGAGCTAGAATAAGCAATCTATATACATTATCTCATTTAAGCATCACAACAATCTGATGAACTAGGCAGCATTATTACCTCCATTTCACAGAGGAGGAAATACTTTGAAAGGTTGTAAGACTGGCTCAATATCAAACAGCTAGTAAATGATAACACAGAGATTCAAATCCAGATGTGTCTAACTCCAGAGCACACCTACTACTACACTTTTATGCCAACTGTATGAACAACTTCCAAAGGAAACACAGACAGGACAATTCATTCCTTTTCTGGAAAAATTAATAGTACACAAAGAAAGTGACTTTTGGGTCCAGGGCAGAAATTTTCCACATGTTTAAGAATGTGTAGGAATTTAAGACAGAGAGATTAAAAGAGGCATATAGAAATAAAAATGAATGAAATGTAGTCATATGTGACCAGAAAAGAGAATGTAGTCTTCTACAATAGGCTTCTGTAAGCTATTGACAGTTGATGAGCCTTCAGAGGAAGTAAAAGTACTTCCTGAATTTAAACTAAGGACCTTAAATGTCAAAGAGCCAAGAATAACATGCTTTCTATCTAGACAGAATTTCATTAATTTTAAATGAATAAAAGCAATTTGATATGTACATAAAGTTATAAAATGCCCACAAAGGGATATATCATCAGATGACTTACATTCTTTAGTTAAATGTTGTTAGGAATTTAAAGGTTTGAATTTATTGTCATATACATGCATGTTTGTCAGCTGGGTTGCATATTGTTGACCAACAGTTTTTTGAGCTCAATAACATGCAAATGAAACAGAATATATCTTTCCTGTGATTTGAAAGTTACTGCAAAGCCCTGAGTGCCAAAAGTTCCTTATGCTAGCCCATCACAGAGGAAGAAATTCTCATATTCAGAATCACCCTTTGAGTTTAAGACAAATTTCTTCTCAGTGAAATATCAAATGAAGAAAGACAAACACAGTATGGAGGAGGAGTTAAAGTGGTGGAAGAGTAAGGGGACGCTAGGCTTGCCTTGTCCCTTGATCACAGCTAGATAAATATCAAATCATTTTGAACACCTAAGAAATTGATCTGAGGACTGAAAGAGCAAAACTGAACAAGAGGTAGAAAAAAAAAACACCACATAGCAGAAGATAGGTGCTGCAGAGAGTTGATTTGGGAGAGAGAAGAGCTGCTGGTGCTGCAAAGAGGAGGTAGCCCTGATCATGGAGAGAGGAGGAAGAGAGAAAGAGTGAAAGCACACACAGAGAATTGCATAAGAAAAACTCTTCCCCAAAACCATTGATTGGGAAAGGGAGAGGGCTAAATACTGCAAGTTTTTATAAACAGTGGAGCACAGGGTCTGAAGTTTTGGAGGTCTGAACCATCACCAGGGTCATGCCTGGCATGCTTGGTGGTACTACAGTGGGGAAGGAGGACAGAGACCCGAGAGCAGGCAGTGTGTCTGAGGATCCTCTTCATCACACACAGGGAGAAGAAGTTCCCCTACTTGGAGTACATTTGGGAGTGATGGCCCAGCCTCACTGGGGGAAAAGAACCAGCAGTTCCAGCATGCTGCTCTGTTCCCTAGGACAGGAACAAAGACACTGGCTGAGGAGAGCAAACCATAAACTCCAAACTGCTGCTCAGGCATGCAACTGATTTCTGGGACATGGCAGCACTGGCCACAGCACAGCAAGACCCTTCCCCAGAGGATGAGCATTGGTCTGTGCCATGCAGATCTCTAAAATTTGGAGTTTTGAAACCCAGCCACATTCCTGAGATAAAACACAGGAGTGCTGTGCCACTTGGCAGGGGAACAGCTCAAATGCAGGAAGGGTGAAGGCAGGGATCTGGTGGAAGTTGAGGGTACAAAAGAGATGACTATTTGCTCTTCTGTGAGGGCTTCCTGAAGAGTGGTGGGCACAAGCTCCCTGCTACAGGAATGAGAGAGCGGGACAATATCATTTCACCCCTGAGCATCAGCACTGACCAACTTCATGGAGGAAAGCAGCCTCACCTAGTGGTGCCTGGATGCACTTACACCAAACCCCTCCCCCCTGCACCCTGCAGGTGCATCTCCACTAGGGCAAGTCTGCCTGAGTATCAGAGTAGCAGGACCCTCCCCCAGAAGACCAGCACAAACCCCACATACTCACCATGGCCACTGACCATAGAGTGCTACAAAGCTTCAGCTCTAGGGATCTAGCTTCCCTTTTTAAAAATTATTCGTTTATTTTTAATTTTTGTTTTACTTAACTTCTTTTAACAAGCAGACCAAAACACACCTAAGATCTAGCTTCCTTTAAAAAAAAAAAAAAAAAAAAAAAACCTCTTCTCAATATAGCCACTACTCATTACTCTCAGGAGCAGGAATACAACAGGCTTTCCTAACAATCACACACATAATAAAAAAGAGTGACCCAGACAAAGTGACAAGACAGAGGAATTCACTCCAAAAGAAAGAACAGGAAGAAGTCATGGCTAGGGATTTAATCTATACAGATACAAGTAAGATGTGAGAACCAGAATTTAAAACAATAATCATAAAGATACTAGCTGGGCTGAGAAAAGCATAGAAGACACTAAGAATCCCTCACTGCAGAGATAAAAGAACTAAAAACTAGTCAGGCCAAAAAAAAGCCCTAACCAAGATGCAAAACCAAATGTATATAATGACAATGAGGATGGATGAAGCAAAGAATGAATCAGTGATATAGGTGATATAATTATGGAAAATAGAGAAACTGAAAAGAAGAGGGAAAGAAAGGTATTGGATCACAAATGTAGACTTAGGGAAATCATCAACTCCTTAAAGTATAATATTTGTATCATAAGAGTTCCAGAAGCGGAAGAGAAAGAAAAAGAACCAGAAGGTTTATTTGAGTAAATAATAGCTGAAAACTTCCCTAATCTGGGAAAGGAAACAGACATCAAAATCTAAGAAGCACAGAGAACTCCCATTAAATTCAACAAAAGCCAGCCATCACCAAGACATATCATAGTCAAATTCACAAAATACACAGACAAGGAAAGAACCCACAAGCAGCAAAGGAAAAAAAGTCCTTAACCTACAAGGGAAGACAGATTAAGTCCACAACAGATCTATCCACAGAAACTTGACAGAAGAAAGTGGCATGATATATTCTTCTTGCTGAATGGGGAAAAGGTACAGCTAAGAATACTTCATCCAGCAAGGCTGTCATTCAGAACAGGAGAGATAAAGGGTTTCCCAGACAAGCAAAAACTAAAGGAGTTCTTGATCACTAAACCAGCCCTGCCAGAAATATTAAGGGGGACTCTTTAAGTGGGGGGAAAAAGACCAAAAGCAACAAAGATTAGAAAGGAACAAAGGACATCACCAGAAACACCAACTTTACAGGTAACACAACGGCATTAAATTCATATTTTTCAATAATCACTCTGAATGTAAATGAACTAAATGCTCCAATCAAAAGACATAGGGTACTGGAATGGATAAAAAAAAAACAAGATCCATCTATATGCTGCCTACAGAGACTCATTTTAGACCTAAAGTCACCTGCAGATGGAAAGTGAGGGGGTGGAGAACCATCTATCATGTCAATGGACTATTGAGGTTAATGTAGAGCATGAAATCATCCGTAATACCTAGCTTGGTAAAATATAACAGGGAGGCTGCTGGGGGCAATGGAAGGTTTCAGAGAAGGCCATAGGCCTTTGAGAGGCTGAAGCCTGCTCAACCACTCTGCCGTAGGAATGCGTCGAGGAGTTACCTTCCCCAAAGCTTTCTTAGCCCAAAGAGCTGTCCTGTTATCTAAGAAATGTATGCATTGTCCCCTAAAGTTATGTTTAGCAAAACTCATAGAACAAGCTGATCAGCACATTGTATCTTTCCCATAGACACTTCTATTTTCTGTAAGACCCCTTACCATACATCACTTGTTTAAGAAACAGAGTAATAAAGATTTATGATTATCCTGAAGCATGAATAAAGGTGAGAGTAAGAAGAGCAAAGGGTCTTTGTCTCTGAGCAGTAACCTCCTTGACTTCTCTCTTTCACAGTACAATCTGGAGTAATCTTTCATCCATTGGTACAGGGATTGTTGGCCATTCCCAGCAATGTACATCAAAAGAAAGCCAAAGTAGCCATACATATATCAGACAAACTAGATTTTATTTTTTTCCTTCTTTTTAATTTTTTTATTGTTATGTTAATCACCATACATTACATCATTAGTTTTGGATGTAGTGTTCCATGATTCATTGTTTGTGCATAACACCCAGTGCTCCATGCAGAATGTGCCCTCCTCAATACCCATCACCAGGCTAACCCATCCCCCCACACCCGTCCCCTCTAGAACCCCCAGTCCGTTTCTCAGAGTCCATTGTCACTCATGGTTCGTCTCCCCCTCTGATGTCCCCCCCTTCATTCTTCCCCTCCTGCTACCTTCTTTTTTCTTTCTTAACATATATTGCATTATTTGGTTCAGAGATACAGATTTGTGATTCAACAGTCCTGCACAATTCACAGCACTCAGCATAGCACATACCCTCCCCAATGTCTATCACCCAGCCACCCCATCTCTCCCACCCCCCCACCACTCCAGCAACCCTCAGTTTGTTTCCTGAGATTAAGAATTCCTCATATCAGTGAGGTCATATGATACATGTCTTTCTCTGATTGACTTATTTCACTCAGCATAACAGCCTCCAGTCCCATCCACATCGTTGCAAATGGCAAGATCTCATTCCTTTTGATGGCTGCATAATATTCCATTGTGTAAATATACCACATCTTCTTTATCCATTCATCTAGACAAACTAGATTTTAAAACAGACTGTAACAAAAGATAAAAAAGGGCATTATATCATAATTAAGGGATCTATCCATCAAGAAGATCTAACAATTGTAAATATTTATGCCCCTAACTTGGGAGCACCCAAATATATAAATCAATTAATAAAAAAAACATAAAAAAACTCATTGATAATAATACAATAATAGTAGGGGACTTTAACACCCCCCTTCAGCAACGGATAGATGGTTTAAGCAGAAAATTAACAAGGAAACAATGGCTTTGAATGACACACTGGACTGGATGGACTTAATAAATAATATTCAGAACATTTCATCCTAAAGCAGCAGAATACACTTTCTTTTGGAGAGCACACAGAACATTCTCCAGAATAGATCACATATTGAGCCACAAATCAGTCCTCAATGAGTACAAAAAGATTGAGATCATACCATGCATATTTTCAGACCACAATGCTATGAAACTTGAAGTCAACCACACACACAAAAAAGGAAAGACCACAAATACATGGAGGTTAAAGAGCATCCTACTAAAGAATGAATGGGTTAACCAGGAAATTAAGGACAAAATAAAAAAGTACATGGAAACAAATGAAAATGAAAACATGACAGTCCAAACCCTTTGGGATGTAGTAAGGGTGGTCCTAAGAGGGAATGTATTGCAATACAGGCCTACCTCAAGAAACAAGATAAGTCCCAAATACACAACCTAACCTTATACCTAAAAGGGACACCAAATAAAGCCTAAAGCCAGCAGAAGAAGGGAAATAATAAAAAAACAGAAATAAATGGTACAGAAAGAACAACAACAACAAAAACCAATAGAACAGATCAATGAAACTAGGAGTTGGTTCTTCAAAAGAATTAATAAAATTGATAAATCCCTAGCCAGATTTATCAAAAAGAAAAGAGAAAGGGCCCAAATAAATAAAATCACCAACGAAAGAGGAGATCACAACCAACACAGAAATACAAACAATTATAATATTATGAAAAATTATTTACCAACCCAGATATGTTTTAAATTCATCCCAGTCTCCAAGATTCCTAAACCACGCATGTGTGAGGAAAAGGAAAAGTGATTGCAACCAAGGCAGGAAGAACCAAGCTAAGATATGAGCTGCTGCCACCCTGACTATGCAAGGATGCAAGTGAATCTGAGTGTGTTCCCTGCTAAGGCAAAACAGGGGTATTCCTCAAAGCAGGGAGAAAATCCAGAATTTCCACAACACAAATTTACAACATCAAAAACACAATCTGAAAGTACATGGTATGCAGTGGATATAATTTCTAAAGGAAAATTATAAAATAACTTTATAGAAAAAACAACTAAGCAGCTATTATAACTAGATAGCTATGTATATTTTTTACCTCATTGAGCATAGTTAAAATAGCTGCTTTATTTTTTTTAAAGATTTTATTTATTTATTTGACAGAGAGAGACATAGCGAGAGCAGGAACACAAGCAGGGCGAGTGAGAGAGGGAGAAGCAGGCTTCCCACAGAGCAGGGAGCCCGATGCGGGGCTCCATCCTAGGACCCTGGGATCATGACCTGAGCTGAAGGCAGACGCTTAATGCCTGAGCCTCCCAGGTGCCCTAAAATAACTGCTTTAAAGTCTCTATCTGATAATTACAACATCTGATTAATCTAGGAATTGGTATAAGTTATCTTTTGTATGTGTATAGCACACATATATTATATTCTACTTATACATAACACACATATATTTTATTATATGTGTATATAGCTATGTATATTTTCATATCTTATATATATTGAGTGAAAGCATTAAAAAAGTCTCATCAGGGAAGTAAAAAATTTTTTTAAAGAGCCAAAGTTTTAGAACATAAAATTACACTAACTTTAAAAAAAATTCACTGTGGGGCGCCTGGGTGGCTCAGTTGGTTAAGTGACTGCCTTCGGCTCAGGTCATGATCCTGGAGTCCCAGGATCGAGTCCCGCATCAGGCTCCCTGCTCAGTAGGGAGTCTGCTTCTCCCTCTGACCCTCCCCCATCTCATGCTCTCTCTCTCTATCTCATTCTCTCTCAAATAAATAAATAAAATCTTTAAAAAATTCACTGGATTGTTTAATAGAAGAATACAGATGACAGAGGAAAAAAATCAATAAACTTGAAGACAGATCAATACAAAGCTTTCATTCTAAATGAAAGAGGGAAAAAATGATATTTAAAAAGCCCAGAGTCTCAGGTACCTCTAGAAGAAAGTGAATAATAAAAGTAAGAGCTAAAGTTAAAAAAAAATTGCACAAGAGAGAAAATTAACAGTCATAATCTGATTCTTTGAAAAGTTCAACAAAATTAACAGCGTTGCTAGATTGATCAAGAAAGTAAGACAGAGAAAATACAAATTGCCAATATTAGAGATGGAAAAGAGGTGATCACTATAGTTCCTAACACTTTAAAAGAATAGGAAAAAATGATTAAAATTTCTATGCAAAGAAATTTTACAATTTAAATTCAATGGACAAACTAGTGACTAAAAAAACATATTATAAAAATTCTCAAAAAAACATAAGCAAAATAAATCCAGAGATATATAAAAAGGATAAAATATCATGACCAAGAGACATTTATACTTGGAATGCTAGGTTGTTTAACAGAATGTTAGTCAGTCAATTTAGCATTTTAACAGAATAAAGGAGAAAAATATGATAATTTAAATACAGAGAAAATGCTGACAAATTCAATCATCCATTCACATGTAAATACAAATTTTCCTCTCTTCAGGAAACCAAGAAAGGAAGGAACTTAATCTGCTGAAGACCATCTACAAAAAAAAAAAAAAGAGAGAGAGAAAAGAAAAAAGAAAAATAGAAAAAAATCCTTTGGCCCTGTGATATGTAACATTGACATGTTGAACATTTGCACCCTATGACTGGGAACAAGTTTGGGACGACCACTGTCTCCATTTGTATTTAACATTGTACTAACCCAAGTCAGTAGGATAAGGTAAAAAAAAAAATCCTATAAATTGGGAAATAAGATTTGGGCTATATCTTTTGTGAATTACATGTGTATTTACATAGAAAATCTTTGGAAATCAATGAAACACCTGAAGGAACTAATAGTAAACAGTAAGACAGAATACAAGATTAATAAGCAGAAACTAATTATGGTACATCATATTAGCAGCAAATGATTAAAAAATAGAATTTGAAAATTTCATTGTATTTTTGTCTAGAAAAATACCTAATGAAAGGTAATTAAAAACCTCTACTTTGAAAACTACACAACATTGCTGAGAGAGTTCCATTGTTCATTTAATTGAACTCATTTAGCAGACTTTTCAGGCTTATAAATCTCTGTGCCTGATAATTCCATATGTTTAATCAAATAACACTTTATCAAATGAATTTTATAGTCCCTCATTACACAGCTCATAATCTGAGAAAAGGCAAATGAAGTAAATTTTATGTATTTTTCACCTCATTTTCCTTTATTGTTACTTATAACAGCTTTCCAGAACAAAGTGGTTCAAATTTAGTGAGAGATAAAATGTAAGTGATATCCCAGCAGTATTCAGAGAGCTGTGAGTTGAGGTGCATTTTGTTGTGGTCAGAAAGACATCAATGTTGATACTTTAAAGTTTTCATTACTGCATTTGAAGAAATAACGAATGGTGGTGTTTTGGAAAGACTCAAAGTCAGAAACATAAGGGAAATAAGATTTGCTTCAGTATGAAAATGTCTATGGATCTAGAGAATCACATTCTCAAATACAATAACACTCATATAGCCCAGGAATGAGACTCAGAGTGTCCACCAAGGAGGAGTCCCACCACATAGCAGCTTTCCCAAAAGCAGAAATTTCATTGAAAAAGATTTTGATATAAGAGTTTAGCAAAGGCGGGGAAAAGATAGAATAAAGGTTTATACAGCCATCACTGTCAGACTGTTCCTGTGAAGGGCTAAGGATATTTCCAGTCAAATGGAGACCTCTCTGAATGAGACATGTCAGTACTGGGTGTGGTCAAGGTGTCCAGAGACAGATCATAGACCATCTAAGTAACAGGAGCCCTGATACAGTATTATATTCATTATTTCCTTTTTTAACCATCCATCTTACCATGTTCTTGTCAGGCTATGATTGGGGCAATTGCCCATTCATGGTTTTCACCGTAAATACAAGCACCAAGAAGTGCTCCAGTGAATCACCTATGTTTCTTCATATTCCTGCCCACCCACATTAAGTAGCAGCAACCTCCTGCTCATGATTATAAAGGTTCATTACCCCTGCCAGTATAACTTCTTTCATTGCCTACTGGTATAAGAAATGCAAAATGACCAGCCACAATTTTAGGTTTAGTGTAATCCCTATGTATTTTTTGGTTAGAAAGCACCTCCCACTCAAACCTGAAACAAAGGTCTCTAATTCAATAGATCAAAGCTACAGGAACAGAAAGCACAGTTTTGAGATAAGATGGTAAGAAATGATTCCATTCCGTGGGTCCTGAATCCAGGTACTCTAACTATCAGGGACAAAATATTGTATAAAAGTTATCGGTTCAAAGGCGAGACTATGTAAAAAGAACAGAATCCAAATCCTCATAGTGTCATCTCTGAAGTGACACCATGGCTGTACCTTAAGGAGGCAATTCCAATGCTCTATCAGGCCAGCAGCTTCTGGATAATGTAGTAAATGGTACAAACAATGGATCCTGTAATCATGTATGCTTGGCTAGGTTTACTGCTCCAGCTCCTGTTCATTGGAAGAATGTACCCTATCCAGGGTCTTTCAGAGCTACGCCAATAGGGGTATAATGTGGCAGCAATCCATTTTCTGCTCACATCAATATATCATACTGATTTATTCATGAACTAAGCATGAAATTGTTAATCCTTTATCAGTGGTTATAGGGATCTTCCATGAACCACAGCTGTTAGCTGAAGAAGTGTTTATTACTGGACAAGGGTCCTGCCTGATGTGTAGTAAGCCAAACATCGACAGGGCTCTTGTGGCAGAGGAAAAGGGCTTTATTGCAGAGCACCAAGCAAGGAGCAGGGAGGAAATTTCTAAAATCTGCCTTCTCCAGGATAAGGGGAGTTGAGTATTTATGGAATTTTATGATGGGGTGGGGATCTGGAAGGTGGGTGGAGGTGACTGGACATTGGGAAATGTGAGGTAAGGGGAAAGACCTCGCTGCTTCTGTACAGGCACCACCCAGTGACATCTGGGCACTTACATCATATGTAGAAAAGATGGCACTAGCGTGACCAGTGTGGGGAGATCTCCCATGTGTCCTCACAGCAGTTATTTTTGCTCATTTTTGGTCCCTTCTGCACAGCTTCAAGATTTCTTCCCCTGTTCTTTCTAGTCTTACTTGATCTTGTGGTGGTTGGTCAACTTTCTGTAAAGCAGGCTCGTAAGTCAATTAGGTTGAACAGAATGTTCTTGGTGTAGAATGGTCATGCATGTGTTATTTCAAGAAGTCAGTTTCATGTTAGTAGAATAGAAGCAGTGACAAAGAGATCTGAGCTCCTATCACACGAACTACTTGTGCCCCTGGCCCTGTCTAGACATGCTCCATAATATACCATTTCCAGTATATAATAAACTGCTGCTAAGCTCACCCAACCTTATGACCCAGTAAAGAGCAGCACCCAGTGCATGATGGTACAATTGCAGTGACCTAGTCACTTAAAGGCCAGTGTCAGGCATTTAGTCTCTACTGAGTTCTGTTGCATTCCAGGGACTACTTTTCAAACAGAATATGAGCAGGGGACTGGAAGAGATAGCAAAAGTGACATTGTCCACACAGAGAGAGTCCAGACAACACTGTGTCCATTAAAAACTTAAATGCCCATAATTTCAGCTTCTTCATGGGTGTCCTTCCTTCAGGGTCCTTCCTCCACATTTCCTGGGAGGACAAGCAGCCTCAAATATGTAGTCACTTCCCCTAGCACTAACAGAAAATAAAACCCCACAGTCAAGAAATAAAAAAAAAAAAAAGCAGTAGGGAAAAGAGCTGTTTGTTAAATCACCAAACTTGCCATTTCTGTGCCTTTTTCTGAATTGAAATGGTAATTAAAGTTGTCCAGATGCTGTCGTTTCAGGGGAACACTAAAGTAGAAAACACAAAATTGCTTTGATTGCCTTGAGGTGATTAAATTTGGAAGTAATGGGCTCTCTGTCAATCCAGCCTCCTTTTTTTAGGAGAGAAAACACTAACCAGGTTGTGTTTTCAAGAATATCGATCTGTAAGAGCTGTGTGTGTATTTTTAAATAACTGTAGGCAGGCTATAAATCTAATCTACTTTCAGATCCTTAGTAAAGTGCCCGGGGCTTTCCTATTCATTCCACAATAACATGTCAACTTTCCTAGTTCTGTCTCAGTACCTTAGAAACTTCTCACCTGGGTGCACGCACAATAGCAAAACTATAAAGATGAACTCTCTGAAGCAGAAATTCTTATGGCATCTCTAATATGGAAACAGACTAGATTGATGAGGTCAGCATTAAAGTGGTTGTCTCTAATGAGTTGAAGACTCCCATTTGTGCTATATCCTGATGAAGAGGAAGCCAGGGAGAACAGAATCAATAAGATGTGATGACCTCTTCATCAACTTTAAAGTAACAGTAGGGAAAACAGAGGGTGGGCTGGAGGGTGGGAGAGCCCTAAGGCATTGAGGTTTAGCCTAATGACTGAAGAGAAACAAAATAAGTGCTAAATTCAAATATTGAGTCATAAATTTAGCTTTAAGAAGTGAATTCCTTTGAATCTATAAACACTAATCGAGAAATTCTGGTTTCCTAAAGGAAGGTATAGATCAGTTGGCAAGCTAAAGTTTCCTTGGAAAGTAGGACACACCATGTATTCTTCCCCATGTAAGTGGCACAGCCCTGGCCGATCCATCACTATTCTCCAAATGCTTGGAGATTTGGCTTCTGATTCTGCAGTTTGCTAATGTGGTGTAGGTGTGTTGTCTCTTCCCAACTGCAAGGCTAAAACGAATCCAAGAAAAAACTGGAGTTAGATTAAAAGTGCAATAGAAAGTGAATAATCATAGTGAAATGTTTATGTTTTCAGGGAAATTATATTTATAAAACCTATGCTAGAGCAATAGTCATACACCTGTGAAATGTTACTGGTTGGAAGCTTCAGGCAAAAAATGTTGCACTTACCACTGACTTTAATAATTTGAGGCAAGTATCTCACTTTGCTGGCTAATATTCAGAATTCATTTGTTCCATTCCAATACACAGAACTGAAAATTGATTCTCAGAGCTGGGAAGAAATGGCATCCCTGAATTTTCTGCATTTTTTTCCTTTTGAAGTTCAACTAGACTAGTCTAACTTCACTCTGCAATCCCATCTAATGAAACATGCCAGTGAACATTAACACCTACTGCAAGTTGATGAAGCTTTTCAAAGTGGAGTGCCCTGGACAATAGTTAATTCAAAGTAAACGTTAATTGTCAAGGCAGACACAAAATATTCCTTTGTGAATCTGCCTCCAGATCTGTCAGCATCAGTAGCAATTTTTCTTGAGATAGAATAAATGCATAGACCAGTAGGAGAAGGGAGAAGAAGAAGAATTTAACAAGAATTCCATACTTGTGGGATGCATCATGCTTACAGAGAGAAGGACACACTCTTCACTGCACTCTGAGAGTAATGATATTTAAATTCAATATTAAGTTTCATGATCAAAATATTTTTCTGTTCATCACAATTAAACATATACAGCTTTTATAGTTGAAAGTGAAGTGAACTTTTATAATTGAACTACAAGTATATTAATGTTTACTTCAATAAATAGGAAATCACAAACTAGTGAAATATTTTTGGGGCATATGTTTTTCAATTATATGATATGGCCTCCATAGCTAATTTTTGACCAGATGCTACCCTCCATTCTTCGAGACATGAACTCCAATATGGCAGCTTGCTTCATCAAAGTGTGCAAGCCAGGAAGGCAATAGAGAGAGTCAACTAGCAAAATGGAAGTCACAACCTTATGTAATTTAATTGCAAAGTGACATCCCATTACTTTGACATATTCTGTTGGTTAGAAGGAAGTCAAACTCAAGGGACAGGATTTCACAAGGGTAAGTACCTTTGTAATAATTTGGGACCATCTTAGAGTTTCCCTCTCACAAATGGTTTCCTCTCTCATGGGATTACTGTGAATATTAAGTCGTATTTCTCATAGTAAGCATTTGGTTAATATTAATTCCTGCTCATTGTATACTTTCTTTTCTTTGTCATTTTACCCAATTACTTTTGTTGGGGTTCTGTACCTACATTGTCTCAAACTTATGGGTTTCCATGAATTATGTTTCAGAGATTGTTTCAGTCAATTGTTGAGACTCCTTTCCTAGAGATAACATTTGCCCTGATGCTTCGCTTAGATTGGAAAGGGAGTTCCTTAATGGAATAGAGAAGAGACAGTGGACAGGTCGTGAACAGAGACAGAAAGAACAAAGAGCTTATAATATCTGGAGGAACAGTAGTTATGCACTGGAGGAGAATATTCTTGGAAGGCAGAGTTTGTAAGTAAGGAAGAATACAAATAAAAGAAGAAGGAGGAGGAGGAGTAAAAGGAAGAGGAGGAAGAGGAGGAGGGGGAGGAGGAGGGGAAGAAGAAAAGAAATGAAAAGGAAATAAATAAAAGAATAAATTTTAAAACCATATCTGGATTTGTATGTAAATCTGCCACTGAATAATTGTATTCTTAGGCAAATTTTTATTTAATTTATGTGAACTTGTTTCTTTATCTGTAAAAAAAGGTATAATAGAACTTCCCTCATTTCTAGGCATGCTGTGGAGCTAAATGAGATCATCTTTGTAAAGAGCTTTAGTAGTGCTTGAACATGGAAAACACTCAATAAATTTTATTATCATCATTGTCATTATTATTAGTAGTATAAAAAGACAACTTGGGATTGGATTATAGGGAACCTAAAATGCTGGGCCAAGGAAAAATTTGTATTCTTATTCAGAATATGAAAACAAATTTTCCCAGGTGCCTTTGTTAGTGTGCCCTAAAAAATCATGATCTAAAAGGAAGTGCAACAATATTTTAAAATACAAATAGCAAAAACTCAATTCAAGGGAGAACCATCATTTTTATTAAAAGGCAGAGACTGGAGTGGCATTGGGGAGAACCCAGTTATAATATTTGAATTAGTCAATAATTGTCCACTGGCATGGTTTATGTCTTCTTCTTGTCTTCCATGTATATCCTTGTGAAAAGTGAAGAAAGACCTAGAAAATGCAATGAAGTGAATCAAATGGTCAATTTGGTCATGCAGAAAAACAAATAAGTAAACAGGGTCAAACTCTATCTATGCTGAGTCTAAAAAGAATATTTGTTCAAAAACAAAAACAAAATAAAACACTGTGCTGAGGTGTCTCCAGGTTTGTGAATGGTGGCAGAGGCAGAGAGAATGGAGACCAGAAGAAAGTGACAACCCTGAGTAATTTGTCTTAGACAGCTGTTCCAGAAAATAACTACTGCCCAAGCAGATAGGGATGCTCAGAGGTTGCTTACCTTCTCTCAAGTACTCTGTCACAGTGTTTCTCTTTTTTGTCTTGTAAAAATGTGCTAGAAAATATTAAGAAAACAGTGTACTCATGCACACAAATGAAGGCTGATTCTATTCTTTTTAGCTTTAAATCCACATGGTCTAGGCTAGTGAGATCACAAAGGCTGTCTTTCCTCTGCTATGAGGGAGAATGGAGCTGAAAAACACTTACAGGTATAGGGCACTTCTAGAGAAGTAACTTCAGAGTACTTAGATTCAGTAAGGTCTTTTGAGAAATCTTGAGCTGAGATTCTACCATTTGCCTGAAATCCCTTTGCAAAAATCACCAAGTGGCAACCTCATTTCTACTTAAACATATAATGTTAAGAAATTTGCTTCCAAAACAACCAACTTCATTTTCAGGCAGTTAGGCTGTTAAGCAGACCTGCCAGTACTGAGTTGATATCAGCTCACCTACAATTTCCACTTTTGTGTCCCTAGTTATATGCTTCAGAATCGAATATTTCTATGTTATTCTTTGTCACAGTTCAGTGTCTGTGTTCACTTTTCACTGACATCTTTTCTAGAATATCATTTCTATTTCTTTTATTTACACTTCCATATTCTTTTCTATCACACATACAAGACGTTCACCTCTGAGAACAAGAAAGTAGTAGAAAACCTGCCCTGGAAGCTGGCAACTAGGAGGTAGGCTGTCGTCTTCCATAATAAAAGTAAACAATCACAACAATAAACAGACAGGGTCACACTGTGATCATGATGAAACAAGACCACTTCATATTTGTGTCTGAACATAAAAGACAAGGCTTCTACAACACCACAAAGTAACTTAAATCTCCAAATCTAATGATACAGAAAGTAGATTAGTGGTTGCTTAGGACCTGGGGAAAGATCAAGGTATGGAGGTGATAACTAAGAGTACAGGGTTTTATTGGGGAGGAGGAGTAATGAAAATGTCCTAAAATTGATTGTGATGATGAATATAAAAATCTGTTGTGAAAGTAAATGAAGACTAACTAGATTAAAATCGACAAAGCCTATTTATTCAGAGCTTAATAGAGCAAAGGAATCAGCCATTATCACCAGTGCTTGGTAGAGACTCAAAAGTAGTCAGAGAAATGGGAAAGCTTTATCATGAAAAAGAAAGGATGGTGTGCCCTGATTGGAGGCTATTGGCATGGGGCAGTTATAGGTAGGCTAACTAGAAGTGGGGCATACTATGTGAGTGGTTAGGGGTGAATGTTTGGCTTTGTCTCGCTGGTCCTGAGTTGGAAACAAGGACAAAAATTAGAGAAGTTGTCAGTTACTAATTAAGTCTTGGCCATTTGGGGTTGATTTTTAAATTTGGCTTTCTGCATTGTCTGTTAGAGATAGTCATTTGATATCCTACAAATCTGATAGGGAGAGTAGGTTGGCTTTCTGGGCTAGTTACTAGACATAGATTGCCTAGGGTTGCCTTCCTGGACTGGTGGTTGAAGACTGTGGGTCAAAATTTTATTTTTGTATATGGTCTGACTATGGTCCACTTGTATGTTCAGTCTCTCTGTGAATATACTATAAGCCATTGAATTGTATATTTCCATGTGTGAATTGTATATTATGTGAATTATATCTCAATAAAACTTAAAAAAATTCAAAAGATACTTTGATCATCAAATTGCATCTGCTTCCTGAAACACCCAATCTAGAATGAACCCTTGTTTCCCCAAAATCACCCAGCAGGCACCTAATCCCTGCAATATACCCACCCTTCCTTCCTCTTGCTGAGATGCCCATGGTTTGTGTGCTATCTTGCCATAACAAATTAATAAACTAAACTTTTTACTATAGGTGTGTGTATTCCTGAGACTCTTGGCATTGGGCTTACCCCTACTCAGTTTCTCTCCTCTAATATCTAGGTTTGTCCACACCCTTCTTGCATTATATTACTAAGAAATCCTTATGTGTGGTCAGATCAGCACAAAAGCAAGCAACATCCTCATATTGCCCATTCTTGTCACTGAATTTCCATTATAAGAATGTAGTGTGACTATTTTTCTCACTCAGAAAATGGAGAAGCATCTATCCTCATAGGTAACAAGCATCTCAAGACAGGGAGAGGCAGATTATTGTTCTTCAATAATCAGACTCTTCTTTAATAAATTGTTAGAAGAGCATATCACATGCACAAACACACACATTTGCATACATATATATGTTTTTGATATGCATATATAACACATACATATATATGTGTGTATAAAGCTATACCCCAGAATTGTCTATGAGCCCATATTAACTCTCTTGAAACAGACATTTATATGGGGAAATAGCCAAACATAAGGAAATTCAGGATCAATACTGAATAATTTTAGTCAGTCATTAACTTTATTACATTACCAGTAGCACATTTATTTCAATTATTGATCTAGCCTACATAATTAGAGTGGACAAAGCTTCTTGTATTGGCAACAAACCAAATAGGAGAAGAAGAAAGGAAGATATTCTTTACATTAGCATGGCCCCTTCAGGCTTTGGACTTGAGAATTTCAGTTTTTGGAACCATCAAGAGCTCCACAAGTTTTTCACATTCAAGTTATCAGCAGTGTACACCCATGAAGAGAAGAGCCCTTTTTCACTGTGCTTCCTATATTTGGAGTGTCCATAAATAAGACATTATGATATCCAGGCTATAAATGTTGATATCAACTAAATAAAGGGCATTTTATAGGAAAGCAGGGGATAAGACACCAAAAGTGTGAACCTGCTCACATGCCACCTATTCCCCTGCCCCTTTGCACTCCAGACCAAGCTGTTGTCCTCACAGGAGACCTTCTGCAAATCTACATTGCCTCAAGTTCTAGCCCCTATCCCATGCCTTGGACTTCAGCAGAGCTGCTGGGCCAAAGGAGCATCCGAGTTCTAGAAGTAGGAAGAAGACAACAGAACACAAGTGTGTGCACACATGCACACAGATTTACAATGAAACCTAACAAATTCTTAGACATGCACAAGATTAAGTTTCCAATGAAAGGGAGCTCCTAAGTCTGTGTAAAAGCTCAGACTAAGTCTCTAGTTGACCCTTGAGCCACAGATGAATGTGATAAACTGAAAGCAACTTGCAGCTAAGGCTTAAAGAGCTCATCTAAGACCTGAAATTCCCACTTCTTTCCAATCTCTGCAAGCATTACATGTTTAGTATGAGTCTAACCAAGTCAATTGCCTGCTTAAAACAACTATTAGTCTTTGAAAGATTATAACAGAATCCAGAATTATATTACATGACATTCACAAAGTCAGGAATTCATTCCAAAATTTCTTAAACAGGATGATCTAGGAATATGTGACCCATTCCAAAAGAAAAGACAATCAAAACAGTGAAGCCTGAGATGACTCTGATGTTGGAATTATTAAACAAGAAATTATAGGAGCTATTATAACTACACAAATGAAGTAAGAAAAAATATGTTCCAAATAAATGAAAAAAATAGAAAATTTCAATAGAGGATTAGAAAATATGAAAAGAATAAAACAGAAATTATATCATTAAAAATTATAAGATCTGATTTTTTTTAAACTCTCAACTGTGTTTAATAATGAAATGGGTATGACTGAGAAGAGACTCAGTGAAAAATAAGACAGATAGAAGCCATCCATTCTTAAGAGAGAGGAAAAAAAATTTTTTAATTAGCAAAATCTCAAATATTAGTGGGATCTTCAAAGACCTAACAAATTCAGTTGGAATTCCAAAAGAGAGGATAAAGATAATGAGACAGAAATAAAAAAATGATTGTAAGAAACAATGGCCATAACTTCCCAAATCTTGTGATCAATATAAATTTACAAATTTAAGAATTTCAACAAAACATAATCAGGATAAATTTGAAAAAAAGAAACAATGCCTAGGCACATTATAATCAACTGCTAACAAAAACAAAATAAAGAAAAAATATTAAAGTGAAGAATATTACAAACAAGGAAATAATGATTCAAAAGTCCACTTACTATTCATCAGAAATTAAGGAAGTCAAAACACAAAGAAAAATATCATTAATGTTCTTTTTTAAAAAGTTAACCCAGAAATCTATAAGTAGCAAAAACATTTGTCAAAAATAAAGGGAAAAGGAACACTTCTAGAATAAATAAATTAAGGACCTCCAAATATCTGCCCCTTCATAAAAAAGAAACCACTGGAAAGGATAATTAAAATCAACTTTTACATAACTCTGTAAATTAACCCAAGGTTTGCAACAGTCTGAGGAGTTTTTATTTAAAAAATGGCAGCTAAATCTCAACAAGAGCAGTGAGCTTTCTGGCATTCAACTTACCCTGTTCTTATCCTCCTCTCTCCAACTAGCCTGGCAACTATAAGAACTTGCAACTACTAGGAAATCCAGTAGCTCAGCAAGCATTGGAGGGTGCATAAGACATTCAAAACTCACCAAAAAGCCCCACCCCAGAGAATTCTCACTATTTGAATAGTCTGGCAGCCCCTGAAAATTTCATTCTCAAAGCCTGTGTTTATCTCTGCCTGACTTAGATCTCAGTAAATGTGATGACTCTACTTCCAGAGCATCTATTAAAAAGGACCAAAGGCAATTATTTAGCATTGCAGCTACCCAAAATGGGTGTTACCATTAAAGACTAATAAGAGGCTGAGAAAAATTAATAAAAGTAAAAACTGGGGAATGAGATGTCCATGGGGTAATTTGGAGGATGAGGAAAAATTAGTAGAAGTAAAAACTGGGGAATGAGATGTTCATGGAGTAAATCCCTCTGACATGGGATCTAGAAAGCCACATTCATGTGCCGAGCCATCCACATGCCAAAAAATACCAAGATGCCGCAAATTTCTCACCTCAGGCTGAGCTTGAGGCTCTGCACAAACAGGAAGTGAAGGCTAAGGCAGAGTTCTAAACTACCTGATTGGAGTATTGAAGGAATACCCACGGCAAACGTACAAGTCCCTTGGCAAAGGAGACCTATTCATTCACAGCATTAAAGGAACTCTCCATCTAACCCTTGGCTGACCACTAAACTGAGCAGAGAATTTAGAGGCTGTAAACATCAAAGAATACATACGTTACAAAATTAGTTGAGGAAAGTCACTAAACAAATATCGCCAAGAACAAAAACAAGACCAAACAACTACAACAAAAACCCTGGGGGACGGGGACATCTCTCCCCCAGAGATGCCATATTATATTATCTTCAATGTCCAGGCATCAATGACAACAATTAAAAAAATACGAAACGCAAAGAAGAAAGAAGCGTGGCCCCATGGGAGGAAAAAACAGGCAGAAAACTATCCAAGAGGGGGTGCGGAGCAAGATGGCGGAGGAGTAGGAGACCTAGATTTCATCTGGTCTCAGGAATTCAGCTGAATAGGGATCAAACCATTCTGAACACCTACGAACTCAACAGGAGATCGAACAGGAGAGTAGCAACAACTCTCTGAACAGAGAAGCGACCACTTACTGGAAGGTAGGGCATGCGGAGAAGTGAATCTGAGGCGATATTCGGGAGGATAGACGGCGGGAGAGGGGCCTCCGCCGGCCACTTCTGGCAAGCGCTAGAGCCGCGGAGCACAAAATCGGAACTTTTAGAAGTTGGCTCGGTGGAGGGACGTCGTTGCAGTGGCTAAGCGGGGGGTGGAATCCTCCCGGGACAGTGTGGTCTCAGGACCCTTGGGGTCACGGAGAGACCGGAGGTGCCTGAGTGCGCCAGAGCTCCCAGGTATCAGAGCGGGGAAGCCGGCTGCAGAGACGGAGCAGAGTCGCGGGCTCTCAGCTCGGGGTTGCCATAAACTGTGATCTGCGGCCCAGTCGGGGCACGGCTCCCCCAGCAGGGACCCAACAAGCAGCAGATCCGGGGAGACTCCCCTTCCTTCCCGGGGAGGAGGGGTGCGGGAACGCACTGCAGGGATCTGCTGGGTTTGGAGACTCTGTGCGGGGTCGGGTGCCAGAGATAGCAACGCTCGATCGCAGGTCGGGAGAGCACGGAGTGCGGCCGGAGACCGGGGACACTGGAGTGACTGCTTTTCTCTGGGGACACACTGAGGAGCAGGGCCCCGAGTTCTCAGCTCCTCCGGGTGGAGATTGGGAGGCCACCATTTCTGCCGTGGTCCTCCAAAGCTGTACTGAGAGCTTGCAGGGAACAAAAGCTCCTGAGAACAAACCGGAGCAGCTTCCTTAGCCCGGACCGACAAGGGCGGGGCAATTCCGCCTCCGGCAAAGACATTTGGAAACCACAGCAACAGGCCCCTCCCCCAGAGGATCAGCACAAACAGCCAGCAAGCCAAGACCAAGTTGATCGATCAAGGAGAATTGGAGAACTCCAGCGCTAGGGGAATACTGCACATAGATTCATGGCTTTTTTTTTTTTTTTACCATGATCCATTATTTCATCAAAGTTAATTTTTGTTGACTGTTTTTTTTTATTTT